>NC_133156.1:226786629-227091504 GCF_040802235.1 Manis javanica
TCATACCCCACACCAAGACTGACACTCAGCTATAGAATCTCAGAACCTCAGTGCCACCTGAGGATGGGCCGCAGGGCTACAGTGCTGAAAAGGAAAGTTTCAGTGTTGAATATCAGACCCCACAGCTTCTAGTGCCCATCATCACTACAATTCCAGTGTGGAGGCAGCTCCCACTTTAGGCAACTGGACCCTCACACACATATCACACATATGCCCCCACACCCTCCACCGTGATCTTGGGGATGCTCCCAGATGGCATTTCGGGGCTTTCTTTCCTGTTTTCCACAATTGTACCAGCCGAAGCTAAACAGTTCACCTCAGGATACCTCCCCCAGAACTCTGCCCTGGCCTTGGGATAATGAAAAAGCTTACTGAAAGCTTCCCAGCCCATAGAACTGCTCCTTCAAAGACGAATTTCATGGCCGCTCTATAGATTATAGAATAACTGAGTTTCTATGTATTTTTTAGCCACATACTTGCCTGGGGTCTGCCACATGTATAGGGAGAAAAAAAACCTTGAAGGGACTCCAAGTCTTGCAGGGCCCTGGCCTCTGTTAGGGCTTCTTGTTACCTGCCACCCTTCAATGTCCCTTGTCTTTTGTATGCCCACTCTGTGTGGAGTCCCAAGCGGGAGGCCCGTCGGCACAGACAGGGCCAGAGAGCAGGAAGGCAGCGGCAAACTCTTTCTACCACTGACATCTTAATAATCCCCAAGTTTTCAAAGAAACCTCCAGCTTCAAGGAAACTTCCAGACAAAACTGACTTCCAGTGAAATGCATTTACTTCTTAGCTCTTCTCCACATGTACTTTATGACAATATTGTAAGTCTCCTGCCTTGGGTTGAAATCTTGTCAGCTTGTAAAGGCAGAGCGGGATAGGAGCGAGTTAGTGTTGAGAAAAAAATGTCAGTCAGGCTCTGAGGCAACGTCTCAGGACCTGCCGGGGCGGTGCAGCCCCCAGCAGGCACCCATGCTGCCCAGAGCGGCCCCACAGACCTCTCGGAATGACCAAAGCAGGGGCTTCTGTGTGGCTAGAGATCACAGGCAGCACCCATGGAAATGAGCAGGTGTACAGCTGCTCTGACCCTGTGACCTGGGCCCATCCCAAAACTGCGGCCCTTGCAGGAGACCCATCTACTTCTCCTATCAGGAGAAGGTCTAAAGTCTTTTATACTTTAATGCCCTCTCCTCTAGGGGACCTGCTTTCTGGCAGCAGCAAGAGGATAGGAGATGGATTTGAGAGGAGGAAAACCGGTCTTTCCTTCTGAACTTCTTTACTTTAGCTTTCCCTTCCCAGGTGTCCTGTCTTTCCACACCAAATCCTGACTATCTTTTAAAGTTCTGATCACACCCTTCCTCACCCAGACAATCATCCTGACTCTTCCAACTACAAAAAATCCCTTCCTTAAAGTGAATCCTGTTACTCAGATCCAGCCTCACAGATTCTGGGCCAGGGAAGGCCTCTGGTTTCACCTTACCGTGTAACCAAGCATGTGGCCGCTCACACACACAAGGCCTGGTGAGTAATCCAGAGCCACAAAGGACAGAAAGATGCAGGAATGTCATCCCTTGGTTTACTTAGGAAGATGGCCCCATATGGAGAAAACTGCCTCCAGCAGAGACCAAAAACCCAAAGCCTCGATCACCACTGTTGATGGAGGCCAGTGGCCTGTCAGTGCCGGCTAGGACAGCCCTTGTTTCCTGGCCTGATCTTAAAGTTCAGAGTTTTTTCTTGCAGCCACAGGGGACAGGACCATGGTATTTCTCAAGAAAATCACATCTGTACCAAGGGGCTAAAGGAAGACTAAGCAAAAATGCCATCATATGGTACCAGAAGCTCCAGAATGACAACTGTCAACTAATTCTGCTGTCCCCACCCCTGAAGTGGCCCAGTCCCAGGAACTCAGAGGATGACTGGAGTTTACTGTGGGGCAAAAGCTAGGCTGGAACTGAGGAGATGGAGATCTTAGCTGGGCAATTTGGGAATAGAAAATACAGGGTGACAAAGGAAAAGGCACTGGTACTGGGAATCGAGAAACTGGGGGTCTAGCTCAAGGTGGAGACAATGTACCACAGGGCCTCTGTTGAGTCATTTAACATCTCAGGGCCTCTGTTTTCTCATACTTATTGTTAAATGAGGTAACATCTGGGCATTCATGAGCATCTGGACATATTATGAGAATAGGGCTGAGCGTATATCATGGATTTGGGCCCATGAGCCAGAGCCAGAGAGCATCAGAGAGGAAGAGGCCTTGCCTTAGGAGGTGAGAGATGTGGGGGTGGACCAGGCTGGGAGGTGAGAGATGAGGGGGTGCACCAGGCTGGGAGGTGAGAGATGCAGGGTGCACCAGGCTGGGAGGTGAGAGATGCGGGGTGGACCAGGCTGGGCAATTGTAAAGACAGAGAAGCAGAGGAAGTTATCTTTCAGACTAGGAATTTGGGGCTGGATCTGGGGAGAGACATCCAGAGTGGGTTCTCTGCTTGAAAATGATAAATTCATCCAGGGGAAAAGAACAGTAAATGAGGTGGGGAGTGAGTGTAGAAAAGCAAAGAGGACCCCAAAGATCACCACAGGTACTGAAACTAACTAAACTGTTGACTCTTTAGGAAAATGAAGGCATAATCAGAAAGCTATTTTCACAACATCTGAATCTTCCTCTGATGTTTAGCCATAGATGATAGAAAAACTTCATCTTTCCTGCAGTGCAGACATGAGAGCAATGTGAAAGAACTAACAGCTTCATTTATTAGCCAGATTGAACTCAGACCCCAGCTCACGCACCCACCACTCCAGACACATGGTCTCCTGGTTCTGGGAATCTTCTTGAATCATTCCCTGCAGAATACTGGCAGGCAGCAGTTACATTACGTATCTGCTCAGTGCTCAGGCAAGAAACCATTATGTTCACGGATCATTATTGACATCCTGACATTTGTCACCTCCTTTCATAGCAGTTAAATCTTGCTTTATCTGTAAATGTCACCATGTCATTTATTCATGAAAGGGGTCACATTCCTGAAATAGCAGGTTTCAGTTTAAAAGGGGAGCTTGGCTTTATTTGCAGTGGGTAATCCTCAAACAAACTTTACTGCTGATAAATGCTTTTTTATTGGAGTTTCTTGGCCTTAAATAACATCCTCAAATGTAGAAGGCAGTTCTGTGTTTGTGGAAATCAAATCTGAATGCTGAACAAGAGGGAAGATTGTTGAATTAGAAAAAATGAAGGTTTTCTGTTGCCACCATATGTAGTAAGTTGGATATAAACAGATTTGAATTTACTGAAAGTAAGCCATGATATTAACAAGATGGTTTTGCTTCTGGAAACATGCCTGTGGCCTTTTTGAATTATTTATGTTGCAGAAACCTCAATGAGATCAGAGACTTTTTACCCTTCCTGGGGTGATCCCTTAACTGCAGACATTATGGGTGTTACTTAGCAAACATGATATGCTCATTTCTCCTAAGCTCAGATTCCAAAGACAATGGTCAGGGGCATGATTAACTCATCTCCAGAGCTTATACTTGCAGGAAGACATGTCTTTTTTTTTTACGAAGCTTGCTCAAAGTTCAGGTTAAAATAACTATGTAATTTATCACCCAAACGCAGATACTTTTCTGAAGGAGAAAGGAGGCACTAAAAATAATGAACAGGTATAACTGATCTACAACAACCATGATCCCAGACAAAACAGGGCATATGGCTACCCCAACTTTAGGCTTTCTCAGCTGTCAGATTGAAGAGGTTTATATCCACCAGCTGCTAATTAACTATTACCCAGAAAAAGCTTCTCTGTGTGTAGGGCCTTGCAGCTATCTGCCTCTATTCATTTTCCTAATCCAGAGGTTCGAAAAGGACAGTCTGGGAACAGAAAGGGCCTGAAGAATTTGTTAAAAATGCAGGTGCCCGGTCCCTACTTCAGACCTACTAAGTCACAATCTCTGAGGGTGTGGTTCATGTGCCTGCATGTTAACAATACTTCCAGGTACTGGAGGTGTAATGCACACTGATATTTGAGAGCCAACCATTCTAATTCAAGTCTTTTGTTTTCCCTACCTCTGTCTCCCGGTCACACTGTGGTAACAGGAAGCAGGTGGGTAAATTCTGCTCTTTTTGCCTAGAAAAGTAACTTGCAAATGGGATGTGAACAGAAAATAGATTGCCCATTGTGCACAGATATGGAGACCATGACACTTCCCACATAAGGCCATTAAACATCCATCTACTTCCCTGCTCAAAGTGCTGTGTGTAAACCATTTCACACCCACTAACTGCAGGCTACGTGCACAAATACAGTCTCAGAGCAGTTGGAAGGTAAGAAAACAAATGACATTGAGGTCACTGAAAAGGTTATCGAATGCAATTAAAACTGCTCACTGTTAGAAGAGAAAAGGGCCAAGGAGAAAAATTTCACCAGGTGCTAAGGAGATCCTTTTGGAGCATGATACAGATGACAGCAACAAGTGTCCCAGGCCAAGGCCCCATGCGTAAGCCCAGGTCAGAGTCACCGTCTGCGGCTCTCACTGCCTCAGACGATGTCCTCGTTACCTCCCCACAGTCATCACTGCTGTGGCAATAGCAGAATGCCTTCCTCCTTCTCTTGGCCCCTGAAAGGCACCAGGAGGTAATGGAGGCAGAGAATAAGAACGTGTTCTATTTAAGTGGTGTCTCCACATGTACTTTCTCATTAGTGCCTCCCTCAACTCAGTCAGAAGTCAGGGCTGAACCCACAGGCTATACATGACTCACAGTCCCGGGGTAAGGCTCTTGCTCCTGTTCCCTCTGCCTCCCAAAGGAGCACCTGACATCGGGCCCTACACAGAACACCTGCTGGGCAACATCTGCCTGAGTGCCTTAGACCCTCAATGCAGCTGAGATCTTCCCACCACCAGTGGGCATGGGAGTTGGTCATCCTACTGGTCTCCAGCCAAGGCTAGCATCCACTGTTAACCAATGGTGAGAGTTCAAGGAAGAAACTGTCATAGGCCCAGGAGATGTTGTCTGAGTGCCTACTTTGAGCCCACTTTAAAAATGGTGAAATCTCAGGACCTCTCCATTTGTGATTCTGTGCCTTTTCAAATGAGGTTCCTTGTCTGACCTTCAAATGACTCTCTCCTTAAGCTTCCATTCTCATTTAACTAAATAAATTCACCCTCAGGTTCTCCCCCAACTGCCCAGAGACTGACATTTCACTGAAACTTAAGGAGAGAGACCCAGTTAAAAGTTCTAGACCAGTTCCAGAGACTATACCCCAAATCCTCCCAATATCCCAGAAATCTCCTAGTGGGTCCTCACCAACTCACCTACGCTCAGCAGCCTTGACAGCCCTGCCCTGAGTTGGATGCTAAGAGGGGAGCCAGGACACAGAGCTTCTGACCTCGTGGATGTTCCAATCTAGCTGAGAAGACAGAAGAGATGCCCATGAGGCCAAGAGGAGGGCACATTACACCAGTTAGACTGTCTGCCACTGACTCTTCTCAGCTCTAAGCCTCTTAAGAGCTATATGACTTAATTTGGACAAATTTCCTTACCTCCCTGCACCACCTCAGTTTCCTAATAAATGGAGAGAATATTGATCCATCACTGTAAAATGTATGTCAAGCCCTTCACACAGGGCCTCGTATACACATTAACACCCTTCCTTCTTATATAAAAGTTAAAAGTAAATGTGGCCATCTGCTCCCAGGTGGGAGTAGGATTTTACGAACTGCAAAGCGGCTCATCCTCTGACTTGTTCTGTGCCCGTGAGGAGTGAATTAACCTCCAAGGGCTTCAGGTTCCTCATTTGTGGACAGTAATTGCGATCCCTCCAGCTACTCAGTTCCAAAGGAAAGCACAAAGCATGCTTTAGACTGGTTGGGAGCTGGCTGGGAGACAGTTTCCAAAGACATACAGCGTGGGGTTCTATTATGACCATTGGGATTGAAAAAACAGCTCTATCTTCTACTCTGTCTTTCTGTTAAATTGAACTTCAGCCCTGGAAATTAATATCCCCACTGCATTTTAGTGAGATGCCTCTATTTTTACAAGCACCACAGAATCAAGCCCTAATCTGTTATGCTGTGACCTTTCGCTGGGCTCTGCATCAGGGAATCATAACTCAGGGCCAGCCTTAGCTCTGGAAACCTCCATAGGCCTTTTATGACATGAGTGCTATTGAATATTCTATAAAATCTCCTTGGAAAACTGGCCCACATTTCTTTATAATCTCCCTAGACTGTTTCTGAAGTCTCTCTATAGATTTTTTTACTCTAAAAATCCATAGTGTTTCTTAATAAGGATCTGAGTCTCTCATAAGGGACTGTAGAGAGGATAAGGCTGGATTGGGTCCCCAGGGAAGGCTGAGGTGGGGCAGCAGAAGCATTATTACTGTTAAGCCTCTAGACGAGGATTCTGAACCTAGGAGCCTGTCAGCAGGATGTAATCATTTCCAGTAGATAGAGATGAAGGAAGGAATTCAGATGCTGAGCCATACCCATCCCCTCCCTCCACTAGATTCCAAGTTCTGACTTTGAGAGGGGGAGGGTCAGTGCACAGGACCCAGGGCCTATCTACATGCCCTCTCATACCCTCAACCACCTCTTTCTTTCTTTTTGTCAGACCCCACCTGTGCCTCCTCCCTTCTGCCCTAAAGCACGTCACAGGGCACAGAATCTGGCTTTCCAAACATCCACTAGGGATGAGGTGACACGATCTGAAAGTCCAATTGATCAAGGATATAACCTTGACCAAAAAGAAATGAAAATGGAAGGAAATTGGACAGATAAAAACTTTCTTTTCCCTTCAATGTGAATTGCTTCCAAGTATGTGTTTTCCTTGCAACCCTTCCTAAATTCTGTGTGACAAGCAGATATGCCTGGTGAAGATCAAATGCTCACCCTCAGCCTCTCTGGCCAGCGCAGTAGCACAGAGCACCGCTCTGCTTCACATCCGTCCTTGTCCCACTTCCCCCTTTCTGCTTTTACTCTCATCACCTGGGGCTTGCACCTCCCAAACGAAGTGTCAGTACTTTAATTCTTGCTACAGGCACTGCTGTCATAAGGACCTAAGCTAAAGTACATGAAGCTTTGCCAAATGCAAAAGTCAGTTAAGCTGTGACAGGCCCCATTAGAGCGAGAATGTGACCCTAGGGGACAGAATTTGTATGTGACTTATCTCTATCCCACATTACTCCACCTTTGCTTAGCATAGGGTCTGCACGTGTTAAGTACGCCATCAGGAGCTGAAACGTCGCTGAACTGAGTATATTAGAACCAGAAATAAACCTGAACATCCCCCACCCAAAAAATGTTTTCCACTTAGAGGAATGAGCTCTGAGCTTCAGAGTATCAGCCAGCACTGCCTCTTGGAAAGAAGCCCTGGAAATGGCAAGTATCATGTACCCACCTGTATTAGTCAGGGTCAACCAGAGAAACAGAAGCAAGTGAAGAACACACGCACACACACGAGGGGAGGGATGGGTGAGAGAGAGATTTACTATGAGGGATTGTCTAATGTGATTAGAGAAGCTGAAAAGTCCCCAGTCTGTGGTCTCCAAGCTGAAGGAAAGCCAGCAGTATAATTCAGCCCGAGTCTGAAGGCCTAAGAATAGGCCAATAGTGTAAAACCCAGTAAGAGGGCAGAGACTGTGTGAACACACAGTTGAAGAGGAAGGGCCATTAATCCTCTTTTCTTCTGCTTTTTGTTCTATTCAGGCCTTCAGGGTATCTACTTTATGAGCCCACCGATTCAAATGCTAATCTCACGTGCAAACACCCTCACAGACACACCCAAAAACAGTGTTTGATCTCATCATCCCCATGGTCCAATCAAATTGACACATAAAATTTACCACATCACCCTTCAAACTTTTACAATTTCGAGACTCTTTCACAGACTATAGTTCACCTGATATGCACAGCAAGCTGACAAGGCAGACAAGGTAAATGGCATTTCCATTTAACAGACATTTAACACACAGACGCGTCAAGGCTGCAGAGGTAACCTGTCTTGCCCAATCTCATACCAAGTCCAGGCCCTTTCCTGTGGCACCATTACAGCTAAAACATTAGGAGTCTCAGGTAGTAATTCAATGTCACATGTCCTTAAGACAAATCACACAGTATAAAGAGACCATCCTTTACCAGATGTCATATGCATCTCAATACCAGAGACACTGAGCCAGACAGAGAAACAAAGCAACTTTTTTAAAAGAAATATGAAGAGTTTAAATGAAACTGTGGGAGTTACAACCATTTCAAACGATGAATTCAAAAGAAAGAACAATATTATGAAAAGATCATCCTTTCCCCAAAGTTTTAACCAACAAACAAAGAAAAAGAAATAGAAGGAAGCTCTCTGAGTAATGCTATGCTATCCAATGCCAGCAACTCTTTATCTAGCATTTTCCGGAGGACACCAGTGATATTTGGCTCTGGAGCCAATTACTTGCCAAATGCTAAGTCCTCAAATCTCACCTATAGCTCCTTGATTTAGAAATGCCTTCAGGAAGCCGGAGGCTGAGCTGGGAAAGGTCTCAGATTATCCTCTTACTGGGGAGACAGAAGGAAAGAAGAAGTAGGACCCATCAAAGGCCCTTGCTACCTTGGAAATGCTCAGAAGAGACACACTTGCTTTTTCTTTTTTTTAACCCATTTGTCAGAAATCTCAGTCTGACTCATTTGCCTCACTGACTGCAACTTCAGCACAAGCTCTTCTTAATCTTCCTTCTTGAAAAGACTGTGCTCCGTCCTGACCTCCTGTTTGGGGGCTCAGCCCTGCATTTTCTGCCTGAGTTGGCCTGATGCTGAGCCCTCGGCCAAGCTTTCTGTTCCATCAGGATCTCCACGGTGGACTCCTTTGAGACCCCAGGGGCCACAGCCCAGGAGATACTGAACTCCCCTCGTTCCCCAAAAACCTTGGACAGATGCAGTGACTAGAAAAAGGTAAAATAAGCCCAGGGAAGCAGGAGCATGAGAAAGGGCAACTTTAAATGACAAAAACGTTACATCCATTAAGTGGTAGACATGTTTAGATGCACTGTCTTTTGCTAAGTTTGATTCTAAAAAATCTACTCAAAGCACAGGCAGAAACCCAGAGACATTAAAAGGGCCTGTGGATCTAAAAAGAGCCATGAAAAAGCCCATAAATTCCCTCAACTCTAATGATCTTCAGGTCATTCCCTGTGGGCAAAAAATACAAATACCTCAGGCAGTTTTCCCGTCCAAAGACCCCAAGGTTACTTAAGGACGGTAGTGGTGTGGGGCACCACTGAAAGGAACAGCATTTAGAAGTGAGAGTCAACAGGCACAGCTGAGGAGAGAAGCTGACTGGTGCAGTTTCATGCCAAAGCGTTGCTGTATTACAAACCTAGGAGGAAACGGACACCCCAAAAGACCTGAAAGGGTTCCAAGTCACTTAACAGCTCCACTTTACATATGGGAAAACTGAGGCTCAGGGAAGCTAAAAAACGAAGGACAGAGCCAGAGTGTTCTTATTCAAAACCTAATGTGTCCACTTCTTCCCCAAGATGAGCTACCCAAGCTGAAATTGGTGTCCCAACTGCCATTTTAAGGAGAAAGAGCAGGGGGCAATCTATTTCTTACAAAGAATTTCAGAAAGTATGAGCCTCTAACTGAGGATACCTCTGTGATCTGGAAAATACTTTTGTAGGGCAGCTCCTTCCCCAAGGAAAGAGGATAAGCAGGGGTCCTAGCACCTGCCGGAGATGGGGTAGAAGTCCAGCCATGCAAAAGGCAGGCAGCCACCCCAGCGCTGAGAGTTTACAGAGCCGCCAGCAGCAGTCTGTCTGCCTAAGATCTGGCCTCCCGTCTCTGGAGACCTATAAAACTAAAAATCTCGTATGGCCGGAGGCAGGGAAATCACCCACCAAGCCTTGGGCACACTACTGGATTTGGGCAGCTTCTCTGCTGAATTTTAATGAAGTAATTAGGAGCTAGATAATGGAGATGGGGCTCTGCAGGGCAACACTCCTGGACCTAACCTCTCTGGTATGGTCCTGCATCAGGAAGCAACTCTATCATTAGGTGGATTCGTTAATATTCCAGCCAGCTCTCCGCATCTTAAAGTGATCTATGCCAAAGTTTGTTAGTCTTTTAAATTACTTGCCGAGGCCCCCTAGAATGAATGAATGAATGAATGAATGAATGAATGAATGAATAAATAAACAAATGCATTCTGGGGAAAGAATGATGTCACAGAGGATGCTATAAGGAGCAGACCCCCTTGGCCTGCTTATGTTTCCTTTCCAAAACTAGTCTGGGCTATAAAGAAGAAACAATTATGTGACCAGTCTGATGGAGGACACAGACTGCGGCAAGGCAGCCCACAAGAGCAAGAAGCCTATCTTCACCTAGGATGCCTCTCTTTAAGAGCTGGCCTCTTAGTGGACGCCTTCACTCTGGACAACCCAGCTGTGAACTCCCTGGCCCATAACAGAGATAAAGCAGCCCATGCTTGGGCTCCGTAGGATCCAGAGAGCTTTCAGAGAAACCTAATTTGTTAGCCCAGAGGTGGACCGTTGTTACCCACAGTGAGCAGAGAAGAGCTGGCTCTCCTTCGGTTCACCTGATGCTCTCCCCTTTTCCCTTTGCCTTCCTTTCTTCAAGACCCATTTGACACCACACCTTCCTTAGGGTACCTCTCTGTATAATCCTAGAAGCTTAATGTTGGGACCTGAGTTCAATTTACCCCTATCCCCTCGGCCTCTCTTATTACCACGTTCAAGAATCCCTGATAAAGAAGATCCAACTTCCATCTGAATGCTTCCGAGGACAGGGAGCTTACAATTTCACAAGTTCAGTGTCAGGCAGTTCTTGTTTCATACTTCTGCTGAGAAGAATTATACTTCCTGACTACTTCAATGAATTAAAAATGGCTATGTGGTGTGGCTCTAAGGGGTAGCAAGAAGGAGCTTTTTGGAGATTATACAGTTCTGTATCTTCTGTATCTGATGGTAGTTACACGAATCTGTGTATGAACCTACACACACACAAATGGGTGCATGTAAAACTGATAAAATCTGACTCAGCTCTTTAGATAATGCCAGTGTCAATATCCTGGTATTGATACTGAACTATACTTAGGCAAGGCATCAACTTTTGGGGGAGGCTGGGTAAAGAGTACATGAAACTTCCCTGTATATTTCTTTGCAACTTCCTGCAAATCTATGGTATTTCAAAATAAGAAGTTTTAAAAAACAACAGGTGGCATCTTTTGAAAGATTACTGTCTGCCATACACTGTTCAAAAAATTTTTGTATTAAAACTCAGAATTTCTTTTAGGTATCAGCTCACTTAAATCTGACAACCACTATAGAGAAAAGGTAGGTAGTAAAGCTGGGAACCCAGGGTATCTGGTACCAGAGGATTCCTGCTTGATCACTACTTTGCCTCATAACTACATCTGGCATGAGGAAGGTAAAATAAATTTCACCAGCCTTAATACATATATTAATCTCTATAATCACTCTCTTAGCAACTAATACTTATACAGAATTATGTCCCTCAGAGGACTTCCACATACTACTTCTCATTTCATCTTCACGACAACCATGTAAGACAAACTTTTATTTCCTACAAGTCCGAGGTGAGAATACTGAGCTTCTAGTCCTCAGACCCAAATTTTAGGTTCCTACTATCTTATGTTCCTGCTCTTCTGCATTATTGGAAAGTAACACACAGCTGTTTTGCTGACCCTTCTAGTCAGCCTTTACCTGGTCAGTCATTAATTCTAGTCAGCCTTTACCTGGAAACAATGACTAAAAGGCCAATTCCTCTGATGGGCTGGCCAGAAGAAGAGGATGTTCACCTAGGCATTAGGACGTGCTGCTTAATGAAGTGGCAGGAAGCAGTCTCCAGGGTCCCACCTCCTGGAGAAGTCCCAGGACATCTTCTTATCTTCCAACAGCAAGTGTCAGCACAACTAGGCATTCTTAAAAATCTGTGTGCCCTGAGATTCCCCCAGCAATTTTAAATAGAACCAACTTGTACAATTCATTATCTGCCTCTCTGTTTCATTCCGAACATAGAGTTAAAGGAGTCGCAGAGGCAGATGAGGTCTCACCCTAATGCAGGAAGATTTAGGGAACCTATACAGAGGGCCAGCGGAGCACACAGAACTTTCCACCCAAAATGACTGACAGCCTAACACAGTTTTTGACACTCTTTCATTGATGATTCATTTCTTTGCCTAGAGAAGTCTTTTGCAACTCCTAGAATTCCCTTCAAAAATACAAATATCTCTGAAACGGATTATTCTTCACATCTGTAGGGAATCAGGATAGTAGGGATCAGCCAAGAGTCAGCCTTTGCTGGGATAAAACATTACAGTCATGTCTGATATATTTGGGACAGGGGGTTGGAGGCACAGAAGGAGGAGAAAGAAGGGCATTTAATTACATAGTCAAGAGTTGTTTCTGGAAGGGAAAATGCCAGACTGAATGTTTGTGTCCTCCCAAAATTCAGATGTTGAAATCCTGATCTCCAATGTGACAGTTACTGCAGGTGGGACCTTTGAGGGGTAATTAGGTAATGGGGGGGGGCCTCCATGATGGGGTTAGTGCCCATATAAAAGACAAGAGAGAGCTTGCTTCCTTTCTCTCTCTCTGCTTTTAGCCATCTGAGGACACCAAGAAGAGAGCCATCCTCAAGCCAGGAATAGAGAGCTCTCACCAGAACCTGACCAGACTGGCATCAGACGTTCCAGCTTCCAGAACTGGGAGAAAGAAATTCCTGTTGTTTAATCTTCCTTGTTTATGATATTCTGCTATAGCAGCCCAGACTGACTGTGACAGAAAATGATACATTTCTAAGTGTATCCTCAAGCAGCCCTCAAAACCAGAAGCTACCAACATTGTCCAAAGGCTCACAGCATTTCTAAAGTTTATTTTGGAATTGGCCTTGCCCTGGGTGGGCTAGGCCTGCCCTTTCCACAGCCTCTTCTCTGGTTTGTATCTTGCATACTCCTACTGAGACCTACAAAAAGTTTTTAAGAATAAATCATCCTTAGCCTGGCTAAATTTCAATTCATTCCAATAAGATCTAACATACATTTATCAAGTCTCTACTGTGAGCAGGGTACAAGTGGATACTGCAAGCAGAAAGGAGACAAACCATGCCCACTATGTGCTCACTATGGTCTCCCTAGGGGAAAAGATAATTGGGCATTCTAGTTCAGAAAAGTCTGAGTTCCTGTCCAAGGGGCTTACATTAGCCAGTCTGTAGCCATCAGATTCTCCTGCTGATCCTTTGCTTACTGGAGGATCTATGTGTCAGTACATTGGAGCTATCACTTGAAAACAATGTTGCATAAAAACAATCCCCAAATCTCATTGGCTTTTAACAACAAACATTCATTTTTCTCCCTCTTCAGTCTGTGGGCAGGCTGGCATTCAGCTGATCTCAACTGGGCTTTACTAATCTTGGATCTGTCTAAGGATAGAGTCTAAGTATGCTGCATGTATCTGATCATTCTCTGTGGACGATGAGCTACCCAGAGCATGTTATTCTATGGCAGATAGCAGGAATAATACAAGAGACCAAGCCAAATAATCCAAGAACAAAGCCTCTGCTTACCTCATATATACTGATATCCCATTGGTTCAAGCCATGCTCAATATCAATGGAGCATATACTTCTACTCTAATGGGAGGTACACCAAAGCCATAAGGCAAAGCCCATGAAGGAATCATTCTATTACAAGGAAGGCAAAAAGAGAGATCAATAATCCATCTACCACTCAGCAATACCTAATTTACTGTTTGAGACAACTTCCCAAAACCTCAGATGCCCCTGAGAAAGCAGGGACTCTGAGGCCCAAGACATGAGACAAAATCAACTGGTCAGTCAGTTACACGTCCCTCCACTGTGGCCAAGCACAATGGCCCATTGTAACGAGGAAGCAACCCTCACTGTATCTCCCTGGCTTTGTTCCAGGCACCAATAGAATATAAACCAGAATCCCAGGCAGCCTTGGTGCTGGACTAAGTTAAATCATCTCTGTACAAGTCTGACAACCAGAAAGAGAAGAGTAATAGGTCAAATATCATGGGGCCAGGCCACTCCCCCACCCCTCACTATCCTCAGAGGCCTTGGTGCCCGGGGCCTCAGGAGCAGCTGTGATCACCCAGTCTTCATGATAAAAGCCTTACATTAATAACTGTTATTTTCAGAGGAGCTATGTGCCAGGCACCATGCAAAATATTGTTTAGATATAGTCTCTTGAAGACCCTAAGAGATGGTATTGATCACCCCACTTTACAAATGAGGCTCAAACAGGTAAGGTAATTTTCTCAAGGCTACATAGCCCATGGCCTAACAGGTGGCAGAAGTATAAAGATGAATGAGAGATCATGGGGCTGGACCCCAGCTCTTCTGTTAAATAACACCCAAGGGGTTAGTTCCAATTCTGTTCTAGCACTTCTAAATAACTACCATGAAAACTGTAAGAGGGCCACAGGGAAAATTAGGGAAGAATTTTTGCAGAACTGAGCTTTCAATGTCCCTGAGAGAACAGACACAAGAGTCCTTGGCCTAGGACTTCAAATCTTACCTTATCTCTGATGGCCTGTCTTCAGAACAGCATCTCTGCGGTAGAGGAAAGCTCAGTGGCAAGAAATCAAAGGAGGAAATCTTAGACCAGAAGGAGAGAAATTCTCCCTTGGGTCTGACCCTGAGCTCCCTTGTCCTTAGTGCTTCAGTATGGCTTCCTCAGACCCACTCCCACCAGGCTGTTCTATGGCAGGCTAGGAGGAAGAAGGCTGTCCACCCTCTGCGGACTGACTGGTGACGATGCCACTGGATCACATGACTAATGCATCAGGAATTGACTCAGTTCACTGCCGTTTAGGGAGAATACACTGCCACTTTCCCTGCCTGCCTATGCCAAAGCTTCCCAGCCAGATTGCCCCTGCCCTCAGAGCTTGGAAAGCCAACACCTGTAAGAATAGGGTGCTTAGGAAGGAGAGGGGCTTGAATGGCTCAGCCAGATAGAGCCCTGATCCTCGGGGAGGAACTCCTTCGACTCCTGTTGGACTATTCAGAAGAAGGCCCACGTCCATCGGATTCAGGATCCAAGTGTTCGTCTGGTAGACAACTTCCAAGGGTACCTAGAGCAATAAAGCTGTCCTGAGGCCACTCCTACTGCTCTCGGATGTTAATCCTGCTGCCACCACATTTTTAGCCAATGTTGGAGAATGGTTGTTGATGGAAGGTATGATGACAAGTCTTCTAGAGAAGGATTCAAGACTTCCTCACTAGGCAAGGAGAACAAAAAGTGAACCAGATCCCTGGTTGGGGCTATCTCTAGAGAATGGCTCCCTCTTCCTAGCTTATTCCATATCCTGTGTGCCATCTAGGACAGACATGTGAGAGGAAGGAAGGGAGCTATGATGGGTCCTGCATAAGGAGGGTCTCCTTGGCAAAGGGCTGCAAACACAGCTGCCCAGCACCCATGTAATTGAGAAAGATACCGGAGGCAGACTAGACTACTAATTCCTCCTTCAGGGTATTTTCTGCAATAAAATGTGACTGAGGCCAGAGAGACGTGCCCCCCCCTCCACCAGAAGATTTCTTCACAAAGAAATCATAATAGGCTATTTGACTCTGGAAAACAAAATAAAATAAAGGAGACAAAAGCACTTGATCCAAACTTCTTGAAACAAAGAACAGTTCTGTGGGGAAAATTGAAGTTCCTATGGTCAGGATCCTCACCTGAGCCTAAACTCCTTGATGATGTAACTGGCCTGCTGCTGGGCTACTTCACACCCTAGGCAATAAGCTATTATTGATGGAGTCAATATATAAAGAGTTCTAGCCAGTGCTCTGTGCAGAGGCAGAGACCAAGGAGCGTTACAGACCTGCAGACTGTTGGATGCAGACGTAATTCTAGTGCTCAACCTATCACTAGGAAAACAAGCTGGGTAATAAGCCCTTTCATGCCAAGAACATTCCATCACCATTCCTCGGTCTCACTGAATCCATAGTGAACTTGTCCGGGGCAGAAACCCATTGGCAAGACAAGTTGTAGATAAAGTGAAGGCTCCTGTGGCCAGGATTCTCACCTGGCCCTGGTTGGCTACCTCACTACACACGTGTGGGCAATGCATCGTTATTGCCTCTATATAAAAGCTCTGCCCAGTGCTCTGGGCCACATGGTGGCACGACTGCAGGAGAGCAGAGATGAGACTAGAGAAGTGGCAGCACCAAGGACAGAGACTGAGACGGCTGTAGGGGCAGAGAGGCCCAGAGGCAGAGACCGGTTTGCTGCATGCAGACTCACTCTGAGGGAACAGGATTCTAGTGATCAACCTGCTACTGTGGGAATAAAGTTGGGTATAACCCTTTCACCCCAAGAACGTTCCACTTTCATTTCTTTGGTCTCACTGAATCCATAGTGAACTTGCCCAGGCCTGAAATCCATCGGCAAAACCCAAGTTCCTTCTATCGGCACTCCAGTTGGTGATTCTCCCTGATAAGTTTGAAAATGAAAGGCATTTTGTCAGTTTTTATCATGCCTTTTTGCTTTGTCAACTCCAGGAAGCCTTGGCCTGTGACGTGCCCTGCTGGGGGCTCGCACAGCTCCCATGCTCTCACAGCACAGCCACGCCACACCAAACTGTTCCTGCCCCTTGTGTCCTCCCCCTCAGGGAAAGAACATTTTCAGTTTTGTACATTCTGGCTGAGAGGTTTATTAGATTTGCTGAATAATGAATAGGTATAATTCCATTTTCTCTGATCCTCCTATGTGTTTTTCTCCCTACCTCACTACATGCCTCAGAGATTTCTTCTTTGAGTCTTGAAACATAGAAGATACATAGTCTGGCACTGGATGCAGGCCTAGTCCTCCAAGGTAGAGGGTTCAGCAATGCAAATGCAGGGGCTATGCTGGACAAGTCTCTGAACCACAAACGCTAGTGCCCCCCACAGAGTAGGCCACAAAGCATGTGCTCACTCAGTCAGCCTTGGTCAGTGATGTGCAAGTGGGGGGTGGGGGGGCGTGTCTTGCCAATGGGTTTCAGCCCCGGGCAAGTCCACTATGGATTCAATGTGACCAAAGAAAATGACAGCAAAACGTTCTTGGGGTGAAAGGGTTATACCCAACTTTATTTCCAGGTGGCAGGTCAGTCACTAAAATCCTGTTCACTCAGACCGAGTCTGTATGCAGCAGGCCAGTCTCTGCCTCTGGGCCCCTCTGTCCGCACAGCCATCCTCTGGGCCCCTCTGTCCACACAGCTGTCCTCTGGGCCCCTCTGTCCACACAGCCATCCTCTGGGTCTCTCTGTCCACATAGCCATCCTCTGGGCCTCTGTCCTCGGTGCTGCCACCACTCCAGTCTCTGCTCTGCTCTCCTGCAGCCTTACAGCTGTGCCACCATATCACCCAGAGCACTGGGCGGAGCTCTTTATATAGAGTCAACAGCCATGTATTGCCCACAGGTGTGCAGTGAGCTAGTCAGCCAGGGCCAGGTGAGAATTCCGGCCACAGGAACTCTCATTTTATCCACAGGGTGGCATCAGGCATTTGTGTACACCAGCCATTCAGCTCACCTGGGAATAAGGAGCACCAAGGTCAGGATCCCAAACACTGCCTCCTGCCCGGTCTCCTGCTCTGAATAGAGCAACCTGTTTCCTACAAATATTTCAATCCTATCCTTTGCATCTTTTTACAGATGGCTCCAGGAAAAAGCCATAAGCATCCACCACACAGGCTGTGCAGGGAGGAGAGACAGCGAGTATTCATGGCAGAGTCAATTCCTGTTCTGCAGGGAAGGAAGCTGCAGTGCCTGAAAAACCAGTGAGCTCAGCATGGACTATGAGACCCAGCTGCTTCCAATCCACCAATCCCTACCTTCCAGATCATGCAGGACCTCATACCTTGAGCTGTTGGGCCCATTTCATCTCCTGGGAAGGCAATAAGGCCTAGGGGAAATTTGAAGAAAGGTGGGAGCAAGAAGCTCCTCATAGGATGATCTAACATTTTAAAGATCCTCATGTCAGGAGCCCAGAATAGTACAGAACCTTCCACACACAAGCCTTCCTCTTGTTGGAATCAATCAATCAGCAGAGATTCTCTGTCAACTAAATGAGGCAGATGGACAATTCTGAGCCACAGTCCAGCCTTCAGAAACTGCCCTATTTGGATGGGGAGACAAGACTAACACAGAAGAAGAAAAGACATCACACTGTGGACAAATTGATTGTACAGGTAACACACACCTTCAGAGCAGTAGAAATTCCCTTGAAGGAGAGAGATCACCTGTGACTCTAAGCTCTTAAAGGTGATGAAGTCTGAGCTGGCCCCCAAATGAGACATATCAATTTTAAGTAGAAAGAAGGCTCAGAGAATTTTAAGTGTAAAACACCACATAAGCATGAGTTTTGTGATAAGATATGCAAACTAAAATTTCAGCAATGGCAGAATGGGTCATTCGATTCCATTGTATGAAATGATGCTGTCTTCCTAGACTTGGTATTAGTTTAAAATAAAATAAAACCATTTCCTGCTTGATTACAGTTAGAATGAGAGAAGGATTTTCAGTCTGACCCTCAGTAGTGTTTAAAATAGTGGAAAAAAGCAGATAAGGCGTTGAATAAAATAAATGTTTCTGATCTCAATCCAGTTACTGCTGAACACAGCAGCAAATTGCAAAGGTAGGTCGCCTCTGGCATTCTCAGCCATAAGAAATTTAACGACGGATGAAAATGGATAAAATCAAGATGCTCTGATAGAATGGGGAGGCTTCAATATCTCAGAAAATTAGGATCCTTGTAACCAATTTTACAATGGCTGGATTATAGCTAAATAGGATTTTAAGTCTATTGTAAATGAAAGGAAATGTAATTTAACTGGGCCACATCATTTTTACTGAAATGCGATAAATGCTAATTTCCTTGCCAGGCGCCACTGACTTAGCTTGTGATAGCTGTTTGCAAGGTGCTCAGCTCTGACCAATCTCAAAGTGGCCTTTTCCAGTCCTAAGGCTGAGCCTGGAATCCACGTGTTCATAAGGGAGTGGTCAGTTAAGGGAAGCAATCAAAGTTTTCCGTTTTACTCCAGGTCCTCATCACTATGTGCCCAAGGTCATCAGGTCACTTTTTAGAACCACCTCTATTAACTTTAGCCTGACCAGCACTGTAAGACAGTTTCCCCAGCACCTGATTTTAACAATCCTCCCTCTTTACTTTTTAAATTAGTCCTCGTATGTTCTAAGCAATGTAAAAAATATCCAAAAGCAATGTTTTCGTATACACAGAAGTTAAGAGACAGAAAAGGACAGGCCAACATGGCAGACAGCAAGCATGTTTGGCACACAAGGTAACTGGCGGAAAGCAACGGCATACATGTGTATCACTGAAGTGTCCCAGAGCATTCCATTTCTGGAGTCATTCTTTCCTTTAATATTCAAATAAAATCACCAGAGTCCCTATTGCATTTCCCTAGCATACCACTTCCTTGGGAATGCAAACCTGTAACTGCCGCTAGTCCCCAAGGCAACTGCAAACTGTGACTGACACTAGACCGCAGCACTTCACCAAGGTTGCCATAAGACATCACAACATTGAAAACAAAAACTTAAGTACGCCTAAAATCTACTAGATATAAGCCATTCTGTACCTTTACTTTCTCTTCCTCTCCTTGGCCTGGGCCCTTTGCTAAGGTCTGCCCTTGCTCATATCAGAAATCTGTCCACTGATTGTCTTTGCCTATTTCCTGGATCCATAACCCTGAAACCATCTAAAAATGATAATCGTGTTCATAACTATAGCTAATATTTACTGAGCACTTCCATATGACACTGTTTTGGGTTCCTTACCCACATGAACTCATTTAGTCATCCTAAATAGTCTTATGAGATGGGTAATATTATATTTTACAGAAGGGGAAGCTAAAGCACAAATGGATTATGTGAATTATGCATTCCAAGGCTTAGAGAACTGGTACACAGTGCTGGTTAAGGTTCAAACCAAGGAGGCTCACTCTAGGTATGATGGTCTAAACTATCTTCTTATACTACACATCCAAAGAACAATCTCTATACCCAACAATCTCATTCATTTGATATATAAGACAGTTTTATGTCCTGTGATGGTTTTATGACATCTGTCGAGTGGAATCCACTCCTGGATTTTGTTAGTTCCTTGCCTTTCTCCAGCTCACTGTCCAATTCTCACTCTCAACCATCAAGAACAAAGACACACACACTACTCCCCACTCTCCTCATACACCCCCGCTCACCCACTCTGCTCCATCCCACGGGCCTCTGCACCCCTTAGGAACAAGCAAGCTCATTCCTGCCTGAAGACTTCCGTAGTCACTTGTTTCCTCCACCCAAAATGCTTTCTCAGATTGGTTCATGCCCTACTTCTTCCTTTGGTTAAAATTTCTACCCAATTTGCCCTCTTCTCAGATAGACCTTCACTATCTAAACAAACATATCTCCCCCTATTCCCTTGTTTTCTTATAGCAATCTGCCTATAGAAAACTGAAATAGAATGTGTACATAAATACCTATGCATGTGTATTCATTGTCCGTAGAATCCCCTAGGATGAAAGCTTCACGAGACCAGCACTCGTCTCTTTTGCTCACTACGGTTTCCTCAATATCTAGAAAAGCGTTTGGCATACAGTAGGGCATTTGGTTAAATAAATGAAAGAATACATTTTTATAATTTAATTAAAGGATTCAGCTTTACTTCCTCTCCAAGTAAGGGAACCAGTATTCCTATTATTTGCTACAAAATAACCTATCACTTACCTATCAATTTTGTGGTACTGACTTTATCATATGCAAGTTTCCATATTTAAGGTACTAAATTTTAAAAAGCCAGGTTGAAATTATTCTTGGAAATGTAAATAATATGAATAAAATCTGGTACCTTAAGAATTATATGGGTCTGTGATGTGCATACTTTTTGAAAGCTCCCTATATGATTCTAATGGGTTCTCTCACCTCCATTCCACATGGAAAACTACTGCTCTAGTCATTTAGCACCTCATGTGGACTCAACAGTGAAAAATAAAGAAATGTTGTAAGGCAAAGACTTTGCCCTTGAATCACTTACTATCTCATGGGGAAACAAAACATGTACTAGAAACGATCAGAATATTAAGTACTAAATTTTCTGGGAAATTATACACATGGAAGAACATTAAGATAAAAGCTGTAGGAGACAATCAAAAACAAAGAATAGCTTGGTCGTGTGTGAAGGATTTTCATTATGACGATTAGGCCTAATTTTTACAAAGGACAATAAACAGAATTAAAATTCACTCTGTTCCTTTATGAAGAAGGTTTAAGCTCACAGCCACCTCCACTTACCATCCAGTTTGTGTTCTAGTTAAGTATCTGCAAGTGAAAAATGAACTACACTGATGGAACAAGCAAAAATTATGTAAGGACTTCAAATCACAGTCATTTACTTTAAATAGCTATGACATAACTGTCAGAATTGAAGCACATGGATGTCTTACTCAAGCCATGCTATATGTGTATTTGTACCTTTTTTAAATGTATTATAATAAAGTACCCAGATGTCCCCTCCTCAGCCTGTCCCAACAAGAAGCTCTGAATAGTCTAGTGGATTTTTTCCAGGTACTATAGGTGACTTCTATTTGAAAAACATACAGCAATTTCTGGCAGTAGAGACTTCCAAAAACTTGGCACTATATATGTGCCCACCCCAACCCCTCAGCAGATGTATGAGACCCTTGCATTTGCATTTCTATATTAGACTCCTTGCTAGTTCCATATTTTTCTTTTTTCTCCTCCTTCAAAAATATACTACCTACTTTAAGTGCATAGGGGAACAAGGCAGAGACAAATAGATATATACAAATTCCTAGCATCTCCTAAGTTCTCAGGGCCTGGGCTCCTGAGCAGAACAGCATCTCACCTGAAAGCCTGTTAAAATTGCAGAATCTCAAACTCCACCCCAGACATACTGAATTAGAAACGCTGGAGACAAAGAGCTTGGTAATCTGTATGTTAATTAGCTTTACACTGATTCTGATTCAAGCCAGTGTGAGAACCACTGTCCTAACAGATGACCAATTTACCAGTGCTGGAATCAGGAGTGGGGTCTGGAAAATGAGAGTGGGTAGGGCTTAAAGTGTGGATTGACCTTGGATTAGAAGATTTGGTCATCTTAACACTTTGGAAAGTTTTAACTTATCATGTGACTTCCAATGAGCATATTGCAAACAACTCCCCAGATACCCATCAAGCTATGCTGAAATGTCAGCTTTTAACTGAGGCCATGGGTGTGAATAGGACTTTCATTGAAAACACCTTAGACAACATTTCTGGAAATGCAGCGAGGCAACCATGTTTTCCATGGTGAATAGAAAACCTGACAATCTAAATCATCAGTTTTCAACCTCATCAGACCTAGTACCGTGTTTGGTATCCCTAATGAAATTCAGAGACAAGATAGCCTTCCTGTACACTATTTTAAAATAATAAAGTGTCCTATCAATAATATAAAAAGTAAATAAC
Source organism: Manis javanica (assembly GCF_040802235.1). Lineage (NCBI taxonomy): Eukaryota > Metazoa > Chordata > Mammalia > Pholidota > Manidae > Manis > Manis javanica. Next base: position 226,809,122 of record NC_133156.1, read on the forward strand.
TTGTAATTAAATAACATATGTTTTTAATAAATGATCGATTGAACATGCCCACCCAACACAAACTAGACTGGCTGCCCCATGAATGAAACCTCTACAAATACAAATCTATGCAGGTGTTCTGTATTGACATTCAGTTATCATAGCAGTGCTGCTGTAAATTATGGGATTTTCCAAAACGGTGAACCAATACTTAGTAAAATTTCAAAAAAATGAATACACTTTTCTCTCAATTTACATAATGATTTCATTTCTGGAAAATTCAGTGTAGAGTAAAATGGTGAACATTCTGTGTTTCTATGTAGAATGGAGTTTGCCCTTAGGCTCAAATAACTATGAACATGTTTTTCACCTACCTGAGTATCTTATCTACTGGGTTATTAAAAAATCATGTGACACACAGGATTTTCATTCTGCAAAACTGTACCACATACTGAACATCTAGCATGTCTGGTTCAAATCCAATAAATGCTAGTGATTCCCCCAATCATTATGGTAACCAAATGTGCCCCCTACAAATCTCCAAAACACTCCTTAGGAAGTAGTAATGCAACTGCTGATCTAGATAAATATCTGTCTGAATATTCATTCATTCACCATTTACTCAACAAAGTATATAGTTATTACATTTCCAGCACAATTCTTGCTAAGTGATGCAGCCACAAAATTTATGTTCTATTAGGGGACATGGAGCATATACAATCATCAAGAGACTAAGAGACAGTGTGTAATTAATGCTATACATAAAAGAGGTATAAAAAGCTACAGGAGCTCACAGAATGAGCACATCACTTCTGCAGGGAATCAATGAAAGTATCATGGAAGATATACTTTGGGCATTGAAGAATGGTCAGGATATAAACAGAGACAGGGAAGGACATTCTAAAAAGAGGTCACAGTCTGAGACAAAATATTTGAAGTACATGTGGAAAGATTCAATCTGAACCTCAGATTTCTCAGGCAAGGATGCTGTTGTTTCTGATTTCCTGTTGAAAAGTCCTATAGCTTCTTTTTTTACCATTGACAGGGCAGTATCATAAAACTACCCATCTTTTACACCCTACTGATGTATAATTCTCAGTTTCTATATAGCTCCTTCATGTTCCCTGCCTAGAAAATGCTTTACAGAAAAAATCATGTTTTTAGGTACCGTCTAGTGACACATAAATCTCAAGGATGCAGACTTTGAATGCCAGAGGCTACCTGACCCCTACAGGAAGGGGACATCTAGGCATTTCCCTATCACTTCTGTTCATTAAAATCTCACACATCTTATATGTTACCTATTCCTTTAAGCATCCTATGTCTCTCTAACAGAATGTAATTCTCCTTCCTCTGAGCTTCCATAGCCCCCTACATGCTTTTCCGTATCACACACTTAATTATCTGTGTGAATGGCTTACCCCTCCTCCACACAGGTTATAGGGAGACCCAGAAGAACAGAGCCCATGTGTAATCTGTCTCTTTCTTTGGATTGACGCATTTGCACTCTCACCTACGTGAGTTCTAACATGTCAGAGCTCTATCTTAGACCACAGCAAACTAGCATGAAAGGTCCTGCTTATCACAGGAAACCCGATGAACTTGCATTTTCCAATAAGAGGAGGAGGCTGGAGAGTTTCTGGGCCCACAAGTCTGGCTGGTAGCATGAGTTTGAGAACCAGAATTCTTGTCAATCTACCTAGAAGGAAAGCTAGCCCAACCCTATAGGAAACTGATGATGGAATAATTGTCCATTTTCTTAGTCCAAAAGAATTAGTAACTGCCACTACCTAGTGTTTTCAAGGCAACATTTCCTATTTTAAATAGCGGGGGAGCCAAAGAATGAGGTGATATGAGAAGTGAGGATTTAAGGGCTGACCTGAACACTAGGCAATCCATGCATTCAGGGAAATGTCACCTAACTCTCGACCATTTTGGGAAAGGAGGGCATGTTTCTACAACAGGATGGCCAAAGATAGGAGGTGGGCTGAACTCAGGAGCCACTGCTGTGAATCTGCTTATCATCAGTCTTTCTATTATGAATCTTTATGATGTTCTCAAATACATTTAAGGACCCCACAGGTGCTATTGATGGTAAAGCGACCAGCCTCCTCCAGCTAAACACTCTTCTTACTATCAAATTGACCACATTATAAGACATCAGGCTCCTCAGGGTTAAACATCATGGCCTTATCATCTTTGTTAATCTCGATGTACGGCCCCACAGAAATGCTTACCAAAATGATTGCTGAGAACTGACAGCAAATTTCTCAATGCAACAAAAAGCTGAGACTAGAGATCCTATAAATACTCACAGAAAATGTACACAGAGTTGTGACCTCAAAATAATTTTAAGGATATTTATGATTTTGTGATTTATAATGTTTTTCAAATGAAAATATCCCTTTTTCATTAGAAAAGCAATGCATGTTCTTTAAAAAAGGAAATATAAATCCCCTAAATTCCCATCCTGCAGAGATAATCATCACAACCATTTTTATGCTACTTTTCTGTATTCCTACATACATGTATACTTTTGAATACCTATACACATATATTTAACATGTATTAATATCAATAAATATATGTATTAATATTTAAGTGTTTAAATATATGTGTATATATAGGTATTTAAACTCCACTTTAAAAATGGAGTCATTCTCTACATACTTTAAAACTGACTTAAAGCAACAATATATTGTGGGCATGTTTCCATGTAGATATTCAGATAATTACCCTATTTTTGGACAATTTCACAGAATTTCATTGTATGGATCTAACACAATTTATTTAACCAATCCCTATAGAAAGACGTTTAGGTAATTGTACAAGCATTGCTATAAGTGAAAGATTTATTATGCAGTTATTTCCTTGGGATTCATTTCTAGAAGTAGAATTGCTGGGTGAAAAGTTATGTTCCTTTTCAAATGTTATTATACATTGCCAAATTGCCCTTCAAAAACTGTACAACTTATATTTCCACAAGAGGAACTGAGATGTTTATTTGCTTATATTCTTACAAACAGTGCATATTATCAACCTTTAAATCTTTATTTATACAAAAAGAGAAAAGCTATCTCTCATTGTTGGTTTAAATTTCATCAAAGATGAAACTCTTTTATGGATCTGTTCACTGGCTTTTTGTGCTTTGATAAATTACCTATAATGTATTTTGCCTATTTTCTCTCAAGTTGCTCATCTTTTTTCTATTGATTTGGAAGAATTCTTTAAACATTCAAAATGTTATACTGTTGTATGCCATATTAACTGTATGTGTCTTGCATGTAGTGGTTACACAATAAGTACTGATTAACTGGAAGAATGGATGAATGTTATAGTTTATCATAAAGGAATTCTAAAACTTTATAAAGTCAGATTTTTCTTCTTTTTCTTTGTGGTTTCTGGTTGTGGTACCTAGAAATAAAATACTTTCCACTGAAAGATCAGGAGTTTTCATTAATGATATGTTAGATTTAGGAAAACAATTATTTAATCCAGCTGGGCTTTCTTAATGTATAAAATGTGAGATAGAGACCTCACTTAAATTTCTTGCTATAATACAAACCACTTGCACCAAGATCATTGACTAAATAACCAAGATTTTCTCTATTCAATTGAAATGCTGACTCCACCACACATAAAACACTAATATTAAGTAGACTCTGCTTATGAGCTTTCTCTTCTCTTTCATTTATCTACCTATTCCTTTGTCGATACCACATTATTCCCATTACATGTACTTCATAGCACACTTTGATATCTAATAGGGCATAGTCCCAATTTTTTTCCCCAAACTTACCTGGCCGTCATTATTCATTTTTTTCTGCCACATGAAAGCAAGAATCAGCTTGTCCATATTTTTTAATTACTATTTGTACTGCATCATCACTAAATTTATAAATTCTGACCAGAACTGACATTTTTTATAATAATCTTCCTCTGTGGTGAATATATAAAAAATCAACTCCTAGCATTACCTTGCATCATTCTGAATACACTCTTCATTTTTAAGCTAATTACAATGAAGTCTAATTATTACCATTAAATTATTACATCCACTTGACACCAAAGATTGAGTATTAATTATAAAACAAATTAATTCTGCATTGACATTTGTTTCAGGTTATTGGATGACAGCTTTGTTAAAATATGACACCTGGTTGGAGACAAGTCCCCTGATAATTAAAATATTTGTCACCCCAATAAGGGATAGAATTCTTCTCCACCAGAATGGGGTCATGGTGGGGTCTACACTTTCAGGTACAGATTATCATAATAATAGTAATGATATTTAAGATTACAGAGTTCTTACAGATTTACAAGGAGGCAAAAATTAGTGTAAGATCTGATTAGCTTGCTCAGTCTTCCTAGAAAAATGAGCTTATAGGAAATTTGCCAGTACCTAGGAGAACAACATTGAGTTTTAACAGGTCTATATGATCCAAGTTAGGCCCACTCTACAGTCCTTTTATTATTCCCTTGTCCATTAAGCATCCAGATACTGAGCAAAATGGGGAAAAGTCTCTAAAACACAAATTGAATGTAGGTGATTTCTACTCTAGGTAAACCTACCACATAAAAATCTGTGCCCCATGTAGTTAAAAACCCAACTGGAAAGATGGGGCATTCAAGTCCTGGGCACTAGAATTGAGAGGGTTATGACATTCCTCACGTTATGATTCTCCTGAAGTTTCCAGTAATCTCCCCTTTGCCTATCTACAATAAAAAGGGGAAAGTACACTACCAAGTGGCAAGTTTCACGGCATAGCTTTCAAGCACTACAAAGCTTTAGGAAAGGATAAGTAGGGACACAGACATGCAAAGGTCTAGGAGCAAAAAATTAAGGTAAATATGGGGAAGTGGCTTCTGGTAGGGGAGTAATGGAAGATAAAATTTAATGCACAGGATGATGTCAAATCACAGACTGACTTGGATCTCAGTCAAGAAAGAAAAAAGAAGAAACCATCTTAGGCAAAGAAGTGACAGGACTCCATAGGGAGCTCCTGACATGAGAGCAAAGGCAAACAGAATTAAAATATAAATGTTAGGGAACACAACCAAGCATAGATTAAATCACACCTTCATTGTTCAAGAAATATTTATTGCAGGAGAATTCATTCAGCTGTGGCCAATGTCTGCACAGAACTTTCATAGGTTAGGGTGAGAGTCAGCATAATAAACAGTATAAAAGCAAATATGCAATATAGTATTTTCATGTTAAATGCTATGATAAACAAGCAAGATAAAGAGAGAGAATGGTAAGAAGGTGCAATTTTAGGCATGTGGTCATGAATAGCCCCTCAGATAAGATAGATTTCAACAAACTTAACAAAATGAGGGAGTGAGCCTCAGAAATCTCTGGAGAAGAGCATTCCAGGTGCAGGTACAGGGCATAGTAAGGGCAAAGGCGACAAGAAGGGCACCTACACAGCACCTGATGGGGCGATGGACGATATAAAATTGGTAGAACAGTGGTGAGGCTAGGGTTGCATCATGGGCCAGATTACGTAAGTGTAAGTCTTGGTAAGACTGAATTTGTTCTATACATGATGAAAATACTCTGAGGCTTTGCTGTGTGGTAAATAAGAAGGAGGGAAGCAACAATAGAAAAAGGGAGGCCGGTTACAAGTCTAGCCAAGGGAAAAACAGCTTAGAGTATGGTGGTAGCCAGCGAAGTACTAAGAAGTGGGAATCGGTATCTGTGTTAAAGTTACAACCAATATTTGCTGACAGATAGGATGTTTCCAAGAACATGGAACATGCTGGCCTCAGAAACGGGGTAAATGGTCAAAATCTTCCATGCCATCCCTTATCTATGGCTCTGAAAATCCTCTAAGCTGACCCCATCTTCCACTCCTTCTCAATTCCTTTATGCCAGGCCCTCTGGAACTTGTCCATCAACAACAAAATATTCTGGTATTTTCAACACTATTAGTGAACGTTTCCAGTATCTTTTTATTTTTAATGTTTTTAAACCACTTTATTGAGGTATGATTGACATGCAAAAGGTTGTACATGTTTAATGGATACAACCTGATGAGGCTGCCGTTACACTGTGGTGATGGTTTCATGGGTGTACACGTCAAACCCTGTGCCTTCTTGCTCTGTCTTATCCTGGAAGGACACACTATTTCCCCACAGTTTGTTTATTTGATGGCTATTTACTTTCCCACACCCTTCACACTCCTGGACATGGAAGTACTAGATATCCTTCACATTCCTCATTGCCATTCTATTTTTAAAAAATGAGATATTCAGAAACTGTGCTGCTAAAGGATCGATGAAAACCCACTTCCTTGCTTGAAAAATTCTTATTCAGGAGGGTATCATCTTTACATCATGGACAACAGGCAAGTTTGTAATTGATTTAAAGATCTTAGGAACACAACAACTTTTGAGTTTTTACTTCTTCTTGTCAATAACAATTCATGCATGAACACAGCTCTAAGATCACATGCTGCATCCCTAAATCAGAGGGATACAGCCTCCAAAGCCTAGTCATTCAACTGTAGGAATGGCTGTCAAAGGAAGATGTAGCTGGTGAGATGCTCATCAGATTTTCCTCAGTAGAATTTCCTGGTTGTAACAGATCAGTTCTGCTACATAAAATATTTACACATGTACGTAGGTCCTACACTGGGGAAGTGAAGATACAGAGGGTTCCCTGACACACGGCTCACCCTTAAGAGAGCTCTGTGGCATATACAAGGTCTGGTCGTGTCAACAGTGGGCTGTGGAGAAGCTGAGGCTCCCCACCACCTTCTCGGCTCCTTGCTCTCTTGAGTATCTCTTACCCCTAGTAACACATCTCATGATAAATTAAAAGACAGTCCCTGCCTCTTAAGTATTCCCATGGTAATCTTTACTTTGCCTTGTCATAGCTCTCATTTCACACTACTGTTTATGTGACTGTCCCGCTAAACCGTGACTTCTCTGAGGCCATGTGGGTTCTGAGCGCCAGGGCCTGTCACAGAGTCGACACTGATGTGTAAGAAGGTGTAACTAGTTACATAAGATGTGAGCAAATGCACTCTGCCAAGCGGCTGTCTTCCCATTTTAACCATGGATTTCTATCCGGAGGAATGCCTTTTCTGGGACATCTCTACGAAGTTTTCTGACTTTTCTCTTTTATAAAAGCTTGTCATTCTCCTCTCAGACTTACGCCATGCTTAACAGTAAGTCAACAGAAAAGTTCACATTGAGATGTGAATCACTAAAACACGAGAATGTTTTTTACTCTTCTGTATCAGTTAGGGTTCTGAAATCTGAAATCTGTAGGACAGACAAGAAGCATAGAAATTCAGGCAGGACTTCTACACTACAATCTTGAGGCAAATTTCTTCTTCTTTGGGAAACTTCAGTTTTTGATTTTAAGGCCTTTCATTAATTAAATAAGGCCAGCCCCCATTACTGAGAGTAATTTCCCTTACCGAAAGTCAACAGGTCTTAGATGTTTGTGACATCTTCAAAATAACTTTTCAGAGTGACATCTAAACTGGTATGACACCAAACTACTTGGCACTGTAGCCTAGCCAAGTTGACACATAAACTTTAACCATCACAATTTCATTCTGGAGAGAGCACAGAGCTTTCATTCTTGATATAATCAAAAGGAAAACTTGACAAAACATATGAAACAACTTGTTTCAGATCTTGGGTGGGAGAAGAAATTGATGAGCTGATTCTTAAATTTGCATAAAAATACAAAAGACCTGAAACAGCCAGAACAATTTTTGAAAAGAACAAAATTGTAAGACTGATAGTACCTGACAGTATCTTCTATCAAAAGTCATCACAAAGTTGTAAGACTCAAGACATGCCAGAGGCATAAGGATGGACATAGAGATCTCTAGAATAGAACACAGTCCAGAGTTCACACACGTCTGTGCAAACAATTTTTGCCAAAGGTGTCAAGGTAATTCAATCTGAAAGGACAATCTTTTCAACAAATGATGCTGGGAAAACTGCATATTCATTTGGAACAAGTATGACCCTTAACTTTTACCTACACCACAAACACAATAAATAACTTGAAAAGGGAATCAGATCTAGATGTAGACCTCTAACACTAACTTTTTAAAGTGTAAATTTTAACACTTACTGAAGACAATATAGGAAAAAATATTTAAAGTGTTGGGGTAGGCAATGATTCCTAGATACAGTGACACTACTCTGCATGATACTCCACATGGTAGAGGCCTGTCATTATGCATTTGTCCAAACCGACAGAATACACTACAACCACAGTGAACCCCAATGGAAACTAAGGACATTGGATGATTATGATGTGTCAGGGTCATCAGCTGTAACAAAAGTACCGCTCTGGTGGGGAATGCTGATAATGGGAAAGGCTGTGCACATGTGGAGGTACAGGGCATATGGGAACTCTGTGTACCTGCCTCTCAATTTTGCTGGGAACTTTATACTGCTCCAGAAAACAAAGTCTTGGCACAGTGCATTTTCCTAGACAGCATGCCAAAGTCTTATATGTAAAAGAAAAAAATGGATTTCATCAAATCTTTTAAGATCTACTCTTTGGAAGTCACCATAACAAAACCAACCGGCAAATTACTGTAATATGTGATATCCAGAATATATTTTTAAAGATCCTACAATTCAAGAACAAGAAGACAAACAACCCAAAGTTCAAAAATGGGCAAACATTGGAAGAGACATCTAACAAAACAGGATATATGAATGGTAAATAATCACATGAAAAGATGCTCAACATGACTGGTTGTAAGAAAAATACAAATTAAAATCGTAATATATACCATCACACACTCACTAGAATGGTGAAAATTAAAAGATTAACACAAATGCTGGGAGGATGTGGAGCACTGAAACCCTCCTGCTTTCCTGGAGGGCGGTTAAATAGTAAAAGCATCTTGGAAAACAGTTCGGCAGTTTCTTAAAAAGTTAAATAAACATCTGTCCTATGAACCGGCTATTTCACTCTAGGTGTTTATTCAAAAGAAATGAAAACATATGTCTACACAAAGACTTGTATAAGAATAGTGCAAGTAATTGAGTTACCCTTCTTAGTAACTGATTTTATAATAGTCAAAAATGGGAAATAATTCAAATGTCTATCAACAGAAGAATGGGTGAGTTATAGCATTTTTATACCATGCACTACTTCTCAGTAATTTTAAATGGAAAAATCCATTGTTATCTGCAACACAATGGATGAATCTCACAGAAACTATAATGAAAGAAACTAAGCTCAAAAAAAATCGACTTCCTTCCTTTACATGCTGATTAAGAGCAAAATACCCTACTCTGTGGAGACAGATACCAGAATATTGATGGCTGCCTTTGGGTGGGAAAGAACTATTTTCAAAGAGAAACAAGGGAATTTCCTGGGATGAGGGTAATGTCCTGATTGACACGTGTTAGAAATATGTACATTTGTCAGAACTCAACAAACTGTGCTGTTTAAATGGGTGCATTTTATTGCATGTAAATCATACCTAAATAAAAAGACAAATGCACTCCTTTATACCAGCAACAATTAGAACATGTAATTTTTATATAAATGTGAATATATGTCTGAACTCCATATTGCATTCTACAGACCTATATGCCCATCCCTGCCATTTATAATGTAGAAACTATGTAATTTATAATAAAAAATTATGAGGTGCAGTCATTGCAATTCTCTCCAAATTAATCTATAAATAATGTCAACAAAGTTATTTTATAGAACTTGACAAGCTAATATTAAAATTTATACTGAAGAACTAAAGGACAAAAACTATCATGAAAAAAAAAAAAAAGACCAAAAAGGGAAATATGTTCTGACATATGTGAAAACTGACTCTAAAACTACAGCAAATAAGTGCAACAGTAGCATATAAATGAACCAACAGAAAAACACTGAGGAACTTAGATTCACAAAAACACACAGAAATACATGTAAGACAGGTAACATTAAAACCTATAGACATGCCAATAAATTGTGTTGGACACACACTGTGTGGTAAAAAAAAAATCAGAACTCTACTTAATTTTCTCTCTCTCCCCCTCTCTCTCTCTCTACATACACACACACACACACACACACACACACACACACACACACACACACAAATATACAGTCAGGTAGGGCTCTAATTTTAATATATATTATATAGATATATATGTGGATCTCAGATAAACCAACAAGATAACAGCAGAACTTTGAGACTTTCAGATGAAAAGATTTTATGGCCTTGATATAGGAAGTAATTTAAGAACACACATGCACACACACAAACAGTAAGACTAATTATATCAGTTATTTATTACTGCTGAACCAACCACCCCAACACTTAATGGCTTACTAGTCTTACAAATCTGTAACATGTGCAGGGCTTGGTGGGATGGCGTTTGTCTTCTCTACCTCTGGTGCTGCATGGTCAAGGTAAAGAACCCGCTTTTGATTGTGTGTGTGTGTGTGTGTGTGTGGTGTGTGTATGCTGAGAATACATATAATCAACTCTCAGCAAATATCAAGTATACAACATTAGTAACTATAGTCATAATTAGATCTGAACATTAGGTCTCCAGACTTATTCTTTCTGCATAACTGAAATTCTGTACCTTTTTGATCACCATCTCCCCATTTCCCACCTGGCAGCTCCTGACAACCACCATTCTACTCTGCTTTCCTGAGTTTAACTTTTTTAGATGTCACATATAAGTGAGATCAGGCAGTATTTGTCTTTCTGCGTCTGGCTTAATTCACTTAACCTAATGTCTTTCAGGTCCACCCACGTTGTTGCAAATGGCAGGACTTCTTTAAAACTGACAATATTCCACTGTATATATCCATTTTCTTTATCCATTAATCCAGTGATGGACTTAAGTTTTTCCCTTATCTTGGCTATTGTAATACTACAATGAACATGGCAATGTCAGACAGACATCTCTTTGAGGGTGACAAATATGGTAATTAGCTTGATTGTAATCATTTCACATTGTATATGTATGTCAAACATCACATTTTATACCTTAAGTATACATAATTTTTATTTGTCAATTTTACCTCAGTAATGCAGGGGGAAAAATAAGGGACCAACTTTCAAGATGGCTCACTCATCTCAAAAGTATGCATGGGCAAGTTGGTGCTGTCAACTGGGAGCTCAGCCACGGCCGGGAGCCAGGGGCCTTCGTTCTTCACCTTGTGACCCACACTCTACACCCTGCTTGTACTTCTTCACAGCCTGGTGGCTGGGTTCCAAGTGAATGCATACCAAGATAACCTGGAAGAAATGAATGGCATTTTTTGTGACTTGGCTTTTAAAGTCATATAACATCATTTTTGCTAAATTGTTAAATCAATGTAGTCACAAAGTTCCTCCCAATTTCAAGTACAAGAGACATTAATTGCATCCCTTAATGAGGAGTAGCAAAGTCTGGAAGAGCATGTTGGGCAGGGACTACCACTGTGGTTATCTTTGGAAAACACAATCCACCACAATTAATCTAATTTATAAACTTAACTTCACAGAATTAAAAGAAGTTACAGACTAGGCAAATATTTGCTACTAGGTGAACACATGCTATTATAAAATATACATCTACAACATACAAAGAGCCTATACAAATAAATAACATAACCCAGTGGTAGAAAAAAACAGTACAAAATACAAATAGACTTCCCTCAGAACAGGAAATCCAAACACAGTAAAAACAGGAAAATGTGCTCAACCTCAGTAATAGCACTAATGTGGGAAGTTTAAATTATAGCAATGAGAAACTATTTCAAATACACCAGATTGGCAAAACTTCTAAAGGCAATGTTAGTGATGGCAACGAAGTGAAGCAACTAGAAATCTCATATATTACTGGTCAGAGTTTCAGTAACTACTCTGAGTGCTAGCCAACATCTGGTAAAGTTTATGATGTACGTGACCTATGATTCAATTCCATTTCTAGGTTTACACCTTAAAGTAATATCACTTATATTCACTAGGAGACAAGTTTAAAAAAGAATATTTTTTGTAATATTATTTGTGTAGTAAAAAATTAAAACAATGCAAAAGAGAATGGTTATAATAATTGTGTGTTAGTTAAAATAACGAACTAACTATAACATATCAAAATAGATGAAAGAACATAATAGATTAAAGCAAATTGCAGAATGGTATGTCATTTGTATGAAGTTTTTAAATATTAAAAAATAATCATGTGCACTGTTTATGGAAACATAGAAAGGTTGAAAAGCATGAAACCACATATGGTCTTATTAAACACAAAATTCAGAAGATAAATTACTACAGGAAAAGGAGGAAAAAAGGATGCAGAATAGAATTAGTTCGTGGTACCCAGTAGCCTTCAACTTCATACAAAACGTCTTATTATTTTAAAATCAGAGGCAAATATGGCAAACTTTTAATATTGGCCAGTATTGTTTATTATCCTCAAGCATAAAGTTTTGTATGTTTGCAATGTATCTTAACGTAGTCATTACGTTTGATACCAGAGTTAGACAGAATGAACCTTACAGCTAAAACTCAACAGTCCTTTTCTACCATGGGCCAAAACTCATGCTGCAGTTGTAGAAACTTCTGTCCAGAAAGATGACTAGACTTCCTTTAAGCTACAAAGTGAATTATTAATAAAAATGGAATAAGTACAGTCTCATTAATATAAATAGAATAAGATAAACCATTTTTCCTCTACACCTTACTCTTCAGGAGGATTTCAAAGTGGGATCTTGGCTGTATCTGCCTGACCCTGACAGAATTGACAAGTGTGACAATTCCTCTAAAGCAAATCAGAAGGGGAAAGGGCAACTAGATGAGCCTTCATACTTGGGCAGAAGGATGGATTATAAATCTAGGTGTAACACTGCCTAAGACCCCACTATTAAAGAATCATTCTTTTGACTTCAGCATTACCTTCTCCACTAAATTCTAGTAGAAAAGGGAAATACCTACAGGAGATCTCAGGCCTTCAATCCTCAGAGTGAGCTGAGAATGATTCAGAACTGGTGACTTCTAGGGGAAAAGAGGTGCAGGAGTAGAACCCCCATATAGTCACTTGGCATTATGCTAAAACCCATTCATTTTAACTAAGCTCAAACCATTCAGGGACATCCTCTGAACAGAGAGAAAATGACAAGAGATTGATCACAATGTGAACAGAAACCAGATTGTATTTCTAGGCAAACACTTAAAATTTTGAAGTCTTATAAACAATTTAAGTAGTATAATACTCATTAACTTTAATGTATTCCCCACAACTGTGTCCATGAAATAGTAAACTGTTACCTTCTATATGTACTTTTTTACCTTAATAAATCTTTAAGTCTTCTTGTGAGCAGCATCATTTATGATGCAAAATAGTCCTTCTTGGGCAGAACAAAGCTTCTCAAAATATTAGAACACAAAGGCAATCTCCCAGTTTCCTGCCTGACCAAAAGCTGCCTAAATTCCTGGCTGGAATCATGGGTTTCTTTTTTTTTTTTATTAAGATATTGTTGATATACACTCTTATGAAGGTTTCACATGAAAAAACAATGTGGTTACTACATTCACCCATGTTATCATGTCCTGCCCACACTCCATGGCAGTCACTGCCCAGTAACATGCCACAGAGTCACTATTTGCCTTCTCTGTGTTGGACTGTCTCGCCCATGATTCACCACACACCATGTGTGCCAGTCATAATACCCCTCAGTCCCCTCTGCCCTCCCTCCCCACCCACCCACTGCCACCCCTCCCCTTTGGTAACTGCTAGTCCCTTCCTGGAGTCTGTGAGACTGTTGCTGTTTTGTTCCTTCAGTTTCATTTCACTGTTATACTCAACAAGTGAAAAAAATCATTTGATACATGTCTTTCTCCACCTGGCTTATTTCACTCAGCTTAATACCCTCCAGCTCCATCCATATTGCAAATGGTAGGATTTGTTCCTTTCTTTTGGCTGAATAGTATTCCAATGTGTATATGCACCACATCTTCTTTATCCAGTCATCTACTGATGGAGACTTAGGTGGCTTCCATTTCTTGGCTACTGTAAATAGGGCTACAATAAACATAGGGGTGCATATGTCTTTTTGAATCTAAGAAGTTGTTTTCCTTGGGTAAATTCCTAGGAGTGGAGTTACTGGGTCAAATGGTATTTCTATTTTTACTTTTTTGAGGAACCTCCATACTGCTTTCCACAGTGGTTGAACTAGTTTGCATTCCCACCAGCAATGTAGGAGGGCTCCCCTCTCTCCACATTCTCACCAGCATTTGTTGTTCCTAGTCTTTTCTACCTCGGCCTTCCTAACTGGTGTGAGGTGATTATCTCATTGTGGTTTTTATTTGCATTTCCCTGATGATTACCGATGTGGAGCATCTTTTCATGTGTCTGTGGCCTTCTCAATTTCTTCTTTGGAGAAGTTTCTGTTCATATCATCTGCCCATTTTTTAATAGGGTTATTTGATTTTTGGGTGTTGAAGCATGTGAGTTCTTTATATATTTTGGATGTTAACCCCTTGTCGGAAATGTCATTTACTAATATATTCTCCCATATTGTAGGATACACTTCTGTTCTGCTGAGGGTGTCCTTTGCTGTACAGAAGCTTTTTAGCATGATGTAGTCCCATTTGTTCCTTTTTTGTTTCCCTTGCCCAAGGAGATGCATTCAGGAAAAAGTTGCTAATGCTTACATTCAAGAGATTTTGTGTATGTTTTCTTCTAAGAGCTTTATGGTTTCATAACTTATATTCAGGTCTTTGATCCATTTGGAGTTTACTTTTGTGTACAGGGTTAGACAGTAATCCAGTTTCATTCTCTTGCATGTAGCTGTCCAGTTTTGCCAACACCAGTTGTTGAAGAGGCTGTCATTTCACCATTGTATATCCACGGCTCCTTTATTGTATATTACTTGAGCATATATGCTTGGGTTTACATCTGGGCTCTCTAGTCTGTTCCATTGGTCTACGGGTCTGTTCTTGTGCCAGTACTAAATTGTCTTGCTTACTATAGCTTTGTAGTAGAGCTTGAAGTCAGGGAGTGTAATCCCCCCACTTTATTCTTCCTTCTCAGGATTGCTTTGGCTATTCGAGGTCTTTGGCGGTTCCATATGAGTTTTTGAACTATTTCTTCCAGTTCACTGAAGAATGCTGTTGGTAATTTGATAGGGATTGCATCGAATCCGTATATTGCTTTAGGCAGGATGGCCATTTTGACAATATTAATTCTTCCTATCCATGAGCACAGGATGTCTCCATTTATTAGTACCTTCTTTAATTTCTCTCATGAGTGTCCTATAGTTTTCAAAGTATAAGTCTTTCACTTCCTTGGTTAGGTTTATTCCTAGGTATTTTGTTCTTTTTGATGCAATTATGAATGGAATTGTTTCCTGATTTCTTTTTCTGCTAGTTCATCATTTGTGATAGGAATTCAACAGATTTCTGCGTATTGATTTTGTATCCTGCAACTTTGCTGAATTCAGGTATTAGATCTGTTAGTTTTGTATTGGATTATTTAGGGCTTATGTACAATATCATGTCATCTACAAACAGTGACAGTTTAACTTCTTTACCAATCTAGATGCCTTTTATTTTTTTGTGTTGTCTGATTGCTGTGGCAAGGACTTCAAGGACTATGGTGAATGAAAGTGGGGAGAGTGTGCATCCTTGTCTTGTACCTGATCTTAAAGGACAAGCTTTCAGCTCTCACTGTTAAGTATGATGTTGGCTGTGGGTTTGTCATATATGGCCTTTATTATGTTGAGGTACTTGCCCTCTATTCCTATTTCGTTGAGAGTTCTTATCATGAATAGATGTTGAATTCTGTCAAATGCTTTTTTGGCATCTATGAAGATGATCATGTGGTTTTTGTCCTTCTTTTTGTTGATGTGGTGGTGGATGATGTTAATGGATTTTCTAATATTGTACCATCCTTGCATCCCTGAAATGAATTCTACTTGTTAATGATGGATTATCTTTTTGATGGATTTTTTCATTTGGTTTGCTAATATTTGGTTGACTATTTTTGCTTCTATGTTCATCAAGGATACTGGTCTGTAATTTTCTTTTTTCACGTTGTCTTTGCCTGGTATTGGTATTAGGGTGATGCTAGCCTCATAGAATGAGTCTGGAAGTATTCCCTCCTCTTCCACTTTTTGGAAAACTTTAAGGAGAATGGGTATTATATCTTCACTAAATGTTTGATAAAATTCAGCAGTGAAGCCACCTGGTCTAGGTGTTTTATTCTTAGGTAGTTTTTTATTACAAATTCAATTTCATTCCTAGTAATTAGTCTGTTCAGATATTCTGTTTCTTTCTGGGTCAGCCTTGGAAGGTTGTATTTTTCTAGAAAGTTGTCCATTTCTTCTAGGCTATCCAGTTTGTTAGCATATAATTTTTCATAGTATTCTCTCATAATTCTTTGTATTTCTGTGGTGTCCGTAGTGATTTTTCTTTCTCATTTTTTATTTTTTTATGTGTGTAGATTCTTTTTTTATTGACAAGGACTTATTTTCTCAAAGAACAGCTCCTGCTTTCATTGATTCTTTCTGTTTTATATTTCTCGATTTTATTTATTTATGATCTCATCTTTATTATGTCCTTCCTTCTACTGAGTTTGGGCCTCATTTGTTATTCTTTTTCTAGTTTCATTAAGTGTGAGTTTAGTCTGTTCATATGGGATTGTTTTTCTTTGCTGAGGCAGGCCTGTATTGCAACATACTTCCCTCTCAGCACAGCCTTTGTTGCATCCCACAGATTATGCAGTATTGAATTATTGTTGTCATTTGTCTCCATATATTGCTTGATCTCTGTTTTTATTTGGTCATTGATCCATTGGTTATTCATGAGCATTTATTAAGCCTCCATGTGTTTATGGGATTTTTCATTTTCTTTCCATAATTTATTTCTAGTTTCATACCTTTGTGGTCTGAGAAGCTGGTTGGTACAATTCCAATCCTTTTGAATTTACTAAGGCTCTTTTTGTGGCCTAGTATATGATCTATTCTTGAAAATATTGCATGTGCTCTTGAGAAGAATGTGTATTCTGCTGCTTTTGGGTGGAGAGTTCTGTAGATGTCTGTTAGGTCCATCTGTTCTAGTGTGTTGTTCAGTGCCTCTGTCTCCTTACTTATTTTCTGTCTGGTTGATCTGTCTTTCAGAGTGAGTGGAGTGTTGAAGTCTCCTAGAATGAATGCATTGCATTCTATGTCCCCTTTTAATTCTGTTAGTATTTGTTTTTCATATGTAGGTGCTCCTGTGTTGGGTGCACAGGTATTTCTAATGGTTATATCTTCTTGTTGGATTGACCCCTTTATCATTATGTAATGTACTTGTCTCTTGTGACTTTCTTTGTTTTGAAGTCTATTTTGTCTGATACATGTACTACAACTCCCACTTTTTTCTCCCTATTTGTTGCATGAAATATCTCTCTCCATTCCTTCACTTTTAGTCTGTGTATATCTTTGAGTTTGAAGTGAGTCTCTTGTAGGCAGCATATAGTTGGGTCTTGTTTTTTTATCCATTCAGTGACTATGTCTTTTGATCGGTGCATTCAGATCATTTACATTTAGGGTGATTATCAATAGGTATGGAGTTATTGCCATCGTAGGCTTTAGATTCATGGTTACCAAAGGTTCATGGGTAACTTTGTTTCTATCTAAGAGTCTGACTTAACTCACTTAGTATGCTATTATAAACACAATCTAAAGATGTTTTTCCCTCCTTTTCATCCACCTCCATTCTTTTTATATTAGGTATCATATTCTGTACTCTTTGTCTATCTCTTTGTATTACCTCTGGTGACAGTTATTTAACCTTAAGAACACTTCCATCTATAGCAGCCCCTCCAAAATACACTGTAGAGATGGTTTGTGGGAGGTAAATTCTCTCAGCTTTTGCTTATCCAGAAATTGTTTAATCCCTCCTTTAAATTTAAATGATAATCTTGCCGGATAAAATACTCTTGGTTTGAGGCCCTTCTCCTTCATTGCACTAAATATATCATGCCACTCCCTTCTGGCCTGTAAGGTTTTTGGTGAGAAATCTGATAAGAATCTGATGGGCTTTCTTTTGTATGTGATCTTTTTTCTCTTTGGCTGCTTTTAATTGTCTGTCCTTATCCTTGATCTTTGCCATTTTAATTACTATAGGTCTTGGTGTTGTCTTCCTTGGGTCCCTTGTGTTGGGAGATCTGTGCACCTCCATGGCCTAAGAGACTATCTCCTTCCCTAGATTGGGAAATTTTTCAGCAATTACTTCCTCAAAGACACTTTCTATCCCTTTTTCTGTCTTCTTCTACTTCTTGTACCCCTATAATACAAATATTGTTGTTTGGATTGGTCACACAGTTCTCTCATTATTCTTTCATTCCTAGTGATCCTTTCTTCACTCTGTACTTCAGCTTCTTTGTATTCCTCTTGTCTAATTTGTTTCATTTGTTGTCTCCTCCACTGTATCTAATCTGCTTTTAATACCCTCAATTGTGTTCCTCAATGACTGGATCTCTGTCCTAAATTCATTCCTGGGTTCTTGAATAGTTTTCTGTACCTCCAGCAGCATGTTTATGATTTTTATTTTGAAATCTCTTTCAGGAAGATTGATTAGTTCAGTCTCACTTGTCTCTTTTTCTGGTGTTGAGACTTTGCTTTGAACCAGGTTCCTTTGACGTTTCATATTTGTATGTGGAAACCTCTGGTGCCCATAAGCTCTACTCTGTGGAGCTGCTCAGCCCCTGGAGTGATGTTGGGGGGTCACAGGGGAATGGTGGTGGTGCCTGGGGGGAGGAAAGACCTGTTTCCTGATTCCCAGATACTATGCCTGTTCCCACTGCCAGAACCAGTGGGCCAAACACACAGGTGTAAGCCTCTATGCTTTGCATTTGCAGCTGCTATAGGCGGGGCTTCCCTCTGGCTGGCCTGATCCCAGAACATGGTTTGCTGGTTTGTGAGCCAGGTGCAGGCTGGCAGAGAGGAAGGTGCAGCAGGATGCATATCCTGGAGGGGGGGGGCCTTGGAGATGTGTAGCCAGCCAGCGGGATGGAGTGCCAGAAGATCACTAAAGTTCCCAATCTGCTGGGGAGAATGCACCAGGACAATTTTGTCTACCTGTCCTTTCTCCTGAGCAGTAAGCTCTGTGAAATCCTTGCCCCTTTAGAAGTCCTCTTGCTTTTAGGAAATCTCTCAGAGACTGCCCACTCAGATCAGCCAGATATGGATCTCTGTTTTCCACAAGCAGCTGGAATCTCACTCTCTCCAGGTATTCCACCTGTCTTAACTTTCCAACCCAACTAATCACCAGAGTACCATGCGATGTAGGTTCGTCCTCCCAGAGCACACCTCCAGGGCTACATGCTCAGCAGTCCCAGGCCTCCACTCCCTCCTTGCTCTGTTTCTCTTTCTTCTGCCGGTGAACTGGCATGGGGGAAAGGCTTGGGTCCCTACCCTCCCAGGTCACAGCTTTGGTACGTTACCCTGTTTCGTGAGGTCTGTTCTTTCCTCCAGGTATATGCAGTCTGGCTCAGCCTTCTTTCCTGTTGCTCTTTCAGGATTAGTTGCATTAATTACATTTTCATATTATGTGTGGTTTTAGGAGGAGGTCTCTGTCTCACCTCTCACACCATCATCTTTAATCCCCCCTGGAATCCTAGGCTTCTTAAGGACAGTACCTATCCCTACAAACATCTACTATCTAATGGCCAAATATCCCACCAGCATGTGGCTTCACAAAAAGGAGACCAGGTAATTTGGGCTGCACCCCTCACTCTGAAATAAATCGCTAAGTGACCTTGGCCAAGTCATGGTAGCCTCCATGAACCCTTCTCTTCACCTGTCAAACTGGAATCATGATACCAACATATCCTACACAGGGCTTTCAAAGTTTACATAAGTATAAGACAGGATTTTGAAATATTACTGTCTCTGCAAGTGTCTTGAGATAGCAAACATTCTACTTTAGTGTTAATATACTCCACATGTAGCCAGGTCAGTCAGAAAAGAAAATGAGAAAGGGGGAGAAGGAGAGAAAGCAGACCATGGAGGCTACTCAGATCTTTCCTCTGTCACCAAGGTACCATCTCATTCTTAATCTATCCTCCATTCATCAGCTTTCTCCACCCCATCCTTCATATCTTGCTCAAGACAGTATCAGTTACTCTGCAAGTAAGGGCTTCCATTGTCAGTGGCCCAATTCTCCCACTCCCTTTATTTCTCAAGCTACTTCATTTTCACAGAAACTCTAGGACTTAACTTTTATATCACACAACACTTTCCCCTTCTTTTTACTATTCACTTACAAGGTTTCCCCCTTGGAACAAAGAACATCATTCCCTTCACACTACTTTGTACCACTCTCCTTAAATAGGTCCTCACCTCACTTGCACGTGGATGGTGCTCTCATCCTCTGCTCTGCAGCAATGGTGTTCATTTTTCTATATGAAAAGGTGATTTAAATTTCTAGCCTGATTCTCATAAACATTCAGCAAACTCTTCCTATGATATTTGACCCTCATACTGAGAAGTCATGCCCTGGCATATTTTAATCAGTTAAGGTAAATTGACAGGTAATCTGATGCTTTACTTCTTGCTAAATTTATAACATCATTTCTTTGAAATTGGTCTCTTCAGTTTAAAAAAGTCACTTGATCTTGATCTTTTTTTTTATTTTGGTATCATTAATCTACAATTACAGAAAGAACATTATGTTTACTAGGTTCCCCCTTCACTAAGTCCCCCCCCACATAGCCCTTCACAATCACTGTCCATCTGTGTAGTAAGATGCTGTAAAATCACTACTTGTCTTCTCTGTGTTGCGCAGCCCTCCCCGTGTCCCCCACGCACTATACATGCTAATCATAATGCCCTCTTTCTTTTTCCCACCCTTACCGCTCCCTTCCCACCCATCGTCCCCAGTCCCTTTCCCTTTGGTAACTATTAGTCCATTCTTGGGTTCTGTGATTCTGCTGTTTTGTTCCTTCAGTTTTCCTTTGTTCTTATACTCCACTTATGAGTGAAATCATTTGGTACTTGTCCTTCTCTGCTTGGCTTATTTGACTGAGCATAATACCCTCTAGCTCAATCCATGTTGTTGCGAATGGTAGAATCTGTTTTTTTCTTATGGCTGCGTAATATTCCATTGTGTATATGTACCACATCTTTAACCATTCATCTACTGATGGACATTTAGGTTGCTTCCATATCTTGGCTATTGTAAACAGTGCAGCGATAAACATAGGGGTGCATCTGTCTTTTTCAAACGGAGTGCTGCATTCTTAGGGTAAATTCCTAGAAGTGGAATTCCTGGGTCAAATGGTATTTCTATTTTGAGTGCTCTGAGGAACCTCCATACTGCTTTCCACAATGGTTGAACGAATTTACATTCCCACCAGCAGTGTAGGAGGGTTCCCCTTTCTCCACAACCTCACCAACATCTTTTTGATGATGGCATTGATCTTGATC
Source organism: Manis javanica (assembly GCF_040802235.1). Classification (NCBI taxonomy): domain Eukaryota; kingdom Metazoa; phylum Chordata; class Mammalia; order Pholidota; family Manidae; genus Manis; species Manis javanica. Next base: position 226,830,504 of record NC_133156.1, read on the forward strand.
TTTTGAATTCTCTTTAATGTAAAATGCAGACTGATCTGCAAGAAATTTAAAGATTGAAGTATGTCAAAGGTGAGATGGATGCTGCACTTTAAGTGATACAATAATTATTTTTATCACATCACCTATATTTCACTAAAGGAATATAAAAAACAGGAGATAATTACTGTTAAGTAAAGAGCTTTTCTTGTTTTCTATATGACAGACTCTTTTGATATTTCTATCACAGCTTCCAAATAGAAGCAAGTGACTATATACCTTATTTTACAAATGTTAGTCTCAGGGCTCTCAAAAGGAACTACTGTAAATATTTGGTGACCATGCATAATGTGTCAGTTACTGTGCTCAGCTGGTAGGTGAGGAAGGTTAAGTGTTTCTAGGCTCAGGCATCTTACAGTCTGGTGAGGGATACAGTCATAAAACAATTATAATTCTTTATGATAAATGCTTTTCTAAAAAGTAGGACCCAAGTAAGGGATCCTAACCCAAAATGGTCATGAGATCAGAAAGCATTAGTAGTCACTTTGAAGGAACAGGGAAGAGATGAAGGTAACAGAGTAATACGGGAGTCTTTATCAGTTATAGTAAGGTCTGGGCTTTGCCTTCAAAGCAATGTAAAGTTAACAGAATTTTTAGGCAGGAGGTGGGCATAATCAGATTGTGAAAGATGGTTCTCTCTGTAGTATGGAGATGAACTGAAAGAAGAGACAGTGTGAAGACACGAAAAATTTGTCTAAGGATGGTAGCAGCCTTCCCTGGGGACTGACAACAGAGAACTTCAGGAGGGAGGGAAAAGAGAGAAGGGAATTGATTTTAAAAATTATTTAGGAGTAAAATCAATAGGACATGGTGATTTTTTGGATGCAGGAAGGGAGGGAAAAGATGTATTTAAGAATGATGCAAGCATCGAAGTAGGGAAGGATATGTTATACTTGAAATGCCTATGGGACATCCCAATGAAGATCTTTAATAAGTCATTAAACATACAGAAGCTCCCAGGAGGGAGATAGGGTCTGGAGGTATAGTTTGGGGCACTGTCGGTTTTGGTGTTAATTGAAAATGAGTAAGATTGCCAGTTGAGAGCAAGGGTGTATGTAGAATGAAGGTGCAGAACAAAACCCTGAGATGCATCCACAATAAAGGGATCCCATAAGGAAAAAGAGCCTGCAAATAAAACTAAAAAGACTAGATAGAGAGGTAGGAGGAAACAAGGGGCATGCAGTGAGCATAGGTCCACTAGGAACCCCCTATCCATGGTGATATAAATCAGATATTTGAGAGGAAGGAAAATTGCTCAGATATAAATAGCCAGCCAGCCAGGTAGTTGAAAAGAAAACTGAGCAGAATGTTTCCTGTTAGTGGTTGTGCATTACAGGTAATCAAGTTTCAGAAAAGCAAGATTCCCAAATATCAAAATTAACGTATCTCCAATTAGTAAGTACTCCTGCACACCTAACAGGTCACCCACCAGCTCTGTGAAGGGAGATATACTTGAAACCCAAGAAATGAGTTAAAATTCTGTGCCTGTCAGTGACAAGGGATGTAATCTTGACATGTTCAAGTGAACTCAGACTTTCCTCACCTGCAAGATGAAAATACTTCCAGACACAAAGATCAATGGAACAGAAGACAGAGCCCAGAAATAAACCCATGCTTGTATGGTCAATTCATCTATAACAAAGGAGGCAAAAAATACAATGGGCAGAGGCAGTCTCTTCAGTAAGTGGTGCTGGGAAAAGTGGACAGCTACATGCAAAAGAACTAAAGTTTAAGTAATTTACTAAATTATGCATGCAGCCAGTAAATCCTGGACCTGGGCCCATCAACCAGGTATGTCTTACTTCAAATCCCATTGTATATCTTCCTGTTTTGCTTTGATTTTTTACCGTAAACATGTATTAATTTTTCAATTTTGAAACAGAAACCAATAATAAAAGTTTTAAAGAAAACAAGCAGGTCATGAGAACAAGGAGACATCATTCAATCTCAGTAATAGCGAATGCTACACCTAGGAAAATAATCTCTTAATTAAGAATGAGTGCACACAACAAAATACAACCACCCAGTATATACAAAAAGATGCTACAACTTAAAAGAAGATTGTCATAACATTCAAGAAGCTGAGAAATAGTACACTTTGTAGAAGTGTTACTGGAAAGAAGAATGTATAAAGAAGCCACCGTGGAGTAGCAGTCCCAGATCAGGCATTCTCAGCAGATAGACAGCAGCCTCGGCCGAATGAGATAAGATTGGCAGGGCTCAGGTGCAGATGTCAAGTCATGCAGAAAGCAGAGATGATGGATTCTTGGTTGCCTTGTGCCATCCTCAGCGCAGATACCACGGGGAGATGGGATTAAGATAGAATGGTGTTTGCCAGGCACTCGGCTAGGTGGTGGGAACATCTTCAGTAAGTTCTACCCCCGTAACATCCCTAGTGAGCCAAAAGTGCCTCTGAGTTCTCTGGTCCTTCCAACTTTGTGGGGTTCTGCTAATTCAACTAAAACATTTCATAACTGACAAAGGAGAACATTTTCCCACATGCTTTTTACTTGTAGCTGTTGAATCAAACAGCTGGTGGGGGCAGAGAAATAGCTGTATAAATTAGAATGAGTTCTTTAAATATTTGGGATGTTTAGGGGTCTCCCCCAAAATTATTATGGTAGCAATTTTTTCTACACCTTTGTTTTTTATGTAAACCTCTTAGTTTTCACTACAGAGAAATGTAGTTTTTGTTTCATTATCTTAGTTCACACAAAATAGATCCCAGTATCTTGTTTCAGTTGTGCTGGAAATGCTTCCAAGAAGTAAACAAACATATATACATACATATGTACATACGTATATGTGTATACACACATGCGCACACATGGATATATTTATATATGAAATTGAGTGGTTATATATATATATATAAAACCACTCAATTTCATGCACATCTTATTTAATCTAAGTTATAAAAATGATTATCTTTAAAAAGTATCAATTTTTGATGTGTGTGTGTAGAAACAACATTTCCTGCTTTGGGGCAGATTCATGCTTAATTAAGAAGTTTAAAATCAACTTTTCCAATTCTATAAATCAACAAAAAGAATGCTGAGACTATTATACATGTGCTGTAACTCCACATCCCCACCTAACCTGCAATATCTTAGACCAATCTCATTAAGCTGTTCAGCCTTCTGCCTTAAACCAACACTATAGAGCAAACCTTGCAAAAAGCAAGAGAATTAACTTGAGATTATCAGACTAATGATACACCTATCACAGTGTGGAATGCTTTGGGAATAGAACATCACTGCTGGAGAATAAATGTGAACACATTTTCTAAGATTTTGTCAGGTATCTACAACTGTATGCATGGGCTAGGTTTTTGTTTGGTGTTTGCCTGAGCTTCTTAAGGCTTTTTGTCCAATGGAGGGATGATCCTGCCTAATTACTATACTCCATTTGTTGTACACCTAATAACACAGCTTCCTTCTTTATTAGCTTCTCCCAGCAAAACAGAACCATGACACAGAATCTGAACTCAACCCAATTAGGGGACTTTGAAGTTGGAAAAAAAGGAAGCAGCTCCACGCATATCTCATAAAACCTGCATTCCAGAAATAGATCTGAAACATCCAGGTGAGCAAGAGGCAGCAAGTTCACTTTCCTGTCACCAAGTCACCACTAATAGGAGAAAGGACACCTCTGCATGCCCAAGGAATATTTCCTTACCTACCAAAAGGAAATTACATTTCCCTCAAGGAAGCCAACCCCACCAATCTCAGAGATTTAATGGCACAATACATATACTGAAGACAGTGAGCAACCCACTAACTGAGTTCTGTTTAATACATTATTGGGCTTTGTGCTTCCTCTCTACCCGCCTTACATTCTACTTTCAATACAGAAACTAAAGTAAACCTTTAAAAATATGTCAAAATTTCACCAGTCCTCTCTCAAGCCTTGCCTTAGCTTCTCATTTCACTCCAAGCAACAATAGCTTATAAGGTCTTTATGATTTGGCGCACCATGATCTCTGACATCTCTTTCTCTATCTTTACTAACTCTGATCCAAGAATACTGTCTTCCTTGCTGTTCTTCAAATAGAAGAGACTGCTCAAAAGCCCACAAAAAGCCTTTATACTTTGGTATGGAAGACTGTTCCTCTACACACCCACCATGACTCACTCACAGAACTCTTTCAGGTGTTCGTTCAGATCTCACCTTCTCAATGAGACCCCCTTCCACACACTTACACACACACACAGAGCTATCCCCCTTTCCTGCTTTGTTTCCCCCCATATCACTTATTATATTGCAACACAGTAAATGTTTTCATTTGTTTGTTGTCTGCCTTCCCTTTACTATAACAGAGGCTCCATCAGGGCTGGGATTTTGTCTGTCTATATACTGTTCAATCTTCAGTCCCCAACTCATAATAGGTATCTTATGAATACTTATTAAAATAAATAATTAATTTCTCATTATGCTCAGAAAATTAGTCTTCAAAATAGTATTACCACTGCATAAACTACGTGACCTTAGTACCAAAGCAATTACTGACAGTCTTTGGGAGCAAGAAGGTCCAAGGATAAAACATCAGATTAGGGTCTCCTCTAAAAGTAGAGATTCCTTATCTGTTAATATTCAAAAAACTTCAAACCACTAATTTTTCTGATTCATTCTATTTGCACACCCTATCCCAGGCTGCAGCCACTATACCCTAATTTTTGTTGTTGGATTTTGTTGTCCTACTAAAAAAACAAAGTACTATTTGAAACTGGGTCTTCTGTATCTTGATTTCAGATTATCTTCACTATCCTATATTAATTCCTGAACAGAAATTACCTAATCTGGGTCCACTGATTTACCAAATGTTAAAGAAAAGATGTAGCCACTGGACCCAAGAAGAAAAAAAGATCATTTCTCATTTTGATACTACTTGAGAAAACCATGAGACCCCTAGTTTGCAATACATTTAACCACAAAACAAGTTGTTCTTGGTTTCCATACTATGTTGGTACAAAGCTTTTGGTTAGGCATTTTGTTTCTAGGTTTTTCCTTTGGATTTCTTCATCAATGAAAAAGGAACTTTAAAAATCAACTATAAGGCTGCCTCATCTTCCCTCCAAATATCCTGCAACAAAGACAATACTCTTCTTTTCCAATCCCTTCCTACACAGTATTGTTTTCTTGAGAAAAATGCTATCTTAGACACAAAAGAAAGCAACAGGCAGATACATTCCAGCTCATACCCTAACAATAATATGGCAGCCATTTTATATATATATATATGTGTGTGTGTGTGTGTGTGTGTGTGTGTGTGTGTATGTGTACAGTTATGTGCATATAGTTATGTGTGTATATATATTACTGTTTATTTACAATAATCCAAAAAAATGTTACTATTTATAATAATAATCCTACAACAAATTGGAGCATTTTACAGAAGGAAAACTGAGCATTCAGAAAGGTGAAGTTGCTCATGGTTACACAACTACTAGATCCAAATCTAGACTTACAGCCATGCCTGTATTCTTATCTCACTGTTCTGCCTCTGCACCAGTGCCAAGTCCAGTCCTGACAGAACCTCCTTAACTGAAACTTATGGCTTCATACTCCCTTGTGTTATTAGGAAATGAATCATTAGCATTTGGCAACATTTGCCAATTCCTAGTGGGCAGATAGCATAACACTCTTTGCATTTAATCGCTTACTAAGCAGCTAAATCACTATTTTAATCTGATGTAATAACAGCTCTGAAGTTGTTAGTGTTAATGAGAAATCATTATATCCATATTAGTGACTCCCACCCCTAAATAACTGATACTCCATTCATATTGTAGCTTATAGATAATGTTTACTGAAACTTAATTTAATTTTATCACATAACTTGGAAGGTATAGACACTTGGGACTTAAATAAGATTTTAAATTAGAGAAAAGCAAACAATATTTTACAGTGTCAGAATACAATGTAATGTACAGATCTACTCCAACTTTCTTTACTCTAGCCTTCTAAGTTTAGCTACTCATGAAAAGGGTCATTAAGGTTCAAAAGTAATAATTGCATAGTTCTAAATTTAAATGAAATAATATCAGAGCACAGGGAAAATTATAAAAATTTACTTCAAAAGTAAGACCAAAAAGTTAAAATGTAACTCAGATAGCAGCACTTAATTCATCTAGTCTTTATCTACTTACCTAAATGCACAAATGTCATAAACTGAAAGGAAGTTACAAAAGCAATGGAAATTGATAGTATTGGTAAATTATAAAAAAAAATGTTAATATCAGGATGTATAGTTAGGGCCTTAGGTCAAAAACTAAGGGCCAAACAAATAATGGTAGAGATCCACCCAAGCCATTGATTACTTTAACTCAGTGCCAGTAGAGGGTGGGGTATTGGAACAGAAAAAAAATATGTGAAGATATAACAGACAAAAACTTTCCTCATAATGAAAATTATAAACCTAAAAATACAACAATTTCAACTCCAAGCACCAAAAAAGAAAGCTACACCATAGCACATCATTATCAAGGACCCTAAATCAATGATAAAGAAATCTTAAATACAGTCAGGGATGTAAAGGAAATACACATTAAATGGAGAGGAGAAACATTATGGTAACAGCAGATTTCTCACTGGAAACACTGCAAATGGAGAAACATATTTAAGTACTGAAAGAAACAAAACTTAACCTAGAATTATATACCCAGCAACAGTATCTTTCAGATATGAAGGTGAAATGAAGAATTTTACAATCATATAAAAGTTGAAAGAATTCATCACCAGCAGACTCACACTGCAAGAAATGTTGAATGAAGAAGGCATTTTCTTCAAGAAGACAAATGGTAACAGATGAAAATATGAGTTACAAAAAGGAATTAAGCACACTGGAAATAGTAGCTATATGGATAAATATACAAGTTAGTTTTTATTCTAATGACCTGCATCTCCTTAAAATATAACTGCTTAAACAAAAATAGTAACAATTTACTGTGGGATTTATAACATGTCTAAGTAAAATGTATGAAAATAGTATGTTAAAGAAATGGAAGTATACAATTGTTAAGATTCTTATCCTATATGTGAAGTGGTATACTCTCACTTGAAGTATAAAGATGTAACTTTAGCCCTAAAGAAACCACTAAATTCTAAAACTAAGAATTATACCTAATAAGCCAACAAAGGAGATAAAATGGAATCAATCCAAAAAGAAGGCAGAAATAAAGAAAAAACTAAGAAATAGATGGGACAAATAAAAAAAAATAACAAGATGACAAACAGCCATATCAACGACCACATTAAATGTAAATATAAATGGTCTGATAATCCCAGCTGAAAAACAGAGATGGTCAGATTAGGTAAAAAAGCAATACCCAACTACATGCTGCCTATAACAATGCATTTTAAATATAAGGACAAAAATAGGTTCAAGTTAGAAGGCTGGACAAATATATACCATGATAACACTAATCCAGAAAGACAAAGCATATTTCAGATAAAACAGTTATCAGTAATAAAAAACATATTTCATAATTATAAAGGGGTCAATTCATCAAACAGACTTGACAGTCCTACATGTTTCTGCATCTAAAACCAGAGCTTCAAAATGCAGGATACTAAAACTGATAGAATTGCAAGGAGAATGAAAACAAATCCACAATTGTAACTTGAGATTTCCATACACTCTAAGTTGACAGAACAAGCAAAAAAAAATCAAGGATATAAAAGACTTCAAAAATACAATCAATCAGCTTGACTTAACTGTTATGTATAGTGCATTCCACTCAATACCAGCAGAATATATTCTTTTCAAATGCACCCAGAACATTTATTCTATTCTGGGCCTTCAAATAAGTCTCAATAACTATAAAAGGATTGAAGTCATAAGTACACATTTCCATCAAGGATTTTTTAGGTTTTCTGATTAGTTCCTTCCACAATATTGTGGGAATAATTCATTAATTCCTTCCCACAACCATATAGAGATCACACTTACATTTGTTGTCAGAATTATCTGCATGCTGATTTATTTTCCTTACCTCAATACTGTCTACATCTATCCAGTCAGCTCAAACCCATCTTCACCCAAAGCTCTTCACTGAGTTTATATTAACTTAAAATTACCCTTAAAAACAGGATTATATTGTTTATCTCTTAATCTTGCTCTGATTATAGGAGTATTATTCTTGAGGCCAAGCATAGAGATTTTAGGTTTATTGACAGTAGAGATCATGTTTTATAATTTTACTGTGATCTACAAAGTATCGTATAAACAGTGGAGAATACCCATCAGGAGAGTCTGGTTTGCCCTCATTAGACCACATAAGGAATGGAAGCCAAGATCATAGTAGGAACTTGTCAAAGAAGAATATAACAAGGGAAATGTGCATATTCCATTTTTAGTTGTCCTAGCTATGAAAATCTTGCCTTATGAAATAGCATTATAATAAGAAAAACTACATGCAAGTAATTTGAATATTTACTAGGAGCAGGGTTACATTTGGTCTAATTAATCCTCCCCCTTAGTGGAAAATTTAGGTATAATTGGAAGGAATTGTAAAGCAAAAAAACAAGATCATAAAGTAGATTTTGAATTATAAATAAAAGGGTAACCAAGAACCTCTTCTCTTATTGAGTCTGGTCAGCTTGATAGAGCCAAAAACAGTTTGGAGTTTTATATCCACGTTGTCTCACTTGCTGTAAAACATGTAGACATCACTGTGGGTAAGCCTTGAGCCAGGGAAAGGTGGAAGCTCACTTTTGTGATGCCGATAGGGTTAGACCTGCTATTGTGCTGTAAAGATTGCTTACTTTACCCATACCACAACACCCAGACAATTTGTGTCTACGTAGACATAGGGAAGTAGAACAGGGAGTCAACACCTAAGTTGATTCCGGGTTGAGTTCAATCTTTAGATTGAATCACTTACTAATTTCCTGTTAGTCTAAATCTCATGTGCTTACTCATGGTTTCTCATTCCTTCCTCTTTCTTCCTCAATCCTAGCTATTCAGCCCTTTTCCTATTGCTCCACCCATCACTGGATTAAAGGACTTGACAAAACAAAATCACTAAGAAATCTACCAAAGTACAGATTCTTAAAGAAGGAAAAGCAAAAGAAACATCTTCCACATCCTTAGTATGACTGCGCCAGAGCTATTTTTCACATGTAACTTACTAGGTAGTCAGTATATATCATACAACATGTGGAGTTCTAGCACATGGTAACTTGAAAGTAGCACTGATATCTTCAATGAACACAGATTCCTATATTCATTTTTTGATGGCTAAAAATTCTGTTGGTATTATTTTCCTGCCAGAAAAGAAAAATAAGGGAAAACAACATTTCATGAATGAATGTTTTACGTTTTCCTATCCCAGAAATTGTGACATACAGTATATTCATATCAGGACAGGTACATGATCACAGTAATGTCCACAAAGCATGTACAAGTGGTTCCTGGAGATTTCTTTTCTAACAACTGAAAGTCATGTCACAAGCAATATGAAAGTGATTTTCCATTACATTTGAAAAATTGTAATGGAACACAACTTAGGTGTTCAATGATTTAGATACTATTTTTCATCTACTAAATAGAAGAGAATATATTAATCATTCAAAGGGACATTAAAAAAAAACTCTTAGAATGATATAGGTGACCAATTCCTCCCAGTTCACCCAGTTTTAGCACTGGATGTCTAACATATTGGGAACCTGCTACAGTCCTGGACAAAAAGTCCTGGATGGTTGGTCAAGAAGGCACTTTATTGGTTGGAATTGTGATGTGAACCACTGTAACTATGGACTAAACTGTAAAATTATTTACACTCCAGACTTTAGATTCAGGTCTAAAATAAGAATATACTTACATGACCTGGCATAGCACATTGTTACAAATTAAGTATAGGGTCAGACATTGAAATACACCTAAGCCTCAAGATAAGGAATTGACACTTTACACTAAAACAAATCTCTCAGAATTCCAAATTCACTCATGCAATACCAAATAAATTGAACTCAGAGGTTTTATTTTTAAAAAAAAACAAACTTTAGAGTAAGCTTAATTTTCATTGATGGTTAATACCTTAATCCCATTTAAACAGAAACTGAAGACAAATTGTAATATTATAACTATAAATAAGTATTCAGCGCATTCTTTCCTCAGAGAATCTCTTGGCATTATTTAAAGGAAAGTTATCTGCTGCAAAAGGTTAATCAACTCAAACTCAACAAAGGTCTGATTTTAATTGAAAGTCCAAATGTCAAAAATCCGAGACAGGTTTTAAATACAGCAAAACAAATTTAACATGTGTGACACTAAAAAATCTAGTTTAAATTTGCATCTTTCAAATCCTTATCAGGATGACAGTATATATTTTAAGAGATCTAGATTTAAAAAATCTAGTTTAAACTTGCATCTTTCAAATCCTTATCAGGATGACAGTATATATTTTAAGAGAATGACAGACATATATAAAGATATTTATTGCAGCACTGATTAACAAAAATAAGAACTAATTGTACAGAGAATCAAATATACAGGCTGTAATTTATTAATATGATTTATACTATGAAGTATTTGAAATGAATAAGATATTTTCATGTATAAAACTGGTTAAATCTTATAATAAAAATGTTGAATATAAGAAATGTAGTAAAAGGATGAATACACTATGATAGAGTTCAGCTTTATGAAATCTATCAAATTAATTTTCTTAAAAAGGAAGCACACACTATATCAATATACACAAAAGATATTTGATAAAATCCATATAGTTCTAATTTAAAAAATTAAAGAGCAGTATGAAACCATTTAATACCAGAAAAGATACATTGTAAACCCTAGAACAACCACTAGAGAAAGCAATACAAAGATATAACTAAAAAGCTAACAGTGGAAGTAAATTGAATCATAATGAATGTTGAATTAAATTAAGATAAGACAGAAAAGGAAGAAAAAAGGAACAAACAGCATAAGTGAAAACTAGCAAAGTGGTAGCTTTTAAAAAATATTAAAAATACATTAAGTATAGATGGGTTAAATAACCAATTAGAAGACAAAGATTGAAAGACTGGATAAAAAAGCAAGACCAAATTATATTTTGTCTACAAGAATTTAACTCTAACTCTTATAAAAACAAAGAGAAATTAAAAGTAAAGGTTTGGCAAAAGATATATGAGAAAATGCTAATCAAAAGAAAACAGGCATCACTTACAGAAGGCAATGTAGATTTCATAAAGGAATACTACCAGATTTAAGAGATATCATGTTAATGTGAAAATTCATAAAGAAGACATAATAATCCTTAATGTGTATGCACCTAAGAACAGAGCTTCCAAATACTAACGCAAAAAATAAGAGAGCTCAAAGAATAACTGCAAAAACTCACAACTATAGTAGGAAACTTCAATAGTTTTTTCCAACAATTAATGATGATAGAAAATAAACATCATGCATTCCTATACACTAATGATGAACTAGCAGAAAATCAGGGAAACAATTCCATTCACAATTGTATCAAAAAGAATAAAATGCCTAAGAATAAACCTAACCAAGGAAGTGAAAAACCTGTACTTTGAAAATTACAAGACACACATGAGAGAAATTAAAGAAGACACCAAGAAATGGAAACACAACCCATGCTCATGGATAGGCAGAATTAACATTGCCAAAAAGGCCATCATGCCTAAAGCAATCTACAGATTCAATGCAATCCCTATCAAAATACCAACAGCATTCTTTAACAAACTAGAGAAAATAGTTCTAAAATTCATATGGAACCACAAAAGACCCCCAGTAGCCAAAGTAATCCTGAAAAGGAAGAATAAAGCTGGGGGGATTACGCTCCCTGACTTCAAGCTCTACTACAAAGCCACAGTAAGCAAGACAATTTGGTACTGGCACAAGAACAGACAGATGGACCAATGGAACAGACTAGAGAGCCCAGATATAAACCCAAGCATATGTGGTCAATTAATATACAATAAAGGAGTGATGGATATACAATGGGAAAATGACAGCCTCTTCAACAACTGGTGTTGGCAAAACTGGACAGCTACATGCTGGAGAATGAAACTGGATTACTGTCTAACCCCATATACAAAAGTAAACTCTAAATGGATCAAAGACCTGAATGTAAGTCATGAAACCATAAAACTCTTATAAGAAAACAGAGGCAAAAATGTCTTGAATATAAACATGAGCAACTTTTTCCTGAATGCATCTCCTTGGCAAGGGAAACAAATTAAAAAAGGAACAAATGGGACTACATCATGCTAAAAAGCTTCTGTACAGCAAAGGACACCATCAGCAGAACAAACAGGCATCCTACAGTATGGGAGAATATATTTGTAAATGACATATCCAACAGGGGGTTAACATCCAAAATATATAAAGATCTCACATGCCTTAACACCCAAAAAACAAATAACCCTATTAAAAAATAGGTGGAGGATATGAACAAACAATTCTCCAAAGAAGAAATTCAGATGGCCAACAGGCACATGAAAAGATGCTCCACATCACTAATCATCAGGGAAATGCAAATAAAAACCACAATGAGATATCACTTCACACTAGTCAGGATGGCCAAGATAGAAAAGACTAGGAACAACAAATGCTGGTGAGGATGAGGAGAAAGGAGAAAGAACCCTCCTACACTGCTGGTGGGAATGTAAACTAGTTCAACCATTATGGAAAGCAGTATAGAGTTTCCTCAAAAAACTAAAAATAGAAATACCATTTGACTGGGTAACTCCACTCCTAGGAATTTACCCAAGGAAAACAACTTCTTAGATTCAAAAAGACATATGCACCCCTATGTTTATCACAGCACTATTTACAATAGCCAAGAAATGGAAGCAACCTAAGTGTCCAACAGTAGATGAATGGATAAAGAAGAGGTGGAACATATACGCAATGGAATATTATTCAGCCATCAAAAGAAAACTAATCCTACCATTTGCAACAACATGGATGAATCTAAAGGGTATTATGCTCAATGAAATATGCGAGGTGGAGAAAGACAAGTACCAAATGATTTCACTCATCTGTGGAGCATAAGAACAAAGAAAAAACTGAAGGAACAAAACAGCAGCAGACCCACAGAACCCAAGAATGGACTAACAGTTGCTAAAGGGAAAGGGACTGGGGAGGGTGGTTGGGAAGGGAGGGAGAAGGGGAATAAGGGGCATTACGATTAGCACACATAATGTTGAGGGGGGCATGGGGAAGGCAGTATAGCACAGAGAAGACAAGTAGTGACTTTTTAGCATCTTACTATGCTGATGGACAGTGACTGTAATGGGTATGTGGTGGGACTTGATAATGGGGGTATCTAGTAATCACAATGTTGCTTATGTGACTGTATGTTAATGATATCAAAATAAAAAAAAGAAACATCAGTAAAGGATATAGGAGACCTAACATACTTGACAACTTAACCTACTTGACATTTATAGTATATTCCACCCAAAAATTCTCAAAAGAGAATATACATTTTCTTTAAGTACATATGAACACTGACAGAACACATTAGAGCCAATAAAACAAACTGAAACATATTTAAAAGAATTTAAGTAATCAAAGTATGTTCTCTGGTCATAAAGGATTTAAGCAATAATCAATAATAGAACAATACGTGGAAAAATTCCAAATATGTGGAAAATAAATATATATTTCTACATAACCAGGGATCTAATAGGAAATGACAAGGAAAATCAGAAATATGTCCAGTGACGTAAAAACACAATGTAACAATGTATGGGACAGAGATAAAGCAGGACTGAAACAATAATATATAGGATTACATGCTCATATAAAAAAAAGAAGTTTCAAATAAATTACCTGAAACTTTAAACTGAAACTAGAAAAATAAAAATCAAAAGTATGAAGGAAAGAAATAATAAAGATAAGGGCAGAAATCAATAAAGTTGAAAACCAAAAAACAATGCAGAAAATCAAACTAAAAGCTGATCATTTGAAAGCATCAATGAAGTTCATACCATCTAGCTAGACAAAAATAGAAACACAATTTATCAGTATCAAGAAGTTAATTGCAGCTACATTCATCAAACTGGATGAATGTCTACAATACACGATGAAAAATGTCTGAAAAATGTAAAACCAAATAGCCTATTTTTGATTAGATAAAAATGTGGTGAAATTATAGAGAGAAGCATTGGAATGATAATCACCAAAATCAGGAATATAGTTACATTAACAGGCAGGGAGGATGCTGTGACTGCGGGGGTCATACAGAGCCTTTCAAAAGATATCAGTGATGCTGTTTCCCAAACTGGGGGTATGAATGTTTTGTTGTTATTACTAGTTAAAATATAGGGAAAAAAATCAATCTGTTTTCCAATTATTTAAACAATAAATTTGATTTTTTTTAATCCTAGAATTCCTTAACAGTAACTAGCAACTTGCAGAAAAACCATCAAAGTATATCCATAATTAAGCAAAGGCTAGTAAAACTTTTTGCCTTCTGAAGACATGTCATAAATTCCTGCTACAAACAAGTCTCACAGAACAGCACAAACCTACAAGACGCTTTCTTAGCCTGCAGAGAGTGCAACCACGTGTTAATAGAACAGTGTTCCACTGAAATAAGATATAAATGTTGAAACCCCTGAACTGGATGAGAGACTCAGTGCTCCATTATTCTTTATTCAGAATCTCTTATATGAGTACATTTTTATTTTCCCTCAACCCAAACTATCCACTTGATAAGAAAAACGAAGAAGGAAAATGGAAATAGAAGGTTTGAAAGGTGAAGACTGAACTTTATTTTATATTAACCATAAAACTCTAAGAATCCAGAAAAAATAAGAAATGTTAACTACAGTTTGCTTTTCCTAAATATTTGTTTTTCCAGAGAATCTGAGGAATGAGCACAGCATGTTCATTTCCCCACAACTATGAAAGTGTATCCTTCTAAACAGGCTGATCACTAAATTGGACAGAGGAAAAACTACAGATAAATCCATGTATCAAAGACATTCCTTCAGCAAAGAGTACAAAAAGAATTTGTGCAGAATTGCCCTTGAGCTTCTGTTAATAGTAACATGTCAGCAATTAGAAAAGGGCAGAAGTAAAAGGTAAAACTGCTAAGAAATGAAAACTTCTATTTTGTTAACAAATATACTGGTATTTGAAAGAATTAACATGATAATACGGAAATAATAGTAATAAGTGTAATTTAAATCAACTGGTTGGAGCCAGACATTTTTTCTCTAAATCTAAACTAAAATTATCACAGGAAAGAAGCAAATGGCATGTATTAAAAATCCAATAATATGGTCTATGCAGAAACACACAACTGGACGATACCTGTATGTAATAAGCACATGTACAGGCAATAACATGATTGGGCACAGGATTCATCTAACCATATTGTTACTAATTCAATTTCAACAAGGATATGAAATCTTCCAAATCGTACACACAGGCACTTTAGCAGCCCAGAAGATATTCCAACATTTTGGCTACCATGGGCAGTTTAAAGAGTAGTTTCCTAAATCATGGATGCCTTGGAGAACTTTATAGACAGGGAAGAAATGGAGGGGAATGTACCAACAATTCCCATATATGTCAACAGGAAACTTCGGCCACAATGCTTCCACTCATCTTGACAATCTTCATTACCCCATTTAATTGAGTAGGCCATCATCTCATCAAAATTCAAATCATTTACTTTTATTATAAAGTTTAGAAATGTCTAATAAAGCCTGTAGTCTTCAAATATATTACAATTTTTACATAATTTATGTCAAAAAAAATTATCTAGAGTTTGTAGCTGGTTGTTTCCCTTAATCAGCCTCATGATCACTTGTGGAGACAGCCTGAGATCCAAGAAATCTCTAGTGAGCTGTGCCTGGCCAGGCTGGGAAGATGGTCAGCAGAAGGTAACAGTGATGTGTTGCTTACTGGTTGGTATGCCTCTAATGAAAGTAAAGAAGAAAAATAAGCACATGCTGCAGAAACCACCAGTACTGATAAAGTCATAAAGCATCATTTGTAAGAAACAAGCTAAAAAAATGACTTACAGAATGTCCACCAAAGACTACATAACATCAATCAAAGGAAGAATGAGTAACAGAAACTGACGAGAGTAAAACCTTTTATGATGCTACTGTAGAACAAATCAACTATTTCCTTATCATTTCAAAACAGTAGGTTCTTTCTTAGTGAAAACATGAATATGGCATAGTGGGTCTACTAGATTATCAGGAGGATGATATGACCCAATATATGAACTTACAAAGGTGATTTTCAAAGAGGACAATGTTAATCAAGTTAGCCATTTACTTTTGTCATTTATCATAACTGGCTGATTTCTGTCACCACCACATCAGGACTTTGACAAACTGATGTTACCTTGAGCTCTCATTTATTTCTTGATTTATTTGGTATGGGGGTACTGTTTACAAAGAATGTAGGCTGTCTTAAAATAAGGCGCATTTAAAATAAACTCATTTTAAAAAGAGACCTGGCAGAATTGCTGCAGCACTTTTGAACAGGAGGAGGAGCCTCCAGCAACAAGGCAGAATTGCAAATAAGGATGAAGTCACCACAGAATCTCCAGAAACATTGTTTCTCTTTTACTGCAGAGGAAGTTGACTAGTCAGCCCTGTATCTCCCTATGAAACATGAGCGTTCACAACAGCAAAGCTGCTAACATTTTTAAAAATCCTTTATGAGGAATACCTAAATACCAGCTGTAGCACACAACCTAAAATATTCAAGAAATATGACTAATTTGCGACCCCCACATAGCTCTATCTTCAGCAATGTCCTGCTTGCAAAGATGAAGTTTCCATATCCCCTTTTCAATCATAAATTCCATAGCATATAGTGACCTGGTTAAAGTCTGCTGATTTATCACTGTGGAAGCAACTAGGCTTATTCACCTCCCTTTGAAAAGGTAGGCTACAGGGAGGGCGACTCTTCACATAACTTCTTCACTGCCAAATATTAAGATGGATATGACAGCATTTCCATTGTGCTTTGAAGGATAATTTTAATTATGTGCATGTATGTTTTATTTCTCGTTGTGCATACTTTTAAACACTAAAATAAAAAACTAAACTAACCTCAATCATGACTACTGTATTAAAAAAAAAAAAGATTAGCATGTGCACTGCAAAGCCATGGCACAAATTTCTACAGATTCTGGGCACACATGGAACACAGCTGTTGACTAAATCTGGCCCCTGGGGTCCAGGATGAAAGAAAACACAGTCAGAGGTGAAATAAACAGGTGTTCTCCTTTGTTTGTTTGCCTTCAGTGTTTGAGTGGGAAGAGCAAGATAACCACCTATTCGGCCAAGTACACTGAAGAATTTCAAAGTCTTCATTTAATCGCTTTGTCTCTTAATAGCACAGTGACGGTTTTCTTCCTGGAAATAAACTTACCTCCATGCCCATGGAGTACAAGAATAAAAAAAATATGTTTGTTAGTCTGAAACTAAAAATATATTTGTGACACTAAATGCTACTCTGCCCTACTCCTTAAATATTAAATGGACATTAATGGAGACCTTACTCTAGCCCACCTTTTATTATGGATAACTCTTTCTCATCACCCCTATCAGAAGTAACTTCAGGTCAGGAATGATATTAATCCTTTGTGTCTCAAACACAGATCTTGCCCAAATATTTATAGAATGATTTGCATCAAGCAGACACACTAAAATATCTGTACAATGAATCAGTTCTGAGTCCCTGAGGAAAATGCTATGATGACAAGACCGTTTTTGGAATCATGAAATTTGAGACAATATTTATACAGGTAACAAATTTCACTTGCTACTAATAATTTAGGCAAGGAAATTTACATTTCAAGTAAAATCCTACTTTGTTTCCAGATTGAAGAGATAACAGAATGAGGATTTGTTTTTCTCTCCCCACAACCTATGCTTATTCCTGTTATACTAGTTAGTTTTAAAATTCTGAGGATCCTATCAAACACACAAAATGAAGCTGTACTACAATATGCATGTGTATATGTCTGTGTGGGGTATCTATATGTATGTATAATGGGCTGATTTCAGCTTAAAGGCTTTCAGTGTGATGCTGGCAATAATGTCTCTGAGAAAGTTACAGGCAGGAGTTATGTGAAAGAAATACCCTTCACCTTAGTTCTAATGCACCCAGTGCTGGATTAAGCACATGCAAGCAAGGGCATCAAAAATATTTTAAATGAACTTTTATTTTAAATACACATATAATTCTTACAAATGTATTTGTATACATACATATATATACATGTACACATATATGTGTATGGAGAGTATTAAAGTGATCGTGAGAATAACAGACACCTTTACAACTCTAGAATTTTTAATAATGACATAAAACCTTCCACATACCATTGCACCTCTGTAATAATATTTTTCTTATTTAGAGCCTCTAAAGTCTTGATGTGGTCCTGGAGAACGTCCTTTTTTAACTAACATGGGGGCAGTAACCAAGTGAGAGAATCCCAAGAAATGTTACAGATAAAATTAGGAACAAATCTAATCCCCACCATACCCCCATACCCAAGATTTTTCTTTCAGGTTTTTTCATTCTGGGGTTTGTGTCACTAAGAATGGTGTCACAACTTTGAAGAAGCTCTAACAGGTAAAACTTATGAAAAAACACTTGAGTTTTATATATAGTTTAAGAGAAGTTTGTAAAATATTTCCACAATACATTTTTCTATAGAGCTTTACATCTCTATACATAGAAAAAAGGGTAATTTTATAAGCCATGTTCTAACAGAATAAACTCTGTATTGTAGTAACCACAATGTTGCTCATGTGAAACTTTCATAAGATTGTATATCAATGATACCTTAACTAAAAAAAGGGAAAAAGTTATGCCCAAATAAAAAACCTCTCTAGTCACAAATTCACAAAAATCTTTAAACCTAAGTCCTTAAAATAAAGATTTCATATATTTAAATTTTCTCCAAAATTTCCTTTTAAAAAAATCCATTTCTCTCTACGTCTAAGTTGACTACCATTCTATACCTGTGTTCCTAAAATCCTGATGAAAAATCTTCTGAATTATAAGGCTCAAAATGAGAGAACCCGTGACATTTATATTTACCAGCACCTTAATTTCAGAGTGTAATTTTCAACAACTTTATATTGTCCCTGGGTGTAAGTATTCTTAGTCACTCTGTCTACCAGAAAGTAGGTGTCATTCATTTAAGAGAAAACACATATCTAACCCTACAGAGTGTCTCTCTTCTAAAGTTACTTTGAGTAAGGAAAGGGGGAAAAAGATAGCCATATTATCTTTGGCCAATTTACCAATTTTCAAATTAAAAGATGACTGTCATAAAGTTTTGTCTTGGGTGAAATTCAGCTTTTATTAAGTAGCTTAAATAGGTTGGTGGCATGGATAAATTGAGTCAATGCACGTCTCTCTTCTGTTGCACTTCATCTGCAGTGTCTTCCTCCGATGGGTAATTGTAGGCTTGCTATTAGAGGTGCAAAGGTCTTCATCTTCCTCAGATAACTACAGCCGCACTGTCCTAAGGACAACTGTGGAAATACTCAAGGAGGAAAACAGCAGTACATGATGTTCATTCATTAGGTACTGACAGCGCTGTGACATGGGGCACTGTTTTGATTTACTTCAACAAATCTGCAAAGTTTTAAGTGATTTCAACAGACTTTAATGTCTTGCTGCAATTACTGCTCTCTATAGACTTGACATATTATCTAACCATTACATCTCTAGCCTTAACAAATCTCACTGCCTTTTTACTAATTAGATAAAAGCCTTGTTTCCAAAGTTGATTTCCATCCCTAATATATTCTGTTAACATTAAAACACATATAAAATGCCCACTTAAAGCTTACAATGTACTTAAGTCCTTTGTTCTCAGAATTCTTCACTCTCAGCAGTTCCTGAATGTTCTCAGTGTTAAGGGAACTGTACACAAGATGGAGAATCAAAAATGATCATCCTCTCTTTCGTATTTAGTTCTCATACCAGCTAAAAATACTGCAATGATGTCTTGAGAAAGTATCCATTCATTTCCACACTAGGCCTTGCAGACATTTTCACGCTGGTTCCTTCTTGCTGTGGCTATTACCTTTTCCCAAAACAATTTCTTACAAGATTAGTAAAATTGAACTCAGAATATAAGAGAATACAAGAGACACATTTGAACCAGTTGTCTAACCATTTTATTTTCTACATCTGCCATCAGAAGGAGAGAGAGGAAATACATAGATACAATATACAAAAAACTTAATTGACTACATTTCCTTAGCAGCTATAAGGGTCTAAAAAGGGTATGATAAAGCATTTGCTAGGATATAGTCTAGACTTATCAGGTGACTGCTATAAGCAGAGACAAAAAGATCAATATTGAATTCCATATTTTTTTCTAATCCATGCCTCTACTAATGCTGTTCTTTCTACCTTGAATGCTCTTTCTTCCTTATTCAGTGAAAATTCTACTAAGTTTTCAAGGCCATTTCAAATGTCACTCATTGGTAAAGCCATACCCACAAATACCAACACCAAATAAATTATTCCTACCTCAGTGTTCCAAAAGCATTTTTATAAACATCATTATAACTATAATCCAACTCCTACTTGCACATCTCTCCACCACCGTATCACCAGGGTTATAAAATATAGTGGTACACAGATACTCACTTACAGCAAACTTAATTGTCAATAAGCCCGTAAGATCTCTTACACAGAAACAATAAAAAATCTTACACAGTAATCACTAATGAGGTGAACAGTCATTTTTTTTTAAAGGCAACCATAATAAAGAATTTTGCAGTTTGAAAGTGACCAATCAAGAGATTAAAATAAATAGTTTTATGAAAGAGATTGGCAGCAAAAATTATTAAATCTTAGTATTTTCATACAAATTTAAAAATACTGTATCTATTAATAGAGACATGTTAAACCAATACTATGTTTATTATAATTAAAAAATATACTAGCACCAGAATAAACAGACATTGGAAATAATCACAATAAAAAGCAGAAAAAAACCCCAAGTATATTAAGAAATGATTTGACTACACTGATATTAAGAATTTGCTTACAAAAACTTAAAAACGTAACTGTAAACAGTGTTAAAAGCTAATTAAATATGGTAGTTGGGCCCAAGATGGCAGCATAAAAAGAGCCTGGGCCCACCTCCTCCCACAAACACACTGAATCTACACCTACACACAGAACACTTCATTCTGAGGGACAACTGGTGCCTGAGTGCACACCTTTTGCACAAGGGATAAAAAGATCACCTAAAAAATGGCAGAGACACAGTAACAGAGGGATCCCCACCCCTAGCATAGTCCTGCAGTATGGAGGGATATTGCTGAGCTATCACAGCACAGACTCACTTGCCTTGGGTCACAGGGAAAAAAAAAAAAAAGCCACCGGGTGGAAAGCTTAAATCAGACCATGACTATAATCAAAGGAAACTGATTTTCAGAACTCAAAAGGCAGGAAAGCTGCTGAAGTTCTCTGGGACCAGAGATACCGGTAAGCACCACTGTTTGTGTTCCCCTGGACACTGCTGGCATGGAGGAGAGCGGGATGAGCACCACTGTTAAGGTGCCCCCCAATATACTGTTAATGCTGATGGGTCTGGGGTAAGCTACACTGTCCATATTATTTTGTACATTGCTAGTACAGAGGGGAAGAGGATATGAGTGCATTGTTTACATTCTCCACACAATGATAGTGCTGAAAAGGTTCAGGTGAAGTCATCAGCCCTGGATGTGACAGACGGGGCCTCCCAGCCCCCACCCAAACACACCTGTCAGATACGGAGCAGTTGCACCAAGATGCTTCAAGCTCAGCACTCACACAGACTGATCATGCCCACACCCTTGCCATCCCTATCAGCCCACTTTGCATTATACCACCACAGTGCCAAACCAGAAGGTTCCTTGCCATTTGCATGGTCATGGCTGGTGCCCACCCAGGGGAACCCCTGTGTCCCTCCACCTCTAGTCACCCCACCTGGGAGGCCCAGCCTGCTGCATACATGGAAGCTCCCCAGACTGTGCCCCTTCAACACTGGCAACCCTGCCAGCACAGCCCCAAACAATAACTGCATAGGAGACCCCCAACCTCTGCCCCAGGGGCCCTGGCACCAGGAAACTCCAGTCCATGCCCACCTGCCTCCAGCCAGCCAAAACTTCCAGGCACATACAGTCTACCAAAGGTTTTTTCTACACAAGGCCATAACATCAAGACTGGCAGAGGTAGCCCTTACATGTAACTTACAGAAACAAACACAGAAAGTCATACAAAATGAGGTGACACAGGAATACGTATGAAACAAGACATGACCAAATTTCAGAAAAAGAACTAAATGAAACAGAATTAAGCAGTCTTCCTGACAAAGACTTTGAAGCAATGGTTATACAGATGCTTACCAAACTTAAGAAAACAGTGGATGGAGAGCAGTGCAAAAAGATGGTGGATTAGGACAAGGCAAAAACCTCTTCCCACATATATACTGTAGCAAAATACTGAAGCAACTGTAGAAAATACTAACAATGAAATCCATCTGAACTACAGAATGAACCATCTGCCCCTGGTGAAGAAGAAAGAACCACCGTGAGAAGGCAAAGGGGCAGAGGGGTGACCAATCGGGACCCAAACCCATTCGCCATCCCAGCGCACAGAGAGGAATGGAGTGGGGTGGGAACAAGCACTCAGGAATCCAACACAGCTAGCCCTGGAGATCTGCTCTAGGGATCTGCTCTGGGAATACGAGCCCACAGTGCACTGGGCTTTGATGATTAAGGTACACCAGAGAGAGTTGGAGCACTCTGGGGGTCCAAGACGCCTGTTGCATGTGGAGGACAGGCATGCTCTATCAGACCTGCTGAGACCCAACACAGAGGCGACAGTTTGAGAGATTTACTGGCAGCAGGAAGTATGCCAGAGGGGTGGCAGTCAGAGGGAGCTCTCTCCAGAGTAGAAAGGGCAGGCAGACACTTGCCCAGCCCTCCCTCAGCCCAACTGGTCAGGTGCCTGTAGGGGCCAGCTCCAAAATGCTCCATCTTCCTCACTGGCAGCTCAACCCCACAGAGGTGCTTTTCTGCATACCCAGCCCCGACGGCCCACTCAGACCAGCAGGGGTCCACCTGTGCTGATTGACAGGCAGAGGACATATGAAAGTTTCCCAGCCCTCCCTCATCCCAACCAGTCAGGGCTTGTGGGCACTAGCTCTGAAACTCTCCAGCTCCCTCACTGGTGGCTGTGGTAGCCCCACAGCAGCGCTCCCCTGAGAACCCACCTTAGCTCATACACTCAGCCCACTAGTGGTCCAATCTTGCTGATTGGCAGGCAGAGGGAAGACCATACTTCCTGGCTCCCCCAACCCTCCCTCAGCAAAGCTGCCCAGATGCTCGGTGGGAGCCAATGTAAACCCTGCTCCTGCCCCACTGGCTCAACCCCAGTGCCCCACAGCACACTGAGCCCAGCAGCAGTCCACCACTGCTGACCAGCAGGCAGAGGACAGCCCTGCCAATAACAAATCCCAGAAGAAACACCTCAGGTCACACAAAGGGCACACAGAAGTGAGCTGTGGAGATCAGCCATTACAGACAAGCAGAAAGGAAGGCCCTGCCCAAAGCCCAGACACAGTAACTGTGGATCAGCTGCAAAAGAGAACCAGGCACTGATGAGCAAAGAATCTTGAGCTTCTGGGCACCAAAGGACACTGACTTCATAAAGCCATTATTTTCAAGAACAGGAGACATAGCTGATCTATCAAATACAAAGGAAGAAACATGGAGACCCAGTTGAAATGAGGAGGCAGAAGAGGAATATGTTCCAAACAAAAGAACAAGATAAAACACCAAAAAAAAAGGTTAAATGAAATGGAGATTAGTAATCTCCTTGATAAAAAATTCAAAGTAACAGCCATAAAGATGCTCACTAAACTGGAGAAAAGAATTGATGATCTCAATGGAACTTCAACAGAGATCCACTCCAAGCTGAAGAATTCAGTAACTGAAATTAAAAATACAATAGAATGAGGAACAGACTTATGGAAGCAGAGGAAAGAATCAGTGCAATGGAAGATAGAAAACACCAGAGTAATCAAGCCAAGGAACAGAGAGAAAAAAGAATTTCTAAAAAAGAGATGATGCTGAGAGCTGTGTGACAGCTCCAAATGAAATAATATATGCATAATAGGGGTACCAGAAGGAGATGAGAGTAACAGGAGTAGAAAGTCTATTTGAAGAAATAACAGCTGAAAATTTCTCCAATCCAGAGAGGGAAATAAACATCTAGGTCCTGGAAGCACAGAGAGCCCAAACAAGAGGAGCCCCAGGAAGACAGCACCAAGACACATAGTAATTAGGTGGCAAAAATGAAAAATAGAGAATCTTAAAAGCAGCAAGAAAGAAGCAGACAATTACCTATAAGGGAAACTCCATATGGCTATCATCAGATTTCTCAACATAAATTTTACAGACCAGAAGGGAGTGGCATGAACTATTCAAAGTATTGAAAAAGAGCCTACAATCAAAAATTCTCTACCCAGTAAGGTTATCATTCAGAAAAACAGATTAAAAGTTTACCAGATGAGGGGCGGAGCCAAGATGGCGGCATGAGTAGGACAGGGGGAATCTCCTCCCAAAAATATATATATTTTTGAAAATACAACAAATACAACTAATCCTAAAAGAGAGACCAGAAGACACAGGACAACAGCCAGACATCCACACCTGCAAGAACCCAGGGCCTGGTGAAAGGGGTAAGATACAAGCCGCAGCCCGGCAAGACCCAAATGCCCCTCACCCCAGCTCCCGGCGGGAGGAGAGGAGTCTGAGCACGGAGGGAGAGGGAGCCCAGGACTGCTAAACACCGAGCCCTACCCATCTACACCAGAGTGCACACACAGTGCATGCGTGGGCTGCTGGATACTAGGGAAACAGGACAGTAAGACGTTTGAGCGGGTCCCGAAGCCGGCGCCCCTGTGACAAAGAAGAGCGAGTGCTTTTTGAAAGCCTTAAAGGGACAGGGACCCCACAACTGGACAGAAGCATCCCGGGTCACAGTTCAGCAGCAGGAAATTCCAGGGAACTCCAGGCGCACTAACCCCCTGGGCAACAGCTCTGAGACCCCTCATGGAGGTAAACTGCCAAACAGCCCCCCATCCATTACCCCTTCGGGGCCCCGCCATAGCAGAGCAGCAGCCTGAGGCTGGCCATGCCCACAGCAAGGGAGCTTCCTCCATACCGGCCGGACAAGATACAGAGACGCAGTCTACATGCAACTGCACAACACAAGCCACTAGGGGTCGCAGTTGTCCCAGTAAAGAAAGGCCAGGAGCCAAGTGGAAAGAGGTTTGAGTCTCCCAGCTGATAGATGCGTCAATAGCACTCCACTGCACCTATCAGCATGAAAAGGCAAAAAAATTTGATCCAGACAAGGCTAATCCAGACAGCTTCGACAGCTTCTACATCTTCCCCTGAGAAGGAACCTGGGGAGATAGATTTAACCAGTCTTCCTGAAAAAGAATTCAAAACAAAAGTCATAACCATGCTGATGGACTTGTAGAGAAATATGCAAGAACTAAGGAGGGAAAATACAGAAATAAAACAAGCTCTGGAAGGACTTCAAAACAGAATGGACGAGATGCAAGAGACCATTAATGGACTATAGAACAGAGAACAGGAACGCAAAGAAGCTGATGCAGAGAGAGATAAAAGGATCTCCAGGAATGAAAGAATTTTAAGAGAACCATGTGACCAAACAAAATGGAACAATATCCGCATTATATGGGTACCAGAAGAAGGAGAGAAAAAGGGATAGAAAGCGTCTTTGAAGAAATAATTGCTGAAAACTTCCCCAAACTAGGGGAGGAAATGGCCTCTCAGACCACAGAGGTACACAGAACTCCCATGACAAGGGATCCAAGGAGGGCAACACCAAGACACATAATTATTAAAATGGCAAAGATCAGAGACAAGGACAAAATATTAAAGGCAGCCAGAAAGAAAAAAAAAGGACACCTACAAAGGAAAACCCATCAGGCTATCATCAGACGTATCAACAAAAACCCTACAGGCCAGAAGAGAATGGCATGATATACTTAATGCAATGAAACAAGGGCCTTGAACCAAGACTACTGTATCCAGCACGATTCTCATTTAGATATGAAGGAGGGATTAAACAATTCCCAGACAAGCAAAAGTTGAGGGAATTTGCCTCCCACAAACCACCTCTACAGGGCATCCTACAGGGACTGCTCTAGATGGGAGCACTCCTAAAAAGAGCACAGAACAAAACACCCAACATATGAAAAAGGGAGGAGAAGGAATAAGAAGGGGGAGAAAAAGAATCATCAGACCGTGTTTATAATAGCTCAATAAGCGAGTTAAGTTAGACAGTAAGATAGTAAAGAAGTTAACCTTGAACCTTTGGTAACCACAAACTTAAAGCCTGTAATGGCAGTAAGTACATACCTTTCAATAATCACCCTAAATGTAAATGGACTGAATGCACCAATCAAAAGACACAGAATAATAGAATGGATAAAAAAGCAAGACCCATCCATATGCTGCTTACAAGAGACTCACCTCAAACCCAAAGACATGCACAGACTTAAAGTCAAGGGATAAAAGATATTTCATGCAAACAACAGAGAGAAAAAAGCAGGTGTTGCAATACTAGTATCAGACAAAATAAAGTAACAAAAGATAAAGGACATTACATAATGATAAAGGGCTCAGTCCAACAAGAGGATATAACCATTATAAATATATATGCACCCAATACAGGAGCACCAACATATATGAAACAAATACTAACAGAATTAAAGGAGGAAATAGAATGCAATGCATTCATTATGGGAGACTTCAACACACCACTCACTCCAAAGGACAGATCCACCAGACAGAAAATAAGTAAGGACACAGAGGCACTGAACAACACACTAGAACAGATGGACCTAATAGAGATCTACAGAACTCTACATCCAAAAGCAACAGGATATACATTCTTCTCAAGTGCACATGGAACATTCTCCAGAATAGACCACATACTAGGCCACAAAAAGAGGCTCAGTAAATTCCAAAAGATTGAAATCCTACCAACCAACTTTTCAGACCACAAAGGCATAAAACTAGAAATAAATTGTACAGAGAAAACAAAAAGGCTCACAAACACATGGAGGCTTAACAACATGCTCCTAAATAATCAATGGATCAATGACCAAATCAAAATGGAGATGCAGCAATATATGGAAACAAACGACAACAACAACACAAAACCCCAACTACTGTGAGATGCAGCAAAAGCAGTCTTAAGAGGAAAGTATACAGCAATCCAGGCATATTTAAAGAAGGAACAACAATCCCAAATGAATGGTCTAATGTCACAATTATCGAAACTCGAAAAAGAAGAACAAATGAGGCCTAAGGTCAGCAGGAGGGACATAATAAAGATCAGAGAAGAAATAAATAAAATTGAGAAGAATAAAACAATAGCAAAAATCAATGAAACCAAGAGCTGGTTCTCTGAGAGAATAAACAAAATAGATAAGCCTCTAGCCAGACTTATTAAGAGGAAAAGAGAGTCAACACAAATCAACAGAATCAGAAACGAGAAAGGAAAAATCACGATGGACCCAACAGAAATACAAAGAATTATTAGAGAGTACTATGAAAACCTATATGCTAACAAGCTGGGAAACCTAGGAGAAATGGACAACTTCTTAGAAAAATACAACCTTCCAAGACTGACCCAGAAAGAAACAGAAAATCTAAACAGACCAATTACCAGCAACGATATTGAATCGGTAATCAAAAAACTACCAAAGAACAAAACCCCCGGGTCAGATGGATTTCCCTCAGAATTTTATCAGACATACAGAGAAGACATAATACCCATTCTCCTTAAAGTTTTCCAAAAAATAGAAGAGGAGAGAATACTCCCAAACTCATTCTATGAAGCCAACATCACCCTAATACCAAAGGCAAAGACCCCATCAAAAAAGAAAACTACAGACCAATATCCCTGATGAATGTAGATGTAAAAATACTCAACAAAATATTAGCAAACCGAATTCAAAAATACATCAAAAGGATCATACACCATGACCAAGTGGGATTCATCCCAGGGATGCAAGGATGGTACAACATTCGAAAATCCATCAACATCATCCACCACATCAACAAAAAGAAAGACAAAAACTACATGATCATCTCCATAGATGCTGAAAAAGCATTCGATAAAATTCAACATCCATTCATGATAAAAACTCTCAACAAAATGGGTATAGAGGGCAAGTACCTCAACATAATAAAGGCCATATATGATAAACCCACAGCCAACATCATACTGAACAGCGAGAAGCTGAAAGCTTTTCCTCTGCAATTGGGAACAAGACAGGGATGCCCACTATCCCCACTGTTATTCAACATAGTACTGGAGGTCCTAGCCACGGCAATTAGACAAAACAAAAAAACACAAGGAATCCAGACTGGTAAAGAAGAAGTTAAACTGTCACTACTTGCAGATGACATGATATTGTACATAACAAACCCTAAAGACTCCACTCCGAAACTAACAGAGCTAATATTGGAATTCAGCAAAGTTGCAGGATACAAAATTAACAGACAGAAATCTGTGGCTTTCCTATACACTAAGAATAAACTAATACAAAGAGAAATCAAGAAGACAATTCCATTCACAATAGCATCAAAAAGAATAAAATACCTAGGAATAAACCTAACCAAGGAAGTGAAAGACCTATACCCTGAAAACAACAAGACACTCTTAAGAGAAATTAAAGAGGTCACTAACAAATGGAAATTCATCCCATGCTCCTGGCCAGGAAGAATTAGTATCATCAAAATGGCCATCCTGCCCAAAGCAATATACAGATTCGATGCAATCCTATCAAACTACCAACAGCATTCTTCAATGAACTGGAACAAATAGTTCAAAAATTCATATGGAAACACAAAAGACCCCAAATAGCGAAAGCAATCCTGAGAAGAAAAAATAAAGTGGCGGGGGAGGGATTTCACTCCCCAACTTCAAGCTCTACTACAAAGCCATAGTAATCAAGACAATTTGGTACTGGCACAAGGACAGAGGCAAAGACCAATGGAACAGAATAGAGACTCCAAACATTAACCCAAACATATATGGTCAACTAATATTTGATAAAGGGGTCATGGACATACAATGGGGAAATGACAGTCTCTTCAACAGATGGTGCTGGCAAAACTGGACAGCTACATGTAAGAGAATGAAACTGGATCACTGTCTAATCCCATACACAAAAGTAAATTCAAAATGGATCAAAGACTTGAATGTAAGTCATGAAACCATAAAACTCTTAGAAAAAACATAGGCAAAAATCTCTAGACATAAACATGAGTGACCTCTTCTTGAACACATCTCCCAGGGCAAGGGAAACAAACACAAAAATGAACAAATGGGACTATATCAAGCTGAAAAGCTTCTGAACAGCAAAGGACACCATCAATAGAACAAAAAGGTATCCTACAGTATGGGAGAATATATTCGTAAATGACAGATCCGATAAAGGGTTGACATCCAAAATAATATAAAGAGCTCACACACCTCAACAAACAAAAAGCAAATAACCCAATTAAAAAATGGGCAGAGGAGATGAATAGACAGTTCTCTAAAGAAGAAATGCAGATGGCCAACAGACACATGAAAAGATGCTCCACATCATTTGTCATCAGAGAAATGCAAATTAAAACCACAATGAGATATCATCTCACAACAGTAAGGATGGCTACCATCCAAAAGACAAACAACAACAAATGTTGGCGAGGTTGTGGAGAAAGGGGAACCCTCCTACACTGCTGGTGGGAATGTAAATTAGTTCAACCATTGTGGAAAGCAGTATGGAGGTTCCACAAAATGCTCGAAATAGAAATACCATTTGACCCAGGAATTCCACTTCTAGAAATTTACCCCAAGAATGCAGCACTCCTGTTTGAAAAAGACAGATGCACCCCTACGTTTATCGCTGCACTATTTACAATTGCCAAGATATGGAAGCAACCTAAATGTCCATTAATAGATGAATGGATAAAGAAGATGTGGTACATATACACAATGGAATATTACTCAGCCATAAGAAAAAAACAGATCCTACCATTCACAACAACATGGATGGAGCTAGAGGGTATTAAGCTCAGTGAAATAAGCCAGGCATAGAAAGACAAGTACCAAATGATTTCACTCATACGTGGAGTATAAGAACAAAAGAAAACTGAAGGAACAAAACAGCAGCAGAAGCACAGAACCCAAGAATGGACTAACAGTTACCAAGGGGAAAGGGACTGGGGAGGATGGGTGTGAAGGGAGGGATAAGGGCAGGAAAAAAAGAAAGGGGGCATTACGATTAGCATGTATAGTGTCGGGGGGGGAGCACAGGGAGGGCTCTGCAACACAGAGAAGACAGGTAATGATTTTACAGCATCTTACTATGTTGATGGACAGTGACTGTGAACGGGGATGTGAGGGGGACTTGGTGAAGGGGGGAGTCTAGTAAACATAATGTCCTTCATGTAACTGTAGATTAATGATACCAAAATAAAATTATAAAAAAAAAAAGTTTACCAGATGAATGAAGGTTAAAAGATTTCAACACCATTAAACCAACCTTAAAGGATATGTTAAAGGGACTTCTTTCGATGGAACTGTCCCTAAGTCTAAATATTTTTCATCAGTGAAAATAAACCTACAGTAAAGGTAGAAGACTAATTACAAAATTAGGGAAGGCATACACAAAAGATATAGATTATGACATCTTATAAAGTGTGGAGGAGGAAGAATAAAAAAGTAGTACTTTTAGAATGTGTTTGAAGTCAAGAGACCTACAACCTAATATATACTGTTAAATATTTAGGAAACAATCTATGAACTTCATGGTAACCATAAACCTAAAGCCTATGAAAGATATAGAAAAAATTTTTTAAAAGGAACCCAAGCATAACAATAAAAATCATCAAATAACAATAGAAGAGTATAAGAGATAAAGAAAGGAACAGAGAGGAACTGCAAAAACCAGAAACAATAAAATGGCAATAAGCATATACCTATCAATAATTACCTTAAATGTAAATGAACTAAATGCACCAATCAAAAGACATAGGATGGAAGAATGAAGAAATAAGATCCATGTATATGCTGCCTATAAGAGACTCATTTCAGACTTAAAGACATACGTAGACTAAAAGTGAAGAGATGAAAAGAGATATTTCATGCAAATAATAGGGAGAAAATGACATATATCAGACAAAATAGACTTCAAAACAAAGTAACAAGAGACAAAGTAGGACATTATATAATGAAAAAGGGATTAGTCCAACAGGAGGACATAACAATTGTAAATATCCATGTATCCAACATAGAAGCACCTAAATTTTATGAAAATTGAATCAAAATTTCAATTTAATCTGGAAGCATAAATAGGTAAGAATAAGCACAAAATCTTCCATAAAAGAGATAATATTTATATAACAATCATAAAAAAGAAATATGTAAGTACAATAATTAACAGAATATGGGTTGCAAAATAAAAATAGTCAGGGAAACAAAGTTCAGCAGTGGGTCAAGGATTTCATTAGATTTTCAGGGTGTGGAGCAGTTAGCCTTCCTTCTGTCAAAGATCAAGTCCTTCATTCTCTTGGAGCCATACTCTTCCATTTCATCCACTGACTTGGAAAGATGTCCATGATGCAGTAAGTCACAAAACTGCACTGCTGATCAATTCAAAATTGATAAATTAATAAAAACCTAGAAGGAATCTCAGATTTTATCCAAATCCAGCAGTTTTTAAATGCTTACCATTATGAGTTCCATATGGGTCGCTTATATATTTATTCTTTTATAATTTCACATAATCTAAAGAGTGACAACCAGGAGCTGGGACTATCAGTTTTGGCTGTTGAGTACTTACCAGGTATAGAACTCACCAAACCCTTTCCATCCATTTCAGTAGTACTCTGGGTACTATCTATTTATAGATGGTTTTCATCTATACTGGTAAAGGCCCCTCTAAAAAAACCAAAACCAAGAAACACCTGCTCTCAATGTAACTACATTAAATGAAGTTGAAATGCCTGATAATTCTTGGTATAACATATAAGAAGGAATCCTAAAACTTGGGGAGATAGGAATGCTAGAGTTCACTCATTATGAATGATCTACTTACCCATCCTCTTACTTCCCCCAACAGAACCTGGTGATACTTAATCAAGGAATTTATGAACATACTTGTTGGCAGAATGCTAGCATCTCTGTAAAGTGTCATGGTGCCTGTTCCCTACAGAGCAAAGAGACCGATGATAATGTCCACAAGTCACAAGTTACCAGGATTCCAATTGGAATCATCAGATCTCAGGATGGTACACACCTAGGAGCTATTTAACCACCTAAAGAGGACATAGTTATTGTCAGAGTATATATTATTATGAGCATGTTCTGAGTAGTAGTGATATTTCTTTGGTATTAGAAAATTGATAAGAAGACTGAGAAGAACAAGGAGTTTTCTAAGATTCTACATGATTTGTATAACCCAAAAACCTCTCGAGTTTGGTGAGCATAGCTGATAGGAGCCACCAAAACAGAGTAATATCCCTTCATATAACACTTAATTCTGGGCTAATTCACAGGCCCTGAGGTCCCTTAAATGAAGGAGTAGCTTACCTAAATTACATTCCATAAATCCTAATTTTCTCCGAGAGGTGTGAGGTATTGGGGAGTGGGGAAGCACTTAGATCTTCGGATGACTGTCGCACATTAGCTTTCAGTTAATGTTAAACCCTGTAAATCCAGAAAGCCATTGTGGTCAACCAGTCAAAGATATAAGGAGTTCATCCATGAATCAGTCTGACAGACAGCTCAGTGTGACAACAGACTCATTCTATGGGCATTTCCCCAGAGCCTTGGTATATAGTTGGAACAGATACACTAGGAAATAAAAAAAATCCTCAAATTAACTCTTAGGAAGTAAAATCTTTTACAGTAAGAAGAACCAAGCAGAAGCCTTTGGAGTACCATCTCGCTACCTAAATAACACATTTACAGGAACACCAGGTACCTCTGGATAATTACACACATTAGTGCCACCACCAAATTCTTAAAAGTTGCTGAAGGATTCCTAACACACCCCCCGTTAACTCCAAGATACATCCTTAAAAAGGACAGCTAATCAAGCGATTATACCAACTTAAGTTGCTGGTCCAGATGTGGTCTCTTCACTAAAGTCAGCCAACCAAACTACTAGAACCTGGCATGCAGCTACCACTCTGGCTAATTCTTTTTCTACCATCCAACAGACAAAGAGTACACAATGAAGCTTTCTCTCACTTAGCAATGACAGCAGTAACTTTCTGCCTCAGAGTAGGCCAATTCTTGGGCTCTGTAAAACAATTTATATCTACATGGGCTTTGATTGTTTCCATATTCCACAGAGAATGATGCTGCTGCATTACACTAACAGGATCACATTAACAGGAAGCATCAGGTAAACCAGGTACCTTGATAAGATGTATGTGTAGCAAGGAATAGGAGATAAATTCCATGAAAATACAGAGGCCTGAAGCCTCAGTGAAGATTCTGGACTCCAGTGATCTGAGGTATGTTAGGATATTGCCTACAAAGCAAAAGGCAAATTTCCATACCTTTTGTCTCCAATTCCAAGAACCAAGTAACTGTGTGGATTCCGGATGCAGCACCCACTGCGGGCTGCACTGCCACCTCCCTCTTAACCCATATCTACAACTTCATGGGAAGTTCCCAGTTGACCCACTGACTGAGGAAGATCAGTTTTATTCAGCACTACTATTCAAGCAGTCTTGCAGAAAACAACGGGGATGTAATATCCAACCAATGAGAAAATTTAAATGCCTGCAGAGATGATCAGAATCTTTGAAATCAGATGACTAGAGGATTAGACAGAAAACGCACTGAAAAAGATATATGGACAGACCTACCAGAATGAACAAAGAATATAAAAATATTTGAGTCCCACATAATGATCACCAAGATGCCACTTCTGCATAATGTAAAAAGATAATGCACCCTGTGAATGCCAGTCAACTTTCTTTCCCAGATAACCTGGCTTCACCTAACTTATGAACAAAATGGCCATGATGACAAAAGCAGATATCTGCAATATAATATTTCAGTAATATGTACTTCACCTCACCTAGGATGATCTCATTGCTAAGAAACAAATTTACAAGCAACAGAGATTGACACGAAACTTCTCAAAAGGCACCATAGTCCAGAGTCCAATCAGCCACCTGGTGGCAGGTTTATTAGACTGAAATCTCCCATAATGGAAGACCAATCATTTGTCCTTACCCAAGAGACACTACCTCTCAAATTGGATTTGTTTTCCCTGCTTGACATTCTTGTCATCAACTCCATTATCTGTCTTACTTACTGAATGTATCCTTTTATTGTCACACTCCTTTAATATTCCACACACCTTATTTCTAACAAAGAACTCACTTTCAAGTGAAGTAAGAATAGTTATTAGTGTTCATAGGATTCACTGGTCTTAACGGGGACTTCATCACATAAACACAGCTATCATTAAAAATGGTGAATTTGTTTACTGAAGACCCACTTCTTATTCTAGCCAAAAGACAGCACCTTGTGAGGTTGTGATATAGCCCAAGTGGATGTAGAATATGCTGTGAACTAGTCATCTATTCCAGTGCCATATTTTGCCATAGTCAAAATAAAAAATTCCAAGAACCAAATGGTAGAAGTCAACTAATGACCTAGTTATATAACATTTGTGCCCCATCCCTACTACTCTGGACTTTTGTGGTTTAGAGGTTTTTATCAATCAAGAGAACACTTTTATTAAGGGGCACAACAATCAGTCTATTGAACTGGAAACTGAGGAAGCCTGCTACCTGACCATTTTAGATACCTAACACTCTTAGCACAATTGATTTAACAGATTTTTAAAAACTGGGAGTGGGCTTGTGATGGTGCTGGCAAGAACTGCTGCTCCTGCCAATGAAAAATATGGGTGCTTCTAGACAGTTATGATGACAACGAGACAGTTATGTAGAAGGACATACGAATAGAACTCAAGATCCCCTGGGATGCCCCCTGGTACTGTCTAAAAAGACTAGAGCAATGCCATCCAGGCAAGACCACAAATGCTCAGATGCCTCAGAAACAAAGGTTTGCACATCCCCTACCATGTAAAGAAACCAACCAGCTGAGGTACAGGCTGAAAAGAAAGGGACATTTGACATTAATGGCGAGAAAGGAAATTTAAAAACAATTATGAACTCGAAAGTATTTGAAGAAACGAGCTGTATCATCTACTCATACTTTCTTCCTTGCTTTGTCATAAACTATTTATATAGTTCACCTGATTTGCTTGCCCCCTCCTGTTGCACTACTATTTTTGTCGAGGGTGTTTTGATAATGCTTAATTTTACATTTTAATCCATAAACTTTAGAATGACAAAACAAGATTATGAAACAACTAGGAGAAAAATGAGTATCATTTGCTCAGAGATGCCAGGCTCAGAGTTGAATGAAATAACAGAAGACTTTGGTTTGCCCCTTTTAAGGATATTATGAGCATGTGTTCATTTTTACTTAAATGATAATTGTATTGCATTAAGGAAGAGCATGTTTGTGTCCACAGAGAACTCAGATTTGGAGCGATATAGGGTAGCCAAAGCACAAAAAGGGCACATTATATTTTTTGACCAATCAGAAGAGAGAAATATGAGAAAACCTGCTCTGAAACTTCCGATTTTGGTTTACATGGGTGGCAGGAGTGGGTATTTATCACTGCCTATAAGGTTTTGCTCCTGATGCAGAAATAGCATTGTAGGGATGACTGTCGCAACGATTTCATCCAGGGATATGTGGAGACAAGAGCAGCAGTGGCAGTTTTCTCATCAAGTAAATTAGGCAATATGACTTTGGATAACTGTGATAGATACCTAGTACCCTTTATAATTAACTCCTTTATTGCTTAATTTCAGCCAGTACCAGCTTCTTACCTCCTGCCAGTACATCTTATTGACCAAACCTAAATAAAAGCCAGAGGGCAAGACAGCCTATTGATGCAGTCCACAAAGGTCATCCTTTGGGAAACAGAGCAGGTTGAGAATTAGTGTAGAATAAATTTTGAGGGAAAAACAGAAAACATCTCACACACTCTAACAGCTGTATCCTCTCAGTCAGTCAGTTCATTTTTGGGTTTAGATGGCAATGGCTATTAAGGTTAAAACATCAAGATTACATTATTTGATAATGTCACAAAGATATAACATTGCCCAAGAGACAGACATGCTTTTGAAGAGTAAGCAGGAATACTTAGGGCTGAGGAATGCTTTGGGTCTTCCACTACTACTCATTCTGTAACTCTAGGAATGCCCTCCTAGTTAACAACCCCTACATCCTCATATATTGAGGGTAAAAATGCAATTATTTCAAAATCAAATTAGCTTTCTAAAGTCTGTAGGCATCTCATATGTGGCATACATGTAATCTCCAAACTGCGTGGCTCCAAAATAATACTGAAAATAAAAGGAATAAAGATGTAAAATCTGCCAACTCCTCCACTCATTTAGGAAAGAACAAGAATAATTGCACTTGCCTGGTCAGTTAGAAAATCCCTCAGAATGTACTCTGCCACTGCCAGACCCCTTGGAAGCCCTCTACTGTGTGTCCTTCATGGCCTCTGGACGCTGCTAACCCAGGGAAGCACACTTCAGTCACACGCTGGAGGTCTTCCCTCTGCAGCTCTTCCCTGACTGGCCCTTTCCCCCACGAATGCAAATCCCTCGACTGCAAATATCTTAACCACACATTTTTACTTTCTTCAACAGCCTGTGCTCTTCCAACCTTGTTTTACCACAGAATCAGCCAAGTATCCTGATCTTTGTATGGATCTTTCAGTGAATCATATTCTATGATTTCTTTTTACTCCAACTTGCTAACCACACCAAACCTTCCTGAAACATCTTTAAAGAATAGAAGCTGTTAGAAATACACAAATTAGGAGGGAAAAAAATTAAAGCATTTGATGTAAGCATTTCTTATTTTTATGGTTACTTCTCAATCTATCATAAAAAGTCAGTATTGGGTCTCCATCTGGTGGCCAAAATTTCTACTTTTAAATTTCAAAGAACTTCATTTCTTGGTCTATCTTCCTGAGAGTGAAATTACAAAAGATAAAAGACATGAGTTATCCTAAGACTACACAAACTAGTTTAATAATTCAGAATATAAGCACAAATAAAGACATACTTTTTTATTTTAGAAGTCCAGTATCCATACGAATAGAGCCAAATCTCATGCAAGAAAAACAAAAAATCAGGTATGTTCTGAACTGAGCAGAGAGAAATTCTGTCACAGTCAGAAATTGCCATTTATTCATTATTCAGTAAATATTCATTGGGCACATACTACATGCAAAAAACTGCCCTAAGCGTGGGGACCACAGATGAGCAAATTTCTTCCCTTACGAAGAGCTTACATTCTATTGGGGGCAGATAAAAATAAATATCTGCCATAACATCAGCTTGTCATCGACGTTACAAAGTAAGGTAGAATAAAAGGATAGAGAGTTATAGAGATGAGAATGTTACAGAGAATGGTCATGACATAACAAGGCAATATTTAAATAAGTGACTTGAATAAAGTGAGAAATTTATGTATTCCTTAAAAAAGGCATTTTAGGCTACAAATAGTTCATACAAAGGGCCTGCAGTAGAAACACGCTTAAAAATCAGTAAGTGGGATAGTGTGGCTGGAGAAGAGAGAGTGATGGCGAAAGTGGAAGATGAGGTGAGAGAGGTAGCAAGGGGTCAGACCATGCAGGGCCTTAACAGGCCACTTAAGGACTTCGCATTTTACTCTAAATGTGGGAAGAAGCCATTGGAGGTTTAGACATAATCAGATTAGGGTTTTAATAGGCTCCGACAGCCAAGTGAAGAACAGACTGGATATGTTGGGGAGAAGGGCACAAGGGGCAGTAGGAAGACCAGTTGGAAGTCTGCTGCATTTTTAGACTAATGGTAGCAGTGCAGGAAGTAAAAAGTAGGAGGGTTATGTTGTAAAAGGCAGCGCCAATAGGGACGTTTGCGAGGTATGAGAGAAAGCAAGCAACCACGGCGAACATCAAGGTTTTGTCTGACAACCAGGTGAAAGGGAAGACAATTACGAAGATGAAGAACACTGGGGAATGAGCAAGTTTGAGAGGAAAAACAAGAATTTAATTTTAGACATGTTTGGCTATTTAACACCCAGTTGAAAATTTCAAGGATGTGATAGGATATATGGGTCTGCAATTCCAGGGAAATGTAAGAAAGTGCTGTTGTTCTTTTTTTAATTGAAATATAGTTGAAATACAGTATTATATTGGTTTTGAGTATACAACAGTGATTTGACAGTTATCTACATTAAATGCTCACTCCAACTAGTGTACTTGTCAACACAGATGTCACAGAACTATTGACTATATTCTCTATGCTGTACTTTCATCTCTGTGACTAATTTATATTATGATTGGGATTTTGTTTCTCTTTATCCCCTTCACCTATTTCTCCCAGCCACCCCAACCCCTCCCCAATGGTAACCACTAGTTACTTCTCAGTGTCCATAAGTCCATTACAAGTGTTTTGTAACTTGTGTTGTTGATCAATAGGAAAATGTGGATGACTCAATAAGATCTACCAGAATGAGTTGAACACAGTTAAAACTGATGCAATAGTTCAGAATGTGTGGGCAAATTTTACAACTGATTAGTTTCAAAGCTCCGTCTATGAGCTAACCATAATATCCCAGGCAAAGAGAAGTTTCAGTCATTCCACAGCTTTCAGTTACGGGAGAGTGACAAGATAAATAAAAAATAACAAGAATATGAGAGAATGAGCAGGAAAGTAGAGAATCAGTGACAATAACCAGGAAGTACATAAAATGACAAAGGCTAGAAAGATATATTCCAGGTAAGTGAATTTTTAAATGATGTAAGATTGTTATTTCTTGACAGCCATATTTGTTCTAGTTGCCTGCTTTCACACTTACGTGAACTTTTACATGCTGATAACCACAGGATAAAGGCTATACTCTATACATAGAAAATATAAGCACACTGTGTGATGATTTCTTCTTTGGCGATAAGGTAGGCCAAGTTTGCTGATGAAGAATCACAAGGATATTGTGGCTAATACATTCCCTCTGCATAGTACACATTTACGTCAACATATTTGTTGAATGTTTACTATATACTGAGCCCTGTATTAAATATTAAAAACTCAGATGACAGCTCTTAAGTATTTAAAGGTTGAGATGATAAAGTTTCTATTCTCAAGAAATACATATATACTCAGATACAACAAATTATATTACAGTCCAAGAACATTCTGTGTGGTGAGGATAGGACTTCAATTAATGAATGTTTGCCATAATTTTTAAAAAGGTTAGTTATTTATAAGAAACAGAGCCTTTTCTTTCAGTCTAGGGTGATACTCAGAATGTAATGGAGGAGGGTTTATAAGTGGGTAGATAATATCCAGCATGGGATTAGGGATCTTAAAATGGATTTAGTCTGGAGGACAAAAATATGGTAATCAAGGAGTCCAGCATTTTTTTCTTCTTGCATGCATGACTCAGGCAGCCCAGAGGTATTCACATGAAAGCTTGCTGGTCCAAAAACCCCTCATAAAGTTTCTTTGTGCCTGTACAAAAGGTCCAAGTTACTTCAGTTTCCCACCAAAAATCTATCTGAAATGGGATATAAGGAAGAACAAAATGCAAACATTTGTAATGACTTTGAGCTATCCCTGCAAATATCCACAATGGGACAGGGGACCTAGAGTAAGTTTACAAGTAAAAGTTAGGAAGTCAAATGTCAAGGACTATCAAGAGTGTGGAGAAAAGGAACCCTTTTATATCATGAAAGTATAAACTGGTGTAGCATTTGGAAAGCAACTTGGCTATGTTTTCTGAAATTAAGTATGCCAATCCTCTATGATTCTACAATTCCACTCATGGGTGTATACACTAGAAAATCTTAACTGAAGGACTAAAGGAGATGCGTATGATTCCAAAGCATAAGCCATAAAGCAAAATATACTTGTTAAATAAAAATTAAGAATTTTTGTACAACATAGGACACTACTGAAAAGGATAAAATATTTTCAGTGCCACAAAAATGACTAAGAAGTAATATCTAGAGCTGCACTATCTAATGCATGAGCCACCATCCACATGTAACGATTTAAAGTCAATTCCTCAATACTGCAACCAATAGCTCTTATGTTCAGTAGCTACATGTGGCTAGTGGTCTGTGTACTGGACAGACCACAGAAAGTTTACTGAATCCAGAATATACAAGGAATCCATGCAAATCATTAAGAGGGTGCCAGAGGGGGTGTAATGGTAAAACAGGAAAAGGATACAACATGAACAGACTAACACACATAAAAAATATTCTCAAAAGTAGTAATAAAAGAAATAAAAAAACGTATCACTATTATACCATTAATACTAAGTAAGTGAAAGTTGGGCAATGTCGAGTACTGGTGAAAATGTGAAGGTACAGGAATGATCGTTCACTTTCCAAAGGAGTGCAGACTGATATAGCCATTCTGGAATATAATCTAACACTTCTCAGTCAAATGAAGTACATGTATTCTTTCTCAGAAATTCTATTCATTGGTATATATTAAAATTATCACAAAGATCCATCCCTGGAACATGTAATAAAATATTCATTGATGCATCTTTGTGGAAAAGAGGGAGGAACAAGAGCAGATGAGGGACAGGTGGTGGAGGGATAGAGACAGACATAGGGAGAGAGATGGAGACAGGTAGAGAAATGGAGCAAATCGAAGAAGAGAGAATCCCAAAAATAAGAATAAACAGTAAGTGGTTTTATTTTAAATAGAACCAAGTAAAAACCCTAGAAATAATAATGGATGTAACAATAACTAAAGCAACCCTCAAGATCAAAGCTGGAAGACTTTTACATGAGTTATCAAGATCTGTTATAAAGATAGAGTGGCTAATTCAATTTGGTATTGGCAACAAGAGGAACTGATCAATGGAAGAAACAGTCCAGTAACAAAACCACACATATACAGTGCGTTGATTGCATTCTACTATAATGCAATAAAGATGAGCTTTTTAATTAAGTTGTACTGGTCAACTGGCTATTCATGTACAAAAAGATGCATCTTTACCCCTACCTCATGACACACTAAAACTTTATTTCAGATCTAAATGTGAAAGGCAGTACATTAGAGCTTTTAGGGGAAAAAAAAACTAGTGAATCTTTGTGGGAATAGTCAAATATTTCTTAACTAGCAGACAAAAACTGAATGGCTTGGTTTTAACATCTGAAGAAAAAACTGGTAAGCAAAAAGACGTGATAGAAATTATC
Source organism: Manis javanica (assembly GCF_040802235.1). NCBI lineage: Eukaryota > Metazoa > Chordata > Mammalia > Pholidota > Manidae > Manis > Manis javanica. Next base: position 226,871,930 of record NC_133156.1, read on the forward strand.
CAAAACAGAACACAAAGAAATAAAAAATATAAAAATTTAAAAGAAATAGGGTGTAGAGTGAGATTATCTAATCTACATCTAAACGAAGCTCCCAGAGGGAGGAAGAATGCAGCAGAGGAAATATCAGAAGAGATAATAGCAAGAATTTTTTTAGAAGTACCAGTGATACCAATCCACAGATTTCAGAACACCAATGAATCCAGAAGATAATTGTAACAAAATTTAAGAAGAAAATGTTGGTAGCCAAAATCAATAAGGAAAAAAACCACCCAATAAATATGAAGAAAAAGGAACAGGCTAATGGCCAATAAGCTGTAAGTCTAATTTGTTTGTAATCTAAGAAGTACCCATTAAAACTCTAGTGTTCAGCCATGGTGAGAAGATAGAGAATAGATAGCCACCTTGTCAGAAGAATTAGGGTGGTGAACATAGCCTGCTAATCAGGTGATTAGTTACTTTAAATGAGATTGAACAAATGAGTGAGTATATTGAAGATTATGGGAGCCAGGTTTCTGTTAGAGATTCAATATGAAAAGGGAAAAAAATGGAGTTCAGTATAAACTTATGATGTTTAATACAGAGATGGATATATGTGGAAATAGATATAAATGTACATGTAGACATATATGTATAACATAAACAAGAAATGTGTGTATGTATTTCTATTTCTACCTCTTTCCACTGAGAGGGTGTAAAAGCAAAACAACCAGTATGAATGAGCATACCAAGGTCCAGATCTCAGTTTATAATTATCATTTTTCACTAAAAGATAGCAGAGCTCCTTGGAGAAATGGTTGATCCCAAGGCTGGAGTACCCTAAAGTAAGGAGAATTCACAGAATTACGAGGACATATCAAAATACAGAAATCAACTTGAAGGGGTTCATACTGGCCAATTCTGTGACAATTTAGGGACGAAAATGCATTAAGGTAGTAATGGAATATAATCTATTCAATAAAACAGAAATCCAGGAGTCATTACTGATAAAAGTATATGAATGAACAAGTTAGGAAATAAGTAAATTTGTGTAGGTAGAAGGAATCAGAAAATTATTACTTGGCCAACATTGCAGTAATATGTGATTAGACAAGAATCATCAAGGATACCCAAACTAGTAGATGAGCATTTGATAAGAGGCTATTCATACAGGCTTACAAAATAGTTTTAATTACTCATTAATCAGTAAGCAGAAAACTTATTATAGGTAAATCTGGAAGACACTATCCTAAGAAAATGACAGAAGTCAACATCATCAGTGTTGGGACAAATATTGTGCCTCCTGATTCAAAACAGAGAAAAAGAACAGAGTCATTCCTATGGACTTCCATGCAAAATGTGTAACCAGAATCTAAATCCTGAGAAAACACCAAACCCAAATTGAGTCATTCTACAATAACTGGCCAGTGTTATTCAAAAATATCAAAACTATGAATGTCAAGAAAAATGAGAAACTGGTCCAAACTGAAGGCATGACTATTAAGGGCAATGTGTCACTTAGATTGACTCCAAGATCAAAAAGAAAGAGCATTTATAAAGAGCAATGCTAGGATAATTGGCAAAATGTGAATCGTGGGTGAAGGGTCTCCCCTACAGATTGGGTGATAGGATCTATGTTTATTTCCCAATTTTATGCAGTAAGTGTCCTTGTTTATAGGAAATACACACTTAAGTGTTTTAGGGATAATGCATTCAACTTATTCTTAAATGGTTAAGGAAATTATGTGTATGTACATATATATTTACACACACCTACATACTACATACACACACATTCATACCATACATACACATGCACACATATATGTAAAAACACAAACTCAAAATAGGGCAAATATGGTAAACTGGGAAATCTGAGTAAAGAGTTAATAAGAGCAATAATTTTATTCTTGCAACAATTTTGAAATTATTTCAAAATAATGTTTTAAAAACTATGAGATTCATCTTACACCCAAATTAGTAAACATTTCGGTGCCAAACAATATTAAGTGTTGGTGAGGGTGTAATGAAATGGCAGTTTTCACAACCTGCTAGTGTATGATTTTGAAAATGTGCAAACTAGTTTGACAGTAACTAACAAAACTGCATATGGCCAGACCCTATGGCTTGGTAGCTATAGTCCTAGGAATACACCCTAGACACACTCTTGCACATATGCAAAAGAGACATGTGCAAAAATGTATTATGGCACCATTATCTGTAGGACACCAAAACTAGAAACACAAATTCCCAAACAGAATAGAAAAATTGTGGTATATCCATATAGTATGACATTACACAGCAATGAATATGAACCATCAAATGCACCAAAGTGGATGAACATCAAAAATTTAATAATGACCAAATAAGTCAGAAGAATAAAGTAGGGTTCCATTTTATAAGGTCTGTAAGACAAATTATATAAGGTATTGTCTAGAGATGCAAACATGGGTAGTAAAGCCAAAATCTTTTTTTTATAATTAATTGTAAACACCAAATTTGGAATAATGGTTTTGATTTGGAGGGAAGGATACCTAGAAGCTTCTGTAATATAACAGTGTTCTATTTTTTGGTCTTGAAAGGTAGCATTCATTTTGTTATTATTAATTATTTAAACTGTATGTGTTATAAAACACTTTTACATATTTAACAATTTACCTAAAAAGTCCAGACCATAAGGGATCACAGCAGAGTTTATCTAGTCTAACCAAGCAGAATTTATTTCAGGCATGTAATGATGATTGGAACATAAATGATTAGATCAACAAATTAAAGAGGAAAAATAGCATGACTGAACCAACAGATGCTGAAGACATTTAATAGTATTCAGCAGCTTTTTAATAAAAACTCTAATATAAGTAGAAAGAAACAACCTCCTGTATGTTAAAACTAAATCCTTTTCAATTTTAATCAGTAACTAGAATAGTATTCACAGTCAATAATATTCATCATTTTCTCTGAAATTTTAACATATACTATAAGGAAATAAAATAAATGTAAAGAATATATTAAAATATTTGTTTTATTGGTACCACTATTTTATAACTAGGCAATAAAAAATTAGGAATGAGATAATTCAATACACTGATGAAACATTTAAAAAATTCTCTTTAATCCAGCAAAAAGCACCTGTAAGTAGAAGAAAAAGACGATTTCAAGAGTTAAAATGAACTTAACAAGACAGGTATCAAACTTACATAAGGTTGAAAGCTTAAAGACACAAATTCAAGACATGCTAAAATTTTTAATATATAGCAATCTAGCTTGCTTTGCACCAACTCTCCTAAGAAAATCTAAAATATCTTCCATGTCCAAGATATAACTTAATATCACAAAAATATTCACTTCTTCAAAGTATGATACAAATTCAATATAAATTCAAAGCACTTTTTTTTTAATGGACAAGATGATCTTAAAGTTTACATGGAAGAATAAATACTCAAGAGAAGTATGAGGAAAAATATGGGGGCAGGGGACTTGCCTTACTGGAAATCAGAATACATTACAAAACTAAGAAAAGAAATGATATTTGTATAGCAATAAATAAATTAGTGGAGAAGAGAAAATACAAAATGAAATACCAGAATTTATAAGATTTAATATATTATAATGGTTGTAGCTGAATTCTAAAGAAAAAGGATGGATTATTTAATAAATTTTCCTGGCAAATTTTGCCATTGATCTGAAAAAAGAAAAAAAAAGAAAATCTAAAAAACCTAAACAAAATACAAGCCACATTTGCTTGAAGTTATCAGAGAGCAACCAAGGCAATACAATTTGCAGAGTCAAAGTCCAAGAAAGCAGAAAGGACAACAAAGAGCCTGGCACTTGGTACAACTTTACCCAGAAGGGACAGTCAACTGCCAAAAGCTGTGACTGAGAGTCTTGGAAGCTGAGCAAAGCTTCTGACAATCTCATGGAGCTTGGAGTCATATTGAAGCTCAGTGGACAGGGCTCCCGAAAGCTATATTTAAAGATAAACTCATAAGGATGAGGTCTCAAAACAACTGTAGCCTAGATCCAAAACGTATCAGTACCTGATTGGACTAAGGTGATCTGCCTCTGGCTTCACTGCCTACTAGAAGCAAAAATCAATCATCTGAGAGAACATCCATAATTTCTATATACAATGTTATATATAATATTCTGTACATAATTCTGTAGTAAATCAAAAGTAAACAAGACAATATTGAAAGCCAACAGAAACAAACAGAATCAGAGACAAGTCTGGAATATGAAGTAAGTGATTAATACATGCAACACATTATAAGATGGAGAATTTTAGCAGAGAATAGGAAACACTCAAGTGAAAATAGAATTGAAAATTCAATACTCTAAGAACTCAACACATGGGTGTAGTATTAGGTTGGGCATAGCTTAAAAAAAGGACTAGTGAACGAGAAGATACGTCAGTAAAAGCATGTAGACTGAAGTACAGAAAGTGAAATAGATTAAAAATAAAGAAAATGCAATAAGACATATGTGACAAAGCGAAAACCTCCAACATGAGTATAGCTGAAATCATGGGCAAAAGAAATATTTAAAGATACAGTGACAGAATTTTTTTGAAAACCAACCCCCCCAAAAATCTAGCTAAGCATTCAAAAAGTGTTACAGATCCCAAACAGGGTAATTACAATCCACAAACAAAAATGTTCCAGGCACATCACAGGAAAACTTCTGAAACAAAACATAAAAATTCTTAAAAGCAGCCAAAGGACAAAAGACACTTTACTTATGAAGGAAGACCACTAATACAAGCTGGTTCTCAACAAAGAAGGCGAAAGTCTCAAGATAACAGAAAGCCATCTAAGTCTGAAATAACTTCTAAAATTCTATTCTATACCTAGAAAATAAATATTCAAAAATTCTCCCAGTGAAAAAATTCCCTTCAAAATTGGAGGCAAAATATATTTACAGACAAAAGAGAGAATTCCTCATCATAAGGCATGTGTCGATGGAAACACTAAAGGAGTCCTTCAGAAAGGAGGAGAAAGGTGCCAGAAGGAAACATGCAAATACAGGAAGAAGCGAAGACCAAGGGACGTGGTAGATACATGGGCAGATATAATTGCTTGACACTATCAAATGACTATTTCATGATTAAAATGTAAATATTTTTTCAACAGGACACAAAAAGCACTAAAGAAAAATAAATGTATGAACTGAGTTAAAATTAAGAGTTTCTGTCAATCAAAAGAAAAAACCTACCACAAAAAGAGCAAAAAGCAAGCCATTAAATGGAAAAGATATTTGCAATAAAGGGCCTGTATTCAGAATATACATTTATATGTATGTGCATATGAAAAATTTCTACAAAAAAAGTCTACCTCACAGAAAAGTGACCCAGAGAAATTCTTGATTAAGTGATGAATAAACATGTGAAAAGTTGTTCAGCTTCCTTAGTTATCAGAGAAAGGCTAACTAAAACCACAATGACATACCAGTACTTACATGACTAAGATAAAAAAGGCAGACAGAAAAGTGTTAATGAAGACATGGAGTAATTAGAACTCTTGCACCATTGGTGGAAGTGTAAACTGGTATAACCGTTTTGAAAACATGTAGGGCCATAATTACTAATCTACTGAAGCTGGACTTTTACATGCCTTGCCATCAGTTTCTCTCCAAAATATATATCCAACTAGAATGTAATGCACAAAAACATCAACAGTAATGCATAAGAATATTCATAGCAGCACTATTCTATATAGCCATAAACTGAAAACAGTCCAAATATCCATCAAAAATAAAATAGTTAAGGAATCACATACTCACACCAAGGAATACTATAAAGCAAGGAGAATAAGTGAACTGCTGCATACCACAAGGTGGATAAAACTCACAAAATGTTAGGTGAAAGATACTGGATATTAAAAAAGTACATGTTACATGAATTTATTAATATTAAAGTCAATGGCCAACAAACTGAACTACAAGTCAAGGACACAGTTTAGGAGGCAAAATATGAAGAGAAGCAGGAAAGATTATCATAGATAGCATGATAGTGGTTATCAATGAAAATGCAGGTTTAATAAATAAGAGGCAAATTGTTCACTTAATGATAATTCTTTAATATTGCACTTTACTGTGTTCTTCAATTTTAAAAAGTATAATAATTAAAGTTCAGGTGGGTTAAGACTTAACTGTAATACTCAGACAATAAAAATTTCATAAATTAAAAAAAAGTGGCAGGGAAGAACTCTGGGAGAATATAATCCATGTGTGAGGGAGACTTTTTAAATTACATCCCAGAAAACAAACTCTCAAAATTTATGGACAGACATGTTTAATTGTATGAGGAGTTTAAACTTCGTTATATCTTTTTTCCATATAAAATATTTGTAAATTGGATTATAAACAAAGGGTTGATAGCTCAAACTGTAAAAGTTAAAATTAGAAAATTCAAAACATAAATTCAGAGTCAACAAAAACATGAAAAGTTCAAATTCTCTAGTAATCAGGAAATCCAAATTAAAATCAATCACTTTACATCCCACATAAAGGCAAAAATACTCAAAATATTATAAAAATCTACTAATGGTAATTATTCATTGACATTTCAGATGTTTCTGAAAGTAATATAGTAGAATTAAAATAAAATATATTCTTTTACCCAACAATCTCACTGCTAAAAAAGCTATCTCAGAGAAACAGTTACCTTATGTAACAGATGTATATGGTAGCCATATTTAAAGTGGAAAAAAAAATGGCTATCAAGAGATGTTGCTGTAAACAATATTAAAATACATCTATACTTTCAGAAATTATGCATACATTTAAAAGAATGAATAGACCTATATTACTTATCTTTGAGTTCCAAGATATGCTAAGTGACAAAGCAAAATGCAGAAAATTACTTATGATCTTATTTTTCTAAAACATAAAATATGCACACTGATTTACATGTTTGCACAATTATATTCACTCATGCACTGAATTACATGCACATGGAGAAAATCAAGGCTGTTATGACCTACCTTAGGGCACGGGTAGAAGAATTATGTGAATGGAAAAAGGGAGAAAGGAGAATCCAAGGCCAAAGAAAAGAAAAGGCACAGGAAAAAAACACACTTAAGAATGAAAGACAAGATATTTATTCATTTATGTTAAACTATATATGAGGCATAATATCATGCATCTTCCCAAAAAAATGGTACTCTTACTTTAGGCACATGAAACATCTTTTTCCATTAAAAAAAAAAGAGAATAAGGCTGAAAAACGACAAGATAGTTGTGAAAATATGAGTAGAAATAAAGCTAAAAAGAATTTAAAGCATATAGACCTGAGTGCCACTAGATGTCAGTAAAACCCTCCAAAAAATTATAGAAACTTTTTTTTTTAACTGCTAGAAAAATTTGCTTTTACCTGAAATCTTTACCTCACAAAAATATTCACATTAGATGTGTACATTACTAGGACTGAAACTCCTTAAAAGACTATAGCCCTTCTTAATAAAGGGATTAATGATATATAGTTCCTTATTTCCTAAATCATCTATAACATTTTCATATTTTTAAAACTCATGAATTATACACTCAGAAAAGATGACAAAATCTAATACTCAGTCAATATGCATTTATCTCATATGTATTATGTGTAAAACATGGAGGCAAACTGAAAGAATTATATTTATTGAGTTTTTAGTCAAGTAGGAGAAAAAAAATCAAATGGAATGATTACAAATAAGCCAGTACAAACTAATGTACAGTCACACACCAACTATCTAGAACTCAGATTTAACTACATGATTTAGTATCCCAAAAACCAAATAAGCAAGCCATGAGGGAACTAAAATGTGTCACAAGCCTTCTCACTGAAACTCTTAACTCATTACCAAGCCTCTTTGTCTTACTATACACCAAAATGTCTAACAATTCTTATAATGTGACTTTAAAGTTACCCAACTTGTCCCAGTTACTAACTCAAAGCATAGTACATAAAATGCAACTATTTTATCAAGTTCACGGATCCTGTAGCTTAGAATCTGAGTATGATGGGCATGATGGGGTTGGCTGGTCTCTGCACAATGCACATAACCCTCAAGGTCAACTCCAATGGCTGGGATTTGGAACTGTTGACAGAAGCCCTAATACATGGCCTACCCACATGGCTTAAGCTTCCTCAGCCAGGATGTGGTAGCTGAATTTCTTGCATGATGATCCAGGTCATCAGGTGCAAGTGTTTCAGAAAATGAGGGAAAAGCTGATTACTGTTTATGACGTAGCCATGTAAGGTCACATCTACCCTGTGCTTTGGTCAAAGCAGTCACAAGCCTGTCCAGATCCAAGGGAAGGGTAATTATACTCTCCCTCTTGAGACTCACATTGGATAAAAGCAAGTGAGATGAGAAGTACTACTGTGACAAGCTTCAGATACTACAATGTAACACAGTCTGCCCCTCTGGCCACAAATCACATCACTCCCATTTGCAGAATACACTACACCCCCGCAAGACCTCCCAAGTCTCAACCCATACAGTCTCATACTTCATCATGTAAATCAGGGTAGATTAGAGGCTCCCAGAAATGGCTCCTCAGGTATACTTCCTCCACATGAGCCTACACACACGCAGCAACTGGGGCAGAGCAACTTCCATAGGCACTGTCACTCAAGGAAAACAACGAGGAGACTTACAGCAACTGCCTGGAAGTCTTTTTTAGCCTGATACCCAAGTTCATTAGATACATTTTCAATTTTCCATATGACAGCAGTAGAAATTTCGCTAAATGGCCTTTATTATATACAAATATGTGATAAAGGTCTCCAGAATCCTTTCCTCCAGCTTCCAACATTTTCCTCAGCTTCCTCAGAGTTCTCACTGACAGTTTCCTTGACGCCAGTCAGGTTTCCTCTCCTCAAGCCCTTCCACCTTCTGCCCACGCTCAGTTCAAAAGTTTGGGCAACATCTGACTTCCAATACCAAAATATGTTCCAGTTATTATTGCTATATAACAACTTACTCCAAAATCTAGTGATAACAATAACGTCATGCTCATAGATTCTGTGAGGCAGAAATTTGGACAGAACACAGCAGGGTTGGTTTGTCTCAGCTCCACAATGTCCAGGCCTTATTTAGGGATACTCGAATGGTCACAGGCCAGAATTATAAAAAAAAAAAAATGCCTAAACAAAGCCTCTCCATATGGCCTGAGTTTCCTCACAGCATGGCAACCTCAGGGTGACTGGACCTAACAGCAGCTCAGCATTAAGCACAGGCACTTCGGTGAACAAACTAGAGATCATCTTTTATGACCCAGTCTTAGACGTCACACAGCATCACTTCTCTATATTCTTGAAGGAGAGAATGGGAACAGGAGACAGTGTTGTGGCCATTTTTGAAAAATAAAATCCTCTACACCAGTTTATCAAGAAATAAATGAATAGACCAAAGTGCTACTGTCACCACACATAATGACAGAAGAAAGAACAAATTATTTCAACACACGTATTTATCTTTGCTGCCTCTCAAAACCCGATTTAAGTGATATGGAAAAGAAAATCCACAAGAACAAAAAATATTAGCAATGGAAATGACAGAAAATTAGTTGATACCTATTCCAATGTTCTGAACTAGGCAGATTTTGCTGGGAGATTACTGCGGAGGCAAAATCACACTCTGTCCCACTCCTAATAAAAGTCTGCCTGCATCCTCCCCCAATTTTCCCTCCCTCTCCTGGGAAGGTAATAACTTCAGCCCACATGCTTTGAAAACAGTCTTGCAGAAGATGAGAGCCAACCATCTAATATCTGAAATAGCATTTCCAATGGCATATCTCAAGGTAAGGTTTTATTTTTAATGAAGTTGTAAGTAGTTGAGCTCAAAAACTCCCAGGAATTATTAAGATTCTGTGGAAGAAATTAGAACAGTGACACAGTCCAATCCCAAATGCCTAGGTAATTACCTTTCTACTACTCAGCAGAAAATGGATTTTTCTTAAGACCAGCAGTTCTCAGCATGTGGTCTGGGTACTACTAGTAGATCCCTGAAACCATTTCAGGGAATTGGTGACATAAGAACCTTGTTCATAATAACACTAAGATGTGATTTGTCTTTTCCATTCTCATTCTCTCGTAAGTATATACTGGAGTTTTCCAGAACCTACATGACGTGTGATATAGAAACAGAGTGAATGCAGAAGCAGCTATGAGAAGTCAGCTATTTTCTTTTAGGCCCAATACTAGAAAAATTTACAAAAATTTCAAACAATGCTATTCACCTAATTTTTACCTTAGAAATATATTTCTCATAAAAATAAAATTGTAATACAAAATTCTTAAAATATAATTATTTTATAATGAATATTTTAAATCTTAACTTATATTTTCAAATAAAAATTTGATAGAGACAAATAAACAAAAGCTCTTCAGATCCCCAGTAGTTTCTAAAATTATAAAGGGAACTGAAACCAAATGTTTGTAACCCACACACTCTAGAGAAATGATGCCAGAAATAAGCCAGACTCCTAATTTGGTGATGCCAAACACAACAGAAGGCAGGGGTAACATACTGTGCTCAAAATTTGGAGACAAAGTGAAATTATATACTTACAATAAAATTCTATTCAGAATTGAATAATGAGAGTTTCTACCTGTTTCCAGTTCAGCTCCCAGATTGGCAGTCTGGTTGTACCAATCAAGCAGAGGAGGAGAGGATTGTTAGCAGGGAAAACAGACAAATCAAAGAGAAACCAAAATAACAAAATGCTCCCTTGAACCTGTCAGATTATTCCTCAGCCCATGAATGGAAAAATTCCAATCACTGTTTTAGTTTCTTTACTAATCAACATGAGTGGACAAAACAAAAAAAAGGTATTTGAAGGAAATCTCTAACATAAAAGAGAACAAAACCAACAGTAAAAAGGGAAAATAAAACAGAAGAAAAAATACTTTCGTATCATTGAAAATAAAAAAACAGATTTATAAAAAGTAACCACAGGGGTATGAAAGTGTGTCTCCCCTGAGTTGAAGAGATCTCACATTTATCTTGGTGGTTCATGATCTAAACATGAAGTATGTCCTGGGTGACTGAGAAAAGCCTTTCATGTATTTGCCTGTGCTTTCTACTGCCATACTGTATCCTTTACCTTTATCAAAGCATTGCATGAGTATACAAGAATCTTGCAAGCACTTTGAATTATCTGATCCTGTGTAGATCAAGCAGCTGAGGATAGTTCAAACAGCTTGCTCAACTGGCTAAGTAAAATGTGGACACACTGGTGTCCTTCACTACAACTGAGATGCCCATAATTCCCATGGTGTAATCTAGAGCAAAGCTTCTCAAGGGTGGTCCCTGAACAGCAGCACAGAATCATCACAAATTAAAATTCTCAGGCCTACTTCATAGTTATTAAATCAGAAACTCTGGCAGTGGGATCCAGAAATCTCTTTCAACAAGTACTCCAGGAGATTTGGTAAGTGCAAAAGTTTGAAAACCCCTGATATAAAAGAAATCCAAAGCCATGGAGACAGAAATGCAAGTGTATTCATGTTACTTGCCCATTGATTCCCTATGTCCCCCAGGATGACCTAGAGAACATTCCTCTCACCACTGATCTGAGAAATACAGTGGTAAAGGCTCTGTAGTGACTACTACCAGCATGGCAGAAATGACAGGGAATTATGTTGTCCTTGTTACAGGCTCACTGTGATCATTAAGAATGATGGGATCGCAGAGGGACAGAAACCAAGAGGAGTCACCTAACCACCAATGAGAAGACATATATGACCGCTACAATGGGAAGATGAGATCATTTGACCCACATAAATCTGTAGCAGTTACTAACTTACCATGATATTCCTAGAACAGAAATAGAGGGCAGTCTACTAAAGTTTTCCTTGATCTACGTAAGAAAAAACTCGTCTGTGAATGAAGATCTTTAAATAAAATTGCTACAATAGAGTCACTGTTCCTCATCCAGTTCCCAGATCTGAATGACTTCACAAATTCAAATCATGTGGAATGAAGATAACACTAGGTCCTGTTGAGAAAGAACCCTGCTACACAGCCTAAAGTTTCTATATAAAGTGTTCCTCCCAGCCTACCTCAAAGGGGCTTGAAACTATTTACTTATCGGGATGTCTATGAACTAAGGAAAGAGAAATACCCAAACCTGAGTTACCAATTATCAGATGAGTATCTGACACAGGAAGCCATGGTTTGACAAACGCAACAGCCCAGCATTAAGTGGTATTACTGTACAGCAGACCAGAAGCAAACAGGTCCTGAAGGCATGTATGTTGTATATATAAATGGCTTGGCACCCAAGACATCTACTGCTGGTGCACTGCTTTCCCTCTCTCAGTGCATAATACCTGGACTCAAGGAGATTCCCTATGATTAAAAATTGAGGAAGAAAAAGTTCAAGTCTGGTTTAGAGATGCTTCTACAAGATACACTGAAGTGACCCCAAAGTGGGTGGATGCCTAGGGTATTTACAGCCCAATTCATGTCTTTTTAGTAGTTTAGGAAAATTCTCACTATTACTCAGAAGAAAATGTGTGCATTCCACTCCTACAACTCCAGATTCTGCTGGTTTAAATTTCTTGATTCCAAATGGAAAGACTCTCATTGGTGTGGCTGTGTTAAAGTTCTTAGTTAAAGAACTAAGAAAAGATTTTGGAGGTAACAGTGCTTGAAGATTTGCACTCTGGGCCAAGCCAGACTATCAGTATCCAGGAAAACAACTGGGGCACTTAGCTGACACCCCAAGAAAGGTTATGCCACATAAGTGATCATCATGAATAAAGCAAAAAACAAAATGAAACAGATCTGCCATTAAACTAGATCTTGACAGGATCCAAGTGTGATCTATTAGAAATTTAACTCTACCAGAACAAAAATTTTTGATCTTAAAAGGAAGATAAAACCCAAAGCTACAATATATATCCACATTGCCCACCATGTAATTAAAAAAAAAAACAGACAGGGAAAGCAGCAGGAAAAAATCATAGGTAACTTAAAAAAAATAATTAGTTACAGCAAGCATCTATTCATAATAAAAACTCTCAATAAACTTAGAATAGAAAGGAACTTCCTCAACCTGATTAAAGGTTAACACACCCAGCACAGAAATCATACTTAGTGGTGAAAGACAGAGGACTTTCCCTTAAATAGACAATGAGGAATGGATGCCTGTTCTTACTTCTTTTCAACATCGTATTAGAGGTTTGGTTCTAACTATTGCAATACAGAAAGGAAAAAAGGCATACAAATTAGAAAGGGAAGACTAAAATTTTACTTGCATAGGACATGATCCTGTATGCATAAAGAAAATACACATGCACCCATATATACAAACATATGAAAATACAAATTAGAACTAATGAACAGGTACACCAAGGTCATAAGACACAAGATCAAAATTCAAAATCAACTGTATTTCTATGGATGAACAATAATTGAAAAATGAAATCAAGAACACCGTATCTTTCACAATACCATCAAAAGAAAATATTTAGAAATACAATAAGAGTTCAAGCACTAAAAATTATAAACACTGAAGGAAATTATAGATTAACAAAAGGAGAATATTCCCTGTTCACAGAACAGAAGACTCAGTGTTAACACAGAAACTCCCCAAACTCATCTACAGATTCAAACAATTGCTATAAAAAAACAAAACCTAGCTGGCTTTTCTGCAGAAATTTACAAGATGATCTTCAAATTCATATGGAAATGTAACAGACTCAAAAGAGCCAAACAATTTTGAATAACAACATGAGGACTTACACTTTCTGATTCAAAAATATTTCAAAGCCATAGTAATCAAAATAGCGAAGAACTGGCATGGGATTAGTCATATAGATCAATGGAACAGAACTGAGGGCCCACAAATAAATCCTTACATTTTTGGTCAAGTGAGTTTAGCAAAAGTTCCATGACAGCTCAATAGAAAAAGAACAGTCTCTTTTTTAAAAAATGCTATAAAAACTGGAAATACACCCTCAAAAAAATAAATTTTAAGTTATACCCCACTGTACATCATAAACAAAAGTTAAGTGAAAATCGTCAAAGACCTAAATATAGGAGTCAACATTACAAGACTCTTAAAGAGGAAAAACCATATTTGTTGTATAAATATCCATGATCTTTGATTAGCCAATTTCTTATATGACACAAAAAGCAAAATCAATAAAAGAAAAGAATGTGCACATTGAATTCCATCAAAATTAAAACAATCTGTATTTCAAAGGGACATCAAGAAAGTGAAAAGACAACCCACAGGATAAGGGGAAATACCTGTAAACCATATATAGGATAAGGAGCTAGCACCCAGAATATATAAAGAACTCTTGCTACTCACAAGAAAAAGACCCAAAAAAATGTAATGGTGAAAAAATTTGAACAGATTTTTTTATTCAGAGAATATATACAAAAAGCTATGAAAATGAAAAGATGCTCAATATCATTAGTTATTAATGAAATGAAAATTAAAACCAGAAGGTAGCATTTCATAACCACTAGGATGGCAATAACAAAAATGACAGATAACAACAAATTTTGACAAGGATATAGAAAATCAGGAACACAAATACAGCCAGTAAGAATGTTAAAATGGTGTACTTTGCAAAACAGTTTGGTAACTTTAAACATTAAACATGAACTTACCAGTAACCCAGTAATTCCATTCCTAGTCATATACATAAAGGAAATGAACATATATTCACAGTCTTGTACACGTTTTTAGCATCATTAATCCTAATAATCAAAACTGAGAAATAACGGAAATGTAGTATATTACACAATGAAATACAATTTGGCAGTAAAAAAAAAAAGAATGAACTACTGATACATGCCATAGACCCAGGTGACCTTCAAAAACATGTTGCTCATTTATCAAATCCAAATTAATATAAATAATAAAGGGATATTTGAAAACAAAAAATGAAAAATTTCAGAATTTATGGATGGAGCTGAAAAATGCTTTATAAGGTTATAGGATTAAATTTAAACATTTCCACTGCAAAAGAATATCTCAAGTAATCTGTCTCCACCTCATGAAGCAAATCAGTAAGAAAAGGGGGTAATAAAAATCAAAGCAGAAATCATCAAATACAAAATGGAAAAACAATAGAAAAGAACAATGAAACTTCTTCGAAAAGATGAATATGGATAAATCATCAGGACAACCAAGCAAAAGGAAATTAGAGCGCAGACATAGCAGGAAGCACCAGGAATCCATTTCTCCATCTAAATAACTCACTGCCCAAATCTGTCTGTTGTATTTTTGGGACCCTAGTATCTGCTGAATGCTTGCAACTGCCAAGGAAAGGCTTGAATGGTAAACTGCCATCAGTTAAGTGTGGTCAATTTCAGCTCTTAGCACAGTAGCTGAAAAGAAGAATATGAAGAAGCTGAGGCACAGAGAGAAAAAGGATCTCTAGGAATGAAAGAATATTGAAAGAACTGTGTGACCAATCCAAATGGAACAATATTCACATTATAGGAGTACCAGAAGAAAAAGAGGGAGAAAAATGGATAGAAAGGGTCTTTGAGGAGGTAGTTGCTGAAAACTTCCCCAGTCTGGGGAAGGAGAGAGTCTCTCAGGCCATGGAGGTGCACAGATCTCCCAATACAAGGGACTCAAGGAAGACAACACCAAGACATAATAATTAAAATGGCGAAGATCAAGGATAAGGACAGACTTCGAAAAGCAGCTAAAGAGAGAAAAAAGATCACATACAAAGGAAAACCCATCAGCCTATCATCAGACTTCTCAACAGAAACCTTATGGACCAGAAGGGAGTGGCATGGTATATTTAATGCAATGAAGCAGAAGGGCCTTGAACCAAGAATACTTTATCCAGCAAGATTATCATTTAAATTTGACGGAGGGATAAAATAATTTTCACATAAGCAAAAGCTGAGAGAATTTATCTCCCACAAACCAGCTCTACAGTACATTTGGAGGGACAGCTGTAGATGGAAGTGTTCCTAAGGCTGAATAGCTATCTTCAGGGGAAATAAAAACATAGTAAAGAAAGTAGAACAATTAACTACTAAGCAGATGCAAAATCAAATCAAATACCCCCAAAGTCAATCACGGGATAGACAAAGAGTAAAAAATATTATACTAATATATAAAGAAGAGAGGAGGAAGAAAAAGGAGGGAAAAAAAAGAACCTTTAGGTTGTGTTTGTAATAGCATACTGAGTTAAGTTAGACTGGTAGACAGTAATGGAATTATCCCTGAACTTTTCATAACCATGAATCCAAAGCCTGCAATGGCAATAAGTACATACCAATTGATAATCACCCTAAATGTAAATGGTATGAAGCACCAATCAAAAGACACAGAGTCACTGAATGGATAAAAAAACAAGACCCAACTATATGCTGCCCACAACAGACTCACTTCAAACCCAAAGACATACACAGACAAACTAAAGGGATTGATAAAGATATTTCATGCAACTAATAGGGAGAAAAAAAAAACAGGAACTGAAGTACTTGTATCAGACAAAATAGACTTCAAAACAAAGAAAGACACAAGAGACAAAGGACATTACATAATGATAAAGGTGTCAGTTCAACAAGAGGATGTAACTTTAAAATATCTATGCACCCAACATAGTATCACCTACATATATGAAACAAATACTAAGAGAGTTAAAGGGGGAAATAGAATGCAATGCATTCATTTTAGGATATTTCAACACACCATTCACTCCAAAGGACAGATCAAACAAACAGAAAAGAAGTAAACAGACAGAAGCACTGAACAAGATGTTAGAACAGATAGACCTAATGGACATCTACAGAACACTCCATCCAAATGCAACAGGATACACATTCTTCTCAAGTGCACAAGGAACATTTTCAAAAACAGATCATATACTAGGCCACAAAAAGAGCCTCACTAAATTCAAAAGGATTGAAATTGTATCAACCAGTTTCTTAGACAACAAAGGTATGAAACTAGAAATAAATTACACAAAGAAAAGGAAAAAGCCAACAAAAACATGGAGGCTTAAGAACATGCTCCTAAATAATCAGTGGATCAATGACCAAATAAAAACAGAGATCAAGCAATATATGGAGAGAAATGACAACAATAATTCAACATCGCATTATCTGTGGGACGCAGCAAAGGCCGTGCTAAGAGGGAAGCATACTGCAATACAGTCTTACCTCAGAAAAAAACAATCCCATACGAACAGACTAAACTTGCAATTAATGAAACTAGAAAAAGAACAAATAAGGCCCAAAGTCAGTAGAAGGAGGGACATAATAAAGATTAAAGCAGAAATAAATAAAATCGAGAAGAATAAAGCAACAGAAAGAATCACTGAAAGCAGGACCTGGTTCTTCAAGAAAATAAATAAAATAGATAAACCCCTAGCCAGACTTATCAAGGAAAAAAGACTCTACACACATAAAAAAATAAAAAATGAGAAAGAAAAAAATCACTATGGACAGCACAGAAATACAAAACTTTATGAGAGAATACTATAAAAAATTATATGCTAACAAACTGGATAGCCTAGAAGAAATGGACAACTTCCTAGAAAAATACAACCTTCCAAGGCTGACCCAGAAAGAAACAGAAAATCTGAATAGACCAATTACCAGAAAGGAAATTGAATTGTTAACCAAAAAACTACCCAAGAAACAAAACCTCTGGACCAGATGGTTTCACTGCTGAATTTTATCAAACATTTAGTGAAGACATGATACCCATCCTCCTTAAAGTTTTCCAAAAAGTAGAAGAGGAGGGAATACTCCCAAACTCATTCCATGAGGCCAACATCCATCAACATTATCCACCACATCAACATAAAGGACAAAAACCACATACTCAACTCCACAGATGAGGAAAAAGCATTTGACAAAATTCAACATCCATTCATGATAAAAACTCTCAACAAAATGGGTATAGAGGGCAAGTACCTCAACATAATAAAGGCCATATACGATAAACCCACAGTCAACATTACATTTAACAGTAAGAAGCTGAAAGCTTTTCCTTTAAGATCAGGAAAAAGACAGGGATGCCCACTCTCTCCACTTTTATTCAACATAGTTCTGGAGGTCCTAGCCATAGCAATCAGACACTAGAGAGAAATAAATGGCATCCAGATTGATAAGGAAGAAGCTAAACTGTCCCTGTTTGCAAATCACATGATATTGTACATGAAAAATCCTATAAACCAAAACTACTAGATCTAATATCTGAATTCTGTGAAGTTGCAGAATACAAAATTAATACAAAGAAATCTGTTGCATTCTTACACACTAACAATGAACTAGCAGAAAGAGAAATCAGGAAAACAATTTCATTCACAGTTGCATCAAAAAGAATAAAATACCTAGTAATAAACCTAACCAAGGAAGTGAAAGAGCTATGCTCTGAAAACTACAAGACACCCATAAGAGAAATTAAAGAAGATACCAATAAATGGAAACATATCCCATGCATGGATAGGAAGAATTAATATTGTCAAAATGGCCATCCTCTCTAAAGCAATCTACAGATTCAGTGCAATCCCTACCAAAATGCCAACAGCATTCTTCAA
Source organism: Manis javanica (assembly GCF_040802235.1). Lineage (NCBI taxonomy): Eukaryota > Metazoa > Chordata > Mammalia > Pholidota > Manidae > Manis > Manis javanica. The sequence continues at coordinate 226,890,426 of NC_133156.1, forward strand.
CGAACTAGAGAAAATAGTTCTAAAATTCATATGGAACCATAAAAGACCCTGAATAGCCAAAGCAATCCCGAGAAGGAAGAATAAAGCAGGGAGGATTATGCTCCCTGACTTCAAGCTTTACTACAAAGCCACAGTAATCAAGACAGTTTGGTACTGGCACAAGAATAGACCTATAGACCAATGTAACAGACTAGAGATCCCAGATATAAACCCAACCATATGTGGTCAATTAATATACGGTAAAGAAATCATGGATATACAATAGGGAAATGACAGCCTCTTCAACAACTGGTGTTAGCAAAACTGGACAGCTACATACAGGAGAATGAAACTGGATTATTGTCGAACCCCATACACAAAAGTAAACAACTCAAAGTGGATCAAAGACCTGAATATAAGTCATGAAACTATAAAACTCTTATAAGAAAACAGAGGCAAAAATCTCTTGAATATAAACATGAGCAACTTCTTCCTGAATGCATCTCCTCCAACAAGGGAAACAAAAGCAAAAATGAACAAATGGGACTACATCATGCTAAAAAAGCTTCTGTACAGCAAAGGACACCATCAGCAGTACAAAAATGCATCCTGCAGTATGGGAGAATATATTTGTAAATGACATATCTGACAAGGGGTTAACATCCAAAATATATAAAGAATTCACACACCTCAATACCCAAAAAGCAAATAACCGGATTAAAAAATGGGTGCAGGATATGAACAGACACTTCTCCAAAGAAGAAATTCAGATGGCCAACAGGCACATGAAAAGATGCTCCACATCGCTAATTATCAGGGAAATGCAAATTAAAACCACAATGAGATATCATCTCACACCAGTTAGGATGGCCAGCATCGAAAAGACAAGGAACAACAAATGCTGGTGAGGATGCGGAGTGCTGTGGGAATGTAAATTAGTTCAACCGTTGTGGAAAGCAGTATGGAGGTTCCTCAAAAAACCTAAAAATAGAAATACCATTTGACCTGGGAACTCTGCTCCTAGGAATTTACCCAAAGAGAAAGCAACTTCTCAGATTCAAAAAGACATATGCACCCCTATGTTTTTCACAGCACTATTTACAATAGCCAAGATATGGAAACAACCTAAGTGTCCATCAGTAGATGAATGGATAAAGAAGAGGTGGTACACATATACAATAGAATACTATTCAGGCATAAGAAGCAAATCCTACCATGGATGGAGCTAGAGGGTATTATGCTCAGTGAAATAAGTCAGGCAGAGAAAGACAAATAACAGTGATTTCCCTCATTTGTGGAGTATAACAACGAAGCAAAAACTGAAGGAACAAAATAGCAGCAGACTCACAGACTCCAAGAAGGGAGTAGTGGTTACCAAAGGGGAGGAGTGAGGGAGGGCAGGTGGGGAGGGAAGGAGAAGCATAATGTAGGGTATGATGATTGGTGCACATGGTGTGTGTGGGGTTATGGAAAGACAGTGTAGCTAAAAGAAGACAAATAGGAACTCTGTGGCATCTTACTACACTGATGGACAGTGACTGCAATGGGGCGTGGAGAGGGGACTCGATAATAAGGGTGAATGTAATAACCACATTGTTTTTCTTGTGAAACCTTCATAAGAGGGTATATCAATGATAGCTTAGTAAAAATAATAATAATTTATCAAAATAACTTGTCTAAAAAGCTAGTGTTATTGTAATTGGTTTATAAATCCACTTTTTCTTTTCTATATGATTTAAAGATAAATACATAAAAAATTATTAGTCTATGTCTTTGGACAATGTATAAAGATGTAATTTAAGATCAATAATAGAAAAGGGATGTAGACGGACCCAAATGGGAGTAGAATTTCTGTCTTACTAAAGTTAAGGTGGCATAAATTCAAATTAGTTTTATAACTTTAGGATGTTAATACAATCCTCACAGTAACCATAAAAAAAAAAAAGAGCTACCGAATAGACACAAAAGGAAATGAGAGGGAATTAAAATGTTTCACTATAAAAAAATCCACTAAACAAAAAAGAGACAAAAGTGGCACAAGAAATCAGCGAGGGAGAGCTGCATGGCATATAGAAAACGAGTAGCAAAATGACAGCTGTTCCTCCTTACATGTAATTACTTTAAGGGTAAATGGGTTAAACTATCAAAAGACAGAAATTAGAAGAACGGATTTAAAAACATGACGCACTATAGCTTGTGTACAAGAGATTCACTTAAGAGCCAAAGATTATTCAGCCTTAGAAAGGAAATTCTGACACATGCTACAACATGAATGAACCTTGAAGACATAATGCTAAATGAAATAAGCCATTTGTGAAATCAAATATTATATGATTCTATTCATGTAAGGCACCTACAGTAGTCAAATTTAAAAAAAAAAAATGTTGAACTGTGAATGCCAGGGGATGTAGAGAGTATAGAATGAGGAGTTACTTTTAAACGGGTAGAGTTTCAAAGTTGCCAGATTAAAGGAGTTCTGGAGATAGATAGTTGGTGACAGTTCCACAAATATGAATGTACTTAGTTAGTATCACTGTACTGTATACTTAAGTTTTAAATGCACTTTACCACAACTTTCAAAAACCAAAAAAGACAAATTATCAAAATAAGGAATGAAACTGGGAATATCACTACTGACATAGAGAAATGAAAACGATTATTATAAGGGATGTTATTAATAACTTTATGCCAACAACTTAAACTAAGAAATAGAGAATCTGAATACATGTTTACCAAGTAAAGAAACTGAGGTAGTAATTAACAATCTTCTGACAAAAACCAACTGTTTTACTGTAAATTCTATCAGATTTTTAAGGAAGAAATAATACCAATGCTACATAAAATTTTTCAGACAATAGAGAAGACATTTCCCAACTCACTGTTACCCTGATGCCAAATCCAAACAAGACACCACAAAAAAAAAATTACAAATATTCCTCAAAATCAGAGTTCCTTAAATAATACTCATACTAAATCCAGTAAGATATGAAAAGGATTTCACAGCATACCTAAGTAGGATTTATCCCAGGAAGGCAAGGCTACTTTAAAACTCAAAAATCACATCTCTATCATCATGGGAAGATTTCCCATGTCCAGACAAGAGGATTTTAAAAAAAATCAAGTTCAGTCCATCCATAAGTTGGTCAACTCAATATATCATTCATTGCAAGCCAGCATGAACTATTGTCAAACTACGTCCCCACTGAGGGGCATCCCTGAAGAACAACGGTGAAAAGAAACTCTCTCTTTAGGCACAGCCTACATATTTTGAATGGAAAAAAATCCTGAAGTAATCACACATACAGACTTCAATACAGCAGTAACTGGCACATCAGTTGATTGGGGCTCAAAAGGAGTAAGTCTGGAAAATAAAAACACTAAAATAAATAAACAATAAAACAAAAAATCTGAAGAGGCATTTGGATGGAACAGTGGTAATGGCCACATAATACTTGGTGATTCATGCTAATGTTCACAAGGCAACCACCACAGAAGATACATTCAGTAACCACATGTAGAGAATTATCCATTGGACATCAAACCACCATAGTTCTCAGCCACACTAATACACAGCCAATGACCCAGCACACAGCCAACAAAAATGCACATGTGCTCATGAAATGATGCATAGTATTTCATATATTACTTGTAATAGTTGAAAACTAGAAAAAAATGTTATCCAGAGTCAAATGAGTAAATTTGATAATTTATAATGAAATATTCAGAAATGAAAGTGAATGAACAACAGTCCACACAAAAAAAATTGCATGGGTCTCACATATACAAAAAGGTGCAAAAAAAACTAGATACAAAAGTCTGGCATCAGTTCCATATATAACCATTAAAAGAGAAAAAGCAACATTATCTTCTTACTGTTGGCAAGATTGTTATAAAACCATTTTAAATACACAAAATGAAGGTAGGCAGTACCACAAAAGTCAAGATAGTAGTTCATTTGGAGAGGAGGGCACAAATATTTGAGGACAGGAAAACAGCTTCTGGAGTCTTGGCAATGTTGTTCTTGAACTGTGCAGTGGTTACATGGGTGATCAGAAATAAACCCTCCAGCCGTCTATCTTTGTTTTGCACACTTTGATTTTAAATTACCATGCATTTAAGATAAAGGTTTAAATATGCATTATACACCAATAGATAAATAATTACATGTATAGAATGCTCTGGGCTAAGTTACTATTTTCCCCTAAGTTTTTTTCTTTTTAACCTTGACGTTTGATATTTTATTAATTTAGAAATCTCTGTATTAGATAACAGAATTTTTCATTACATTTTTCTTTAAAGTCTGAAAGGATAGCTTACTGAATTCATAAGCCATATATAAGCTTCTACATGTAAGTTTTAAGCAGCTTTACTGAGATTTTTTTTAAATCTTTTTAAAATGTACAATTCAGTGGGTATAAGTCACAGAGTTGTGCAAACACTATCACCGTTTAATTTTAGAACATTTTCGCCACCCCAGAAAAACCATACCTTGGTAGCAGTCTCTTCCTATCCCCACCGCCCCTCAAGCCTTGGCAATTAAAACAAAAGTAGTGTATTTGTAATGAGTCCATTTGCTTGGCTGTACTAGGCTTTCCTCCCTTGTACGTTTGCCCAAGTTCCCTGGCAAACTATAACCACATAGATAGTTCAAGAATCAAGCTCACAGGTCATATTTTTGTAAATCTTTCTCAACTGGTTTCTCAATCCCAGGAAGCCAGGCACACTGTCCTTGTGGTCCTAAAATACCTATTATTACATACCACATACCACTATTTTAATTGTTTATTAATGTTTCCAATACTGTAATGGAAATCTTAACCTGAATTTTACTAATTTTTTTTCTCCTGTATCTAACTGACTTCCAAAACATTTGATGAATGAATGTACCATATATAGGAGAATGTAACAAGATTATAAATGATAATTTAGTAGTAAGGAGAGGATATTCACAGATATCAGGAAGTTCAAGGACATAATGACAGAAATAAATATGGTGCTATGGAAGAGTATTATGATAATACCTTTAATCAACAACTGAACAGTTTATGATTAATAAGAAAACTAAGTAAATATATTAAAATCATTACTTAAATGTTAATGTATTAGAGCCAAAGGGGAACAACTATTAGAATCTTAAATATACTTAGAATAATTTTTCTCAGTATGGAGATAGTCAATTACAGAAAAAAAAAACTAATGTTAGAGACTTGAGAAAGGATGACAATTACATCCAAACTATAGACCAAATTATAAGATAAAAATTTTTGATTTTTACAAATTCAACATTCCTTGAAAACTAAAAGATAAAGAAATAACTTTTGAGAATAAGAAACAGAGAAGTACTTATAAACATAAAACCACTTATTACAACCTTCCTCCTAAGTAAAGACTATCCTTGGCTAAGGGAAATTTTAACTTCAATTTTTCATCACATTATACACACTGTTTTTTTTAAATGTAATACTACCATTTTAAAAAACACACTTTCAATTAGGGAAGTATACTTAAAATATTTTATTGTGAAAACCTTTTTAACTCAAAACATTCAATATAATAAAATAATTTTCCTTGGGTGTACACAAAATTCAGCAAGTTATATTAGAATGTTCATTAAATCATAAAAAGTCATATTATACACAGGTATTAATACAGTTGGAAAAAAAAATCAGACACTGAAATTTAACCAATTTAGAATCAAGGTCATCATGCCAGGAAAATACAAATGGCTAAATTCACATAATAGCTTTGGATCTGAGGGTTTTTATTTCAACATAGAGCTTTTAAAAATATGTAAATATTCTTAAACAGAAAATTGTTTTTTCTAATGAACCACACTTTTTTCCATTTTTAGAAAACATTTTGTTTTCATGGATTTGAAAAATGTTATTCTTTAATTTATATGAATAAAGCAAAATTCAAAATAAAAAAATTTTAAGGTAAGATTTAATAATCTTAGCTCTTCAAGTATTTTAATCTAAGAAATTAAATGCTCTACTGCTCCCCAAATTTAAGAGTCTGTGGCCAACATTTATAAAATAACAGATTTTACTAGCTTAATATGAATTTTTAGAGCAGAAAAAAGCATTATTCTAATACTATTACCTGTAAAGTACAATAAAACTTAATCCTAAGAAAATATAAATCCCAAACTGAACATGCTATTTTTTGTTTTATTTGAAAGTACTCTGAATAGAACCATATACTATTTCTATGCATCTTCCATGTTATCATTTTACAGTATAATAGTTAATGTAGGGCAAATAAATGATGTACCTTCAAAATAAAATATAAAAAAGAACAGAAGAGCTCTTTCTAAATTAAGCTATTTATCTTCAAAGAAAGAAACTTAATTTTAAGCATATCTTCAGCTACTTTCTTCACTGGACTTTTGTCCAAACAGAGGGAAAAAAATCAACTATATGTGTGTGTTCACACATATGTATACATTTTCCTAAATATTTCCATATATTGCAGAGCAACAGAAATTTAAGTTACTATTTCACAAAATATTTTCAGAATACAGTAGCTTTAGTAGGAAGGTTACCCATATTTCTAACAGTGAGCATTTACGATATATCAGGTACTAGTGAAAATGCTTTAAGTGTTTTAACTTACTTAATCTTCACAACCAGCCAATGGAGTAGTTACTACCATCATCTCCACTTAATGAAGAAACTGAGACACAGACAGGTTAAATAGCTTACCCACTCTTTCACAGTTAATAACTGTGAATTCAGGAATTAACTGAAATATAGTCACATAAAAAACATCCTTTTCTATAGTATTTAATAATTTAAATGCCATAAATTTGTCAAGTTTGTTTTTTTTCCAAAAAAAAAACATTATAAATCAAGGAGGTTAATTATATATAACAGTTTAAAGAACTCTGAAAAACTGAAGGGATTAAGCCCTTCCTGGTTAAACTGCTATCAAAAAAAAAAAAGCCACTATTACAAATTTATCCTACTTTGGCATTCAAATTAATTTCTTTTTTTAACTGAACTCACCAAATCATTAACTTTGCTATATTTCACAGTATCAAAACAACAAAAGCTACCTTGTAATGCAACAAGCACAGAAGTTGTATACATTTTTTTCCAAAAGAAGCACTTTTCTAAATTGGATAAAATAATCTTCAAGATCTAGTGAGGTTTGGGGGAAAATGAAAGACAAGTATTCAGTGAAATTAGATTACAAAGAGTAAATGTTAAATTCTCTGCTCTCAAATAACCACAAACTAGAGAATAACTTGTAATGTAAAAAATATGAAGTTTCCCTGCCTTGAATAAACTAACTTCCAGGATACCAAATTTTAATTCCTATATATTCATAAATAACAGTATTTCTGAAAATTCCCTAACCTCAAAAAAGTGCCAACATACTAATACATGCAATATACATGTATAAATAAGCTTGTTTGTCCCTACCTAGCTTAGGAAATAGTCTAAGTTTTCCCAAATATTCTTTAAATCATCAAATCTTTGGTTTTTTAAAACTATTTGACTTACTCAGACCTTTAAGTCCACTGTATAATTTTATGGTTATATCTTTACACTAAAATAATACTCTGAATCTTCTCAGTAACTGTTTACTTGCACAGTAAGTTCCAATTCACAAGTAAACTGACAAAAATCTACCCACTCTAAACAGTGGTGTTCTTGTAAGTCACAAATATCTACAACTAACAACTAAAAACATATAACCAAGTTAAAAATAGTTATAACTTAAAATGAATGAAAGAAAAATATGGTATAAGGTAAAGAGAGGAATAGGTGGAATTAAGTCTGACCTCTCTCTATATCCTTTTTAATAAATGTCAGTCTTATAAGCACCTGTAATTTCCAGGGGATGTGGTTATGCAGCATAAACTATAAATTGTCCGTGACTGGTATGACTCTACAAAGTAGCAATTGAAACAAAGGCTTTAGCTGGTAAAGACACCTGAAAATACTGAAGGTAATGATAAAGTGATATCTGATGACTGTGAAACCACATGCAAAGAACAATTTATCAAATAAAATGCTTAAGATAATGGCAAACCACATTTCCTAGTAATATTTTTGAAATCACATCATCACAATTCTTCCTGGTCATTTAAATTTCTATAATATTCTAATCATTGTCTGCTGGGGAAATAATCTGAACACTCTAGATTCCTTTTACATGCTTTAATATCAGAAGTTGTCCTGTGCTTACCAATTATGTATCTGGAACATCTAAAACAAAGCTGTCACTACTGGGTATCCTATGTACTGTTTGTTGCCAAACTGATACATAAATGACCTGAGCTTTCATCTTCTACTGCAAAAACAAGAATATGTTGTAATAATTTTCAAAGCTTTATGGGTTTCATTAACAATTCAAGACTGGTTTTGAAAATTCCTCCTATGAACAATTCCTAAAAGTCAAAATAGAAGAGGTAAAGTAGAAACAAAATAGGGCATAAACAAATTATACACATACAAATGTACATATAATCATACATGTAATCAAATATCTTGTCTTAAACAATCAGTAATACATATCCACTTTGGAAAAAACACATATAACCTATTCTGATCTTTATTTAGAACTGTAATTGTCTCAATCCTAAATCCTATCTTCAAAATAGAAACTGAGCTTTTAATCTAACTATTGCCTGGAAATAGAGTAGTACCTCTCAACCACAGCTTAGCTTTCCATGGTTTCCATTACCCGCAGTCAACTGTGGTCTGGAAGCAGATGATAATCCTCCTGACATATCATCATCAGGTCAACAGTAGCCTAACACTTCATCATAATGCCTGTAATGTTCACCTCACCTCATAAGCATTTTATCATCTCATATCATAAAAAGGATGAGTACAGTAAGATATTTTGAAAGAGACCACATTCACATAACTTTTATCACAGCATACTGTTACAAATAAGGGGGAACTATATGTGTGTGTTCACATGTATGTATACATTTTCCTAAATATTTCCATATACTGCAGAGCAACAGAAATTTAAGTTACTATTTCACAAAATATTTTCAGAATATAGTAGCTTTAGTAGGAAGGTTACCCATATTTCTAACAGTGAGCATTTACGATATATCATGTACTAGTGAAAATGCTTTAAGTGTTTTAACTTAATCTTCACAACCAGCCAATGGAGTAGTTACTACCATCATCTCCACTTAATGAAGAAACTGAGACACAGATAGGTTAAATAGCTTACCCACTCTTTCACAGTTCATAAGGGAGGAGGTAGGAATTCAAACTCAGAGGAGGGCATCAATGCCCATACTTTTAACTAGTACACTAGATCCGATGCAAGTGATTCATGAATCTGTATTACTTACTAATCTTGTATTTTCAAAATTCATTCTAATATTTTGCATGCTGATCATCCATTCCTCATTGAATGTCTAGCTATTACCTCAAATTTAAAATGTCAAACAAAACTCTTCTCTAAAAATGAGTTGCCATTCTAGATTTCCTTCCAAGATATTAGAAGTTAGCATGTTATCAACATAAAGCACTGTTTTTTTTTACAACTAGGTATTTTTGTTTTGCTCTTTTTTTTTTTTTAAAGGGTTGTTACATTCTTTAGTTCCCATAATGATCTAGTCAAGGACTTAAACAAGTATGCAATCAACCAACAAAAAAAACCTGCAAAAACATCCTGGAAAAAGACTACTGATTTTTATTTTGGAGAAAACAGTATGAAAGTAAAAACAATTACCTTGGGTATCTAAATATTGGTATGTTATAGTAGGCTGAAACTATGGGAAAGTAAAACCAATTTTTCTCAATAAAAGGGGCATGAACTTCTATAATTAAAACAATACCTGGGCAAGATAAAATAAATGTACTGTACTTCTTGGCCATTTCTAATATGACATTTTTACTATTGTGTTACTCTGAATTAGTTTAGCACAGAATTACCATAACTCATTAGGTATAGTCTGGACTCCAAATTCAGGAAGAACAGATTCTAAGCACTTTCACACATTAAGTCCAGAATTATTTTCTCTCACAAAATAATTCAGGGAACTACCCACAATACTCCCTAGGACATTGGTTTTCAGCCTTGGCTTACATTAAAATCACCTGGGGAGATTTTAAATCCTAATTTAAAATCCTGATTCTGACGAGCTAACAACAATCTCTAAAAGTGAGAACCAGGCACCAGATTTTAAGCTTTCTTAGTTCCAATGAAAAGCCTAGGTCGAAAAGCACTGTTATTAAACTCCCTTTTCTAACTTTCTTAACAGGCAAAAGAGTGTCAAATATTGGTATTTTCAACCAAAAAGAATTACTATAACTATTTTTCCCTAGACTCAGGCACATGCAGACAATCACAGCAGCAAACAGTAGTGGTTAGTACTGCTCCTGAATGAGTAATGCAGATGGTAGGAACGTGGATAGTATTCAAGGCAACTAAACCAGTTTTACGTTTTCTTATTTTGTTTAAAAGTATAATTACAGCAAGTATATCAGTCTTCCATGAAACCCTGTTATTTTTAGAGGTGTAAAGAAATGTTTGTTCTGTTTTTGGAAAAGCTACTTTCACTTTAATTCACTACTGGTTCACCACAGGAGGTGGGATGGAGGCAGGTACCAAAAGTGAGTTAAAAAATTTGATGGGAAAAAGAAAAGGTAAAAATATACACAAGGAAAAGAATGAAAGATACTATGTAAGTGTCAAAAGGTATGGATTGACATCTGAGAGTTTATAGAAAACTCTTCCTAATCTAACTATTCTTCAAAATGCAATAATAAAAGCAGACTTTGGGTCTGGAGACATCTGAGTTTAAAATCTCAGTTCCTTTACATACCAGCTTTATATCTAGAGACAGTTTGCTTATTTCCCTGAGCCTCATCCATAAAATAGCAAAAACTTGGGGGTATGCTTGTCCCATTCCTGATGTTTCCCTCCATGTGTACTTGAGTGAGGCACTCTCTCAGCACAACACACCTCTGGTCTCTTCGCGCCCCTACTTACACATGACAAACAGGGACAATCTGATAGGTCCATTTAGATGAAGGGTATGTGTTAGACTAGCCTCTTCTTCCTTGCTCCCCTTTTGGAGATAACTGCCTCAAGCTGCAAATCTTACATGGAAACACAACTCACCCCGATATGGAGAAGCTCTCCTTTGCGCCTGTGTAAGTTTAGATGGTTGATTCAGTACTGGTAAACCCATTTGCCCATAGACATGTCACATTCATCAATATCGTTTATTTTGTTTGTTTTTTTTAATGTGGGAATTTGCTCACCAATGTCTTTCTCCTTGTCTTTCTCTAAAATGGTTAAGAATTCAGGCAAAGAAGTGGAGTACTAGTTAAGACTCCCTTTAAGCCTTAATATCAACACACTTTACAGAGTTGCGGGAAGCTTTAAATAAGATAATTCATATAAAACTCAGCATAGTACCTGGGACACAGTAAGCATTCTACAAAAACTTTCATTACAATAAAAGATGACTCAAAAATAAGGACAAAGGGCCAACTTTGAAGCACTTATCAATTCACTATTAAACATGTAAATATGAATCCAAATGAAATACTCTAAAATACATCAAAAACAAGACACTTCCACTCATTGACAGGATATATCTGTTATGATACCAGTTGTAATATGGAATAACATACAAATTTATAAAGTCAGAATATTCATTCAATAAGCAGGGAACATCCTTTATAGCCTACAAAATCATCAGTAACCAACCCATACAGAAAATGAAATATAATGTGCATAAGCAAAACCAAACAATACTATAGCACATAGAATATTAAAATTTTAACATTTTAGAACCAGTGTGAAGTTTAAAAGTTTAAAGAGGAAATATGCTAGAGTCAGTTTATTCTATAAATTTAATTGCATTAGCAATATTCCAGAAGCACACTCAAAAACCCTTAAGATTTATTTCATCTGATAAGCATAGTATGTAATAGATAATTGATTCAAGATGAGCCCAGAAGCTCATTAGTAATAAGATTAACTTGAGGTCTACGGACCTTCAGGAGTTTTGTGAAACCCCTGAACTTATTTGTGAAGTGTCATGTTGTGTGTGCATGCATGTGGTTAAAATCCTCTACTTTCATTACATTCTCAAAGGTCACCATTCAAAAAAGTTAAAAATAGTGAAGCATTTTATAATTCAAGTGATCACTCCCAGTTTATCCATTCATTCAGATTTTCTAGTAAGTTTTCTTTCCGTGTGGTATCAGTTTGGATAATTTTAGTACACAGTAAAGTTTTAAAGAACCAAAAATTCTAAAAAAAAATCTATTTTTTTTAAATTGCTACTTACTTTTTAAGTGTTCTTCTAATATCAACTTCTCATTAACATGCAGTGCTTTCATTGATGTTCTCAAGTCCACTGTTATTTTCCTGTATTCCTTCAGTTGACAGTTTTTCAAAAATGTTTTCAAAATAATTGGAGTCATTCTTCAAACCATTAGGTAGTTTCCAAAATGAAGTTGCTGTACACGTATCCAATGCAACGGTACTCTGGGGATTGTTTTCCTCTATCAACCTCCTTCCTCAGCGTTAACTTCCTAGAATATAATCTTTTACTCATACGGCTTTTCCTTAAGAGGTTCTTAAAGACATCTTTCCTCTTTATAGTTTTCTGTCTTAGCTTTTGTTTCTCAGTGCATGTACAACTTGTATTTTCTCTTTTATAACAATTTTGATCTAACACTGGGCAAACAGGCTTACTCTGCAATTTATAGCAGGTTTTGTTAGATCCAGTAGTAGTAACTGCATCAAGATGATCTGAACCTTTAGAATATACTGCAAGACCAGATGCAACTAACATATCTGCCAAATTGTTTTTCCCATGAAAGACATCTACTTTCAGTTTTGTTTCAAAACTATATTCCCTAAGATGAAAAATTAAGCCAGGTTTACTTAGGAAATCCTGAAAAAAACTTTGAGCTTCTTCATTCCAATGTTTCCCTTGCGCAGGTAAGATGCCATGTAAGATACAAGGATAACTCAGCCTTGGAAAATTCAAAAGTTCCTCAGGAACAACTTTAAGATGTTTTATATCTGAAGAAGGTATGTAAACAGAAAATCCATAGTCAATCAACAGAAGAAGTAAAGACTGATCAGAGACTTCAGAAATTTCTACCCTATTCCACTGATCTTCCATTTCATATTTGAACAAACAGCTAGAACCAGGAATTAAGTGCTCCTGAGATACTGTTTGTAAGTTTTCTGGCAGATCAGAAAGCAGTATAAAGAGAGATTTCATTGTGTCAAAAAAATCTTCTAACTGAACACAAAAGTCCGATGGATCAGAAACAGCAGTGGCCATCCCAGAATAGTGTCTACCATTCTGGAGTCGTGCCCAAGTAAATGACCTTACTGCACAAGATAAAACAGGAGTCTGAGATTTCACATGGAAAATTTCTGAAGATCCAAGTTTATTTTCTTGAACATGAACTGTATTTAGGTATAAATATTCCAAAAGTGACAGGCCATCTACCAAAATTTCTACTTCCCAGGCAGAGTCTAAATATTTCAGGAAAAGGATGTTTATTTCCAAATCTGCAAATAAACACACAATGGATTCAAATGGCATATTCCTAAAATTTTCAAACCAAACCCATTTACAAGGCACAGCTTGCACTGGAATATTTCTGACTTCATCAATAAGCACCTTGATATTACATAAAGGCACTATTTCATATCTACCATGATCCACTAAAAAAACAAGTACTTTCTCATCAACATACTTTTTTTCTACTTTGGATCGATACCATTTCAAAGTTTTATTAGATTTTGCCAGGCAGTCTAAGCCTTTTTCAATATTTTCCACTGATAAAGAGGGTTTCTTAACTTCAGTCATTAAGACTGTTAAATCTGATAATTTTTTTTTCTTTTTAGATAACTTCACATAAAATACCCCACTTTTTGAAAAATAAAGTATTTTAGCCTTTTCAAGTTGTCCAGGTTTTAGCTCTTCAAAAGGAATACTAACCAGCTGTTGGGAGGATGGTTGAAGGATTACAGAACCTTCAGATCCACGTGATTTTCTATTCTTCTTATTTTTACCAGGGCTCATTTTTTTAGAGCCAACCTGAGGCATTTGCACTGCTGTTTTCTGTAGTTTTGAACATGCTGTCCATTTCAGTAGCTCATTAATGATACATTTTTTAGCACAAATTACATTTACTTCCCATTTCTGCTCATGCTTTTGCAAAAATTCACAAGAAACTGTTTTGTTAGTTACTCTTGAAGCAAAATAATCCACAGTTTTGCTGTCCCATATTTTATCAGGATCATTCCACTTTAATCCACTGAGAAAAGAATGGATTCCCAGCTGAGGAATAGTTAAGAATTCCCTCTTAAGTTCAAAAATTTTAGATGTGTCTACTACTGCAGTGTTGCCATAGTCAATAAATTCCACTTCAAAAGAACTTTCTGACAAAATTTTCTTAATAACTGCTCTGTACATAGTCTTGGCACCAGAGTCCTCTGCAACTACAAGATCTCCCACCATAAATTTAACAGATTTTCTCTCTTTTGCTATATTTGCTCTGCTTTCATTTAGAGCCTCTGTAAGTTTGATGATGACGTTTTCATTCTCAGCAAGCTGAATATGGAAACTTGCTGGATTACTGATGTTAGAAACATATCCTTTAACTTTGGCATTCAGGTCAATTTTGGGTGGAGGAAGGTCTTTGATCTGTGGTCTAGTAATATTACATGGGTTTTGAGATGCTGGTTGATTTAAAGCTCTGATACAAGACTGTGGTACAACCTTCACCGATTTCTGGCCCACATCCCTTTCATCAAGAACATGTGCAGATTCAGGGATAATATTTACATCTGTATTTTTAAGTCCATCATTCAAAGACTTCATTTTGTTTTCTGATACAGGTTCAATGTTATAACAAACTGATGGTTTCAAAAACCTGGCATATATACCTGTGGGGTTCATTAACTGATCTATTTTGCTTTCAAAATGTGTTACTAGACTAGTTTTATTTATCGTATTATGGTGATCATTTTCTACTTTGCCTTTCAAAGAAACAGGAAGTCTCTTATCTATTTTATAACCCTTTCCCACACAGTGCGCTTGGTTGCAATGTTTTTCTCTGCAAGTATGAAGCAACATTTTAATTTTCTGGTTTACATGTTCATACCCATCATACAATTCTACACCTAGCTGGCCATCTGACTCCCTGGATGATACTATTGCTTTTAATGGTTTTCCCAAGAAATTATCTTCAAACCAACTATTGATTTCTGCTGGAATATCTACATCTCTAAGATCTGACAAAAAACACTTAATAGCTTGCATAGGTATAAACAACAACTCTGGAAACTCATCCGAAATAGCCCTCAACATACTTCCTTTAACTAACTGCTTATTTCCAAAGTCCACATAATAGACCAGAAAGTCAGATAATGAATCTGTTGGCATTACTAGAGCTCTGTAAAAGAAACCATCGTCTGTGTACTTAGATATGCATAATCTCATTTTACTAGGATCATATTTTGAACAATTTTTGAGGTTACTAAACTCTGTGATTTTTGTTTCTATCATCTCTAGGTCTTTATAATTTCTACCAAGTTGACAATAAAAGTTTTTGGGACTATATATGTGAGATATATATATTTCTTCCTCACTTCCAATTTTTATATTAAAGGAAGAATAACAGTAACTATAAAGACTAACTGAAGATGGGAATGGCTTTGATGATGTATTATACTGTGCAGAACCATGATTAATGAGAAATTCTTTTGCACTAGTAAATGGAGATTGTAACTCCACTAAATTACATAAAGAGTTTGGATGAATGAGAACTAAGGCATAGATGACACACGTCAATGACCCTCTAGATGAAGAAATAAAAGCCCCAAAGTCTCTGCATGCTTTTCTTGTCCAACTGAATAATTTACAACTAATGGGTTCAACTAAATGGTTAAGACTACATCTAAAGGCTTGGCCTTCTAAGAAGAGAAAATGTGGGTTAATAGCACAAAGATCTTTAAATAAAACTCTTTCCTGGTAACCATAATCAACAAATACTACGTCAACTTCTTTTTTCAATACTTGAGTCAAAACAGCAGCTCTATACCATTTCCCATCTTTGGAATACTTAGCCACACAAGCAATCTGCCCAACCTGGTAAGGATCAGAATGACTGCTATAGTAATTCTGAATTTGTTCCATTAGTAATTTTAGGTCATCTAACTTACACTGGAGCTGACATGAAAAGTCACCTGGGCCATAATAACAAGAACACTTAACTTCAAGGACTGTGCCTGGTTTAAATATATATTCTTTATAAGTACATGGTGAGTCAAGTCCCACAGACAAGGTGAAAGGATTTTTTATATCTGAGAAATTAACAGCTGGGGACTTTAATGAAGACAAGTTTCCTTCTTTTAGTTTATTTGAATAGTAATTTTCAGGTTTAGGCCCTTCAAGAAGGGAAGATAAGACTTGCTTAATTTTAACTTTGTTTTTAGATTTTATATTTAACACTGAATATTCACTTAAAGATTCTGGATAATACTCTGGTTCTACCTCCCAATATTCTGCATATCTAGCTTGTAACATGAGAGAGACAACATCACTATTTTCTGAGGCTTCAATACTCTGCATTTTTACAGTATACTTGTCATCTTTTTTTGCTATAACTTGAAGCAAAATTGCTTTGTTCGAGACAATTTTTTTAAAATAATCAATTGCTGCCTTTACCCATAAATCTTCAACAGGAAATAAATGTGCAAGTGAACAGCACATGGCTAAGGCAGGCAGTTCACAGAACTCTGGAAGCAAAATTTTTACATCAAAAAATGGTATGGAATCAGTATTCCCATAATCCAAAAGGTAAACATTAATCTTATGACCATTAATTTCAGTAACAACAGCTCTGTAAAAACATCTGTCTTTGCTGTACCTAGCACAACAAAATAATCCAGATTCTGGATTTCTCAGAATCAAGTCATCGTTTTCACACAAGTCATAAAATTTGTTTATATTTTTCATTAGATCTTCAAATTCACTTTGATGTTCATTAGTTCGTACCCAGAAATTTGATGGGTTTAGAACATACGCTACCCAAGCTACATAGACGGTCTCTATCTCCATTTCTACAGTTTTAATAGGAAGACTTACATTCAAAGTGTCTTTTTTATTTAGAAAGTCTATCGACTGTTCAGTATTTCCAATAAAACTCTCAACTGCAAAGCTGTTTTTACCAGAAGCACCTGTCTTTCTGAACATATTCGAGAGTTTTGAATCAGACACTGGACAAAGTACTTGGGTGCCTAGAGTCTTCAGTGGACACTTATTAACCACAGACTCTTGAGTCTGTAGTGTTACATAATACAAATGCTCATCCTTATTGAACCAATCAATGTGTGCATATACTATTTTTCCTAATAAGGCTTGTTTAAATATACTCAGTTGAAATTTTCTTGCATCTCTATCTGGACTATGTAAATATGTCAGAGAGCATGGAAATGAAAATAATGGTACTAAAATAAAATCCTGTTTTAGTTTCTTTACATGAATTGAAGGAATAGCCTCACTACTGCCATAATCCATAAACCAAATTTTCACTTGATTATCGGGCAAGAGATGCTGGAGAATTCCTCTATGCCACTGTCCGTTTCTCCTTTTGGCAACACAAAATAGCCCAAAATTATCACACGTGGAACTGTTTTCTTGACTGACAATGTCATAATGCAAAGTCATACACACTGTCAAGTTTTCTAACTCTGGCATCCATTTAGTCAGTTGACAATAAAATTTACTTGGGCTCAATGCAGATGATACCTTCACACTTTCAATACCGCCTACTGACAAAGACGGCTGCAAATTATCCAGGACATGGTGAGTATCAAGTAAGTTATCATTACTACTTAAAGGTAATTCAGGTCTTCTAGGTTTTGATAAATCTGGTATTTGCTGTGGGAATTCTTTTAACATTTCCACAATAAGACGAAAGGAATCCCCGTCAGTAAGTCTTCCTAACTGTAATTCAAGAACCTGGGACATAATTTTTGGCACTTCAAGAAGAATCATTTGAAGAGGCAAAATAGCTTGTACACAACCTTTCACTTGGAGTCCTACTAATGACTTGAAATAATTCAAAGCCTTTGGAAACCATTTTTCCTCAATTGGTAGTATGTTGGCAAAAACACCAAATACTACCTGCGGTGGTAGCTCAAATAAGTTGCCACAGGCTGAAGCGACCTGTGTACCTCTGACTCTGAGCTCTTCGCCACGATCTATGAGGAGCACTGTGTAGAGTTCATTTTTCTTTCCCACGACTCTTCCTCTCTGCCATTCTCCAGATGCTCTCTCTTCTACCAAACAAAATTCATCAATGTCCACATTACCTTTTACTTTTGGAACATGCTGGATTTCCCTCTGTAATATATGGTAGTCAAACTCACATTCAATATTATTTCTGCCTTGAAATTTCACCAGAATGTCCTTGGGAAAACATTCTATATGTGATATTGTCAGATCCACATCGAAGAATGTTGGTAACAGAGTCGTAGAATCCATTTTCTAAAAAGCAAATAAGTACTAATTAGCTTCTAGACAGACAGCTGTCAAAATTAAATGAAATTAGCCTTAAATGTGGTATGTAAACAAACTTTTAAAATAATTCTATACCTGTACTTAACAATTTGAACATATTGATAAGAATTATATATGTCAGACAAGATGAGAGATAAAGTGCATCTAAGTGATCACTGCCTTACGGATTTTCAAAAAATTCTATTATTGAAATAAAAAATATATATAATCATTGGAAAACAGAAGAGCAGTCTTTATTTTCCAGAAACTAACAATTTTCTACCAGATACCAAACAGATGTGGCGTAACAGAAGAAAGCCAAAAGAGCCCAGTGGAGACCTCCTCCTCCTGTGACAAAACTACTTTCTGTCAAAGGTTTCTTCCAAAAACCTGTAACTCAAAAGGGTGAGTGTTGGAAGCAAGGGCATATGGTGAACCAAGAAGAGACACACTTTTACACTCTCCACTCTGTCTCTCAGCAATATTTTAATCCTATCAGCATCATTATATTACTCCAGTATTATTCTGTGATCAGGGGCTATAGGCTGAGTCTTGGACACCACCACTAAAAGCCAGGCATGGAAGGACCCTAAGGGAGGTTAGGTACACCACTGGCATGGCTAGCCACAAGTTGAGGGGTGGGGGAAGAAATCTTTAGCACAGAGGCAAAGCTCTCTATTACAGCTATGGCTCCAGCCAATTTTCTCTAGATTGTTGGGATTCTAAAAATGGTAGGCCAATGTTTAAGTATAAAATATTCCCCAAATTTAGACAAGAACCAAAATCTACTGCAATAGGACACTTGTAAAGTATAAACTCAGTCAAGTACCAGTTTCTTTCTATGACGATGAGAAAGAAAAACAGTAAATGTAAAAATAAAAAATAAAAGAAGGAACCCCTTAAAAGAAACCAAAGAAATGTTTCTTGGTTAAACATCAGGAGTAAACATACTAAAGGAGACAGCAAAGAATTGCTTTTCAAAAGTCCAATTCCTATTTTCAAAAAGCTCAAAAGAATATATTTTTATATGACTAAGTAGTCATTAAGATGCAACAATAGATTAGGAAGAACAACACATACATAAGAAATTAAAGCTGCACTAGAGAAAGCAACACAAAATAAAGATTATTGGAGAAAACTGTGAGAGAATACCTCAAAACTCAGAAGATGATAAAAAGGTAAGAAAAGCGTGGAGGACAAAAATATGAAGTTTTATCAAAGTGTAAATGTTATCTCAGATAAAAGAGTAGAACAAACTTAAGACTTAAGACCCAAGTCCACAAACTGCAACAGGCCACTGGAAAGCTAGAGAAGGAAATACGATTTAGGGACAACTGAGTACTGACTATGGTTTTTATTTCCACCTAGATAATTAATTTGGTGTGGCAATCAGCATATTCTTATCTATAGATTACAGGGTATGTTTACTTGATGCTACAGTCTCCAAGAATAAAATCAATGTGCAACACACTAAGACTTTCATTTACATAAACCAAAAACTTCAGGATAAGAAAGGCCTTCTTAAGCCACCATTATTTAAAATCACAGGTCTTAACCCACTTTCTAGAATTTAGTCAGATTACAGACCTGTAATTCCTTACATAAAGGGAAGACCAGGAATTGTTAAAGGATACTGTGCTGGATTATACCAAGAACATTCTTCCTGCACTCACCGAAAAGGATGTGACCATTCACCTGTGTAAATGGGAAAGAAAAAAATACATAGGTCTTTCAGGAACCACACCACTCTTTTTAGATATAAAAAGATGTAGCCAGAAGGACTCTGTCATTAAATGAAGGTGGTATATACAATATAAACTACAGAAGCCCAAAGACATAGGAAAGGTGCATGATCAGGTTACTCAAACTACTAGAAGCCTACTCCTCCACACTGCCTTTCCCCCTCAAACAATATAAGTGGCCTCTTGGGGAGTTTCACAGCAAAGAGAAAAAAAAAACTATCTGAGGTCCTAATGCCAGTAACATCCAGGCATTAGGATGTTACCAACAACCGCTGAAGCACTGCATCCCAGTCCAGGGGAGGCCTTAAGAAACAAAAGGCACATTCACAATTGACAAGACTATGTAATTTTTGACAGCCATATGTAGTTTCAAATTTTTCTAAAATTTAAAAATCTTTCCTTATGTTAGGACTACCAGTGTATCTACTTTGCCTAAAGAAGAAATTGCTTGAGTTATGAATCTATGCATATTAATGGTCAACAGTTTCTGCAGAATGATTAGCAATTCTGAAAGAGCAAAGACTAGATGATTACAAAAAAGTCTGAAGAAAATGGATGTGCTTCTAAGATAGGACTCATAAAATGAGTATCTGCAGGTTCAAAGAACCTTACTATGGAAAAGACTTTTAATCAGGTGGACAGAATAACCCATTCTGTAGATATCAATTAGACTTGCACATGCCTCTCCAGTGCTTGCTCAACAGGATCATGAAGAAAGTTCCCAGTATCATGGATAAAGCTCCTCACGCTTGTGTACCCAAAGGTCAAATTAACAATTCAGAGTAAATCAGGGAAAAAATCTTAAATAGAATTTAAAACCAAAACAATTATATTATATAATGGACAATTATATTATGTAAAAACATAATGCTCTAGAGGCAACAACCTTACTCAATATTATATTTCTTAGAATATTACTACATTCATAGAAAGTACTTTGTGTACACAAGGTTAGGACATCAGGAAACTTGAATTTTACTTGAGAATTATTTCTGTGAAATTTGGGGAACTTTTTTCTTAGAATCAGATTCTAAATCTGTAAAATGAGAGTGTTGAATTAAATTAGGGTTTTTCCAAACCATATTTGCTGCAGCAGAAGTCTTTCTTAGCCTAATATAAAATAGAAAAAGTAAAAAGTATCTATAAATTGGGTTCTTAGGTGGTGCTCTAATTCCATAAATGTATACAATTATAAAGCCATTCTGATGAACAGTCTTATAGCATCTTCATCATATAATTTGTCTTACTGGATTAGATAGCATAGTATAGGAAAAATCAAGCTCTGACATTTGTAATAGTTCTATAATTATACATAACCAGGTACAGGTAAGTTCAAATACAGATATGGTAGGTAGAGCCACAACTTAAATAATCAGTAAGCTAATCCAATGCACTAATTAGTGCTCATCTTTGCTTTTAAATTTAGTATATCATATTTGAATTTTTTTAAAAAAACTTTATAAAAAATTCAAAAGTTCTTGAACTCCTGAATTAAGTTTAAATTAAAAATTTACATCATCACAGTTCTAAGGTTTGCAGAAAATACAGTCTACAAATACTATTAAATTGATATGAAAAGCCCTTTCTATACAAAAGTCCCCTCGTTCTATAAAATATATATTATAGACAATGTCACTCTTACTGTTTTGGGATTTGTCATGTATGAATTCACATTTAAGACAAGACTAGTGATCCAATAAAAATATAGTTGAGTCATATGTAGTTTTAAATTTTACTAAAAGAAATTTAAAATTCTTTCTCTACATTAAAAGTTTCTTTACTGTTTTAAATTTTTTAAAGGTTTTCAGGACATTCGTTTAAGTGATTTTCAGATTTTCATTGTTCAAATCAAAAATATGAAGATAAAAGACATTTAGAACATTTAGGTTTTCTCCAATCCAGTTCTCTATATTACTCCCACTTTTTCATGCTACTCTTTCAACTAAACCACATAATCATGAACAAGAACTAAAAAGTGGAAGATACAAATCCAAAAACAAAAATACAAACAAAACCAGATAAAGCACCCTTCAGATATAGGTAAACAAGCTGATTTCTTTTTGAAAATTTAAGACTGTTCTGATGAAATTCTGATGAGTACTCGGGCAAGGTTACCAAGTTCCACCAGCTCAAGCATCTGTGCCCTGGTCCTTCTCCTTGTATCCTCTCCACATACTCAGAGTGGTTTCTAGATCCAGGTAATAACAGTAGTAAAAAAATAGTATATATCTTTTAAACTATTTCAAAAATCAGGTTTCAATTTTTTAAACATTCTTTATTGAAGTAGTCCTCAATCAGGTGCAACTTTGTCCCACAGGGAATGTTTGGCAATGTCTGGAGATACATTTTCTTGTCATGACTGGGCCAGGATGGGGGCAGAGTTGCTACTGTCATATAGGAGGTAGAGGCCAGAGATGCTACTTAATACTCTACAAGGTACAAAAGAACCTCCCACGAAAAAGAACTATCCAGCCCAAATGTTAATTATGCTGAAGTTGAGAAACGCTAACGAAAGCAAAAACAAATACCAGGCAGATAAAAGGACTAATTTTTTTAACTACTTAAGCAAAAATATAAATTTTTCTCTAATCTTAAAGAGGCTTTCTCCAAGAGGCAAAACCTAGAGGCTACAAAAAAAAGTGAAAAATTAAAGTTTTTAAATCACAGGCAAAAAGAAAAAAACTGTAACAAAATTACAATCAACATAATGTACCACATAAAAGATTTGCTCAGCCAAATATTTTCAATCATCCTTGACTCCAGTTCTTTGGCATCCTGCACACGTCCTACTGGGTTCATATTCAGAGCACTGTCTTCTCGGCTACTACAGTCCTGATCCCAAACTACATTCGTCTGTCATCTGTAACACCAGGTTCCTCACTTGTCTTCCTGCTTCTATCTGTCCTACCCATGACTGTTCTCAGCATTATAACCAGAATGAGCTTTATAAAATAAAAGACACAGCATGCACTACTGTGTTCAAAAAATTCAGTAGCTCCTAATTTCACTCATAGTGAAAACTAAAGCTATCACATTAGCTTATGAGGTCCTACAAGATCTAACTACTACCACCATGCCAAGGAGCCCCATTTTTCTCTTGCCTTATTCCTACAACACTTATGACACCACAGTCGCAGTGCCTAGCTATTCCTTGAACTTCTTGCCTTCTTGGTTTCGGGCTTCTTGCTCCCAGAGCACAGGTTGCTCCCTCACCTCCAAGCTGTTGTCAGAATGTTTCCTTCTAGGTGAAGCATTCCCTGAGCACTCAATTTAAAACAGCAACTGTCCCCCAATTTTGTAGTCCTAGGCCCCTCCCAAACCTCTCTTTCTCTAGCACCAAAAAAAAACTTCTATTAAACCAGCAGTTCTCACAAATTTGGTCTCAGGACCTTTTTATACTAAGAATTAATGAGTGTTTGTGTCCCCCTCAAAAGACTTATTTTGAAACTCTAACTCCCAATGAAATATTAGAAAGTGGGGCCTTTTGGAATTAGATGAGGTCATGAGGATGGATGGAATCCTCATGAATGTGATCAGTGCCCTGATAAAGTCACAAGGGAAATTGCCTCTCTCTGCTCTCTGCCATATGAGGACAGAATGAGAATACAGGCAGACATCCCAAGCCAGGAGGCAGGATCTCACCAGGCACCAGACCTACCAGCATCTTGATCTTGAACTTCCCAGCCTGCAGAACTGTTAGAAATAAATTTTTATTTATAGACCACCCAATTTAAGGTATTTTGTTATAGCAGCCTGAGCAGCAGCAGACCAGAAAGCTTCTCCCTAGCAACATATATCATATTAGAAATAAAAATGCTTAGTAATTAATTCATTTTAAAATGACACTAAACTAATTTTTTCATGAAAGATTTATTTTTCAAAACCAGAAAACTTAGAAGAGTGACATGGTTTTACGATTTTTGCAAATCTCAATGTCTGCTTAACAGAAAACAGCTAGATTCTGCATTTAATGTGTTGCAAAAGGTTGTTTTTGGTAAACTAGGAGAATAAAATCTGGCCACACACAGTTAAGAGGAGTATTTTAACAATTTTTCATGTAAGTGAGGGTATTCTTTGACATTCACAA
The DNA here is from genome assembly GCF_040802235.1 of Manis javanica. NCBI lineage: Eukaryota > Metazoa > Chordata > Mammalia > Pholidota > Manidae > Manis > Manis javanica. The sequence continues at coordinate 226,914,763 of NC_133156.1, forward strand.
AAACTCAATTAGTGGTCTCTCAGAAGTTATTTACAATATGAAATATTAAGCCACACAAATGACCTTTTCATACTGTTGCCTTAAAATCCTCTGCTCTATCTTAAACTTTGAATGGAACTTTTGAACATGAATGACTTTAAAGATACGTTGATTTATTTGAAAATATCAGTTCAGAGTTATGCAGAGTTTCCACATATTGACACATTGCATTATCTAGCATCTCAAATCAAATTAATATCACCACCAACCTCATCAGAACACTTGCAAGTACTGAGAAGCCATCAAGCTTGTAGTAAGAGGCACAAGCTTGCAGTGGCAGACACAACTTTCTAATTTTTGCTACAGAGGTTGAATTTTTTCATTAAAAATTCCTATAATTTAAGTGTCATGCTTACTTCACTCATTTTGAGGATAATGTCAGCAAAATACCCAATCTGAAGGCCCCCCGTTTGTTATTTAAGTAAAAATGGAACCTGATCAGTAATGGCTGGATGTCATGCAATGGGAACTAACCATCAGCAAAGAGGAACAAAGTATAGATAGAAACCACAACATAGAAGAATTTCAAAATATTCTGAAAGAAAGGCCGAGAGAGAGTGAAGATTGTATACCATTTATATAACACTCTAGAAAACGCAAACTATAGTGACAAAGCAGATCCGTGTTAGGGGGCAAGGGAAACACTGGGGGGTGATGGATATGTTTATCTTGATTACAGTGGTTTCATGGGTGTATACAGGTGTCAAGTGTCAAGTTGTACAGTTCATAGGCAGTTTGTTGTACCTCAATTATATGTAAAGCTGTAAAACACACACAATTGACATGTATATTAAAGTTGGAATAAATTATAAAGCATCTCTTTTCTTTAGATTACTAAAAAGACATTACTATTGACTCTGATGAATGCTCTTAGGAAGCCTGTTAAGTTAGGGGTGGAGAGAAGGTCGAAGTAACATGTACTGAACACTAAAATCACATCCTACATATGTTCATGGCTGTGTGTCGCATGCAAACGGATTAAGGTGTGGAGGATAAATTAGGAGACAGAATTGGAAAAACAGATGGGAAATTAACTTTACTTTCTGTTTAGCTGACATGCTGCAAAGGACTTGTATTTAATTTTTTTAATTCCAAAAGGTAAAGAGTTATCTTTGAACGTGTATTACAACTATTAAGTGACTCGGCAAAAATAAGTTTCTTCAGGAGAGCATTTCCCTACTCAGTGTCTTTTGATCTCCACAAGCAAAATACCCCGGCCACAGTGTGGGCCAGCACCGTACCACCCCTGGGGGATGCCCTCTCAGGTCAAGGGCACCGGTACCCGCCGGGGGGCGGCGCAGATGCCTGTGAAGGGCAGAGAGGGCGGCGAGCCGAGGGGGCCGCGCCCCGGCTGCAGAGGGCAGCGCCCGCTCCTCTGACGCCCAAACCACAGCGGTTCAAGGCACAACGGAGGGGTGGAGGGACATCGTGCAGGGCAACACAGCCGAGAGCGGGGGGACCGTACATAAGGGGGGCTTGCACTTACGGAGATCCCAAGCGCAGGGCCGGCCGTTCCTCCCGAGGCGCCGACAGGACAGCCCGGGCCCAAGATGGCGGCACCCAGGAGGCCCGTCTCGCCTCGTGTGCGGCCCAGGGCGCATGTGTAGTGCGTGGAGGTCACGAGCTGGCGTGAGGCTGGCCGCTGGGCGCCGTTCGCCTTCCCCGGGGGGTGCGGGCTGCGGGCTTGCGCGGGAGGGCGGTGCCCAATCCGCGCTCCAGGAGCCAGGTGGGCCGCTCATTTCATCATCTTGTCTTTCAGGCATAGATTACGGCTCTTATCAGAGCCTTGGGGGTCCTCTGGCCTGCGCCGGGGGAGGGGCGAGGGTGTAGCTTGTCCTGTGGGTATGGGACTTTGGGGTGGGGTCATCCCATTTCTCTGTGCAAGGATTGCAGAGCCCACTTTGTGGCTGCCGGACATAGAAACCCACGAGCCCCCAGGAACGGCCACTTAATTGCATTTTATTCTACTTCTCTATGCTTGAGAAACTTGAATTGGATTTAAGCGTCAGTGAGGGTAACTTACGTTAATTTCCTGATCCCAATGGGCATGTTGGGGTTCTGTAGGGAAAAGTCCTTGCTTGTAGGAAATAGACACTGAAGTATTGAGGGCCATTGGGTATGATCTCAGCGATTTGCTCTCAAATGATTGATGAGGAAAAGCATATTCTTTCAACTCTTTACCTTTCTTATAAATTGTAAGCTATTTCAGAAGAAGCATGTTAATTTAAAAAAATTACAGTAGCCTCATAAAATGAGCTGTGCAAGTGTTAAGTTTTCACAACTTTTTCTAGGTCTCTCCTGGAGATTGACTGAAAAAGAATTTTTTAACCTATCCTTCCTTACCTCTCCCCCACCCCACATGCCATTTCTACCACTTGGGAAGTTACTCACTCTGGTACTATCTTTTGGTGGTCACTCTATAATTTATAACACTTAATTAAACAAATCCTGAAGTTAATCAATATCTCTATCCTCCTCTTAAACAATATGAGGACCTTGGGGCATTTTAACCTCAATCAACAACCCTGCTTTTTCCAACTTACGTGATCTTTCCTAAGATCTACTGGCAGGAGTTTCTATGAACAACTGATGGACCATCTGCCCTGTACTTCACTTGCTCCTACTTGTCCTTCATTTCTCAGCTTAAACACCACTTCCTCTGAGAAGAGTTCCTTAGAGTTTGGGTGAATGGTCATCAGACTGGATTATTTTACACTTAGAAATGCCCAAAGACTTCTCAAGGAGGCACAGATATAATAGTTTTCAAGGAATCAATGTCCATATCCTCACCCTTTATATATACTCTTCCCTACCTTTGATCTGCCTGAGAACCAAGCCACCCACAAGCCTGAAGTACACGGTTAATTTTCTTTTTCTCCTTCACTTTCACTATTGCCATGTTCACACTTTATAAATAAAGGCATGTCTCTATTACCCGTCTATATTATTATGCTGTGCCCTGGAGTGTAAAGTCCTCTGGGACACCAAACATAATCAACAGTTCAAAATATTAACATCAGTGAAACTACCCTTTGTGCGTTTCCCTATATTGTTCATATTTCTCTAAAAGACAAAGGATTAGAAATGGAGTATTTTGGTGCATGGTGACATTGTTAATCATCAGACATAATTTGAAGTCAGACAATAGTAGAGTTGCCAGATTTAGCAAGTAAAAATACAGAAACCAACATAAATTTGAATTCCAGAAAACACAAAATCTTTTCACATAAGAATGCCCCAAATAAAACACTGAAAAATTATTAGTTTCTGAAGTTCAAATTTAACTGGGCATCCTGTGTTTTATATAGCAACCCTAGCAAAATTAAGAACAACTTTCATTTTTCTCTTTGACATTTTTAAATAATACAATGCTTCCAAGGGAAGGTTCTATCAGACCAAACCCAAAAATGTAGGTAAGAAGTTTTAGAGCAGTGGTGCTTTATTTCATCCAGGCTGCAAACTCAGGGCAAGAGTCTTTTCCTTATTTAGCATCTATCTTAGAATTAGAATTCAGAAATAATATGATCATCAGAGAGAGGTTTACTAACATGTTGGTTTGAAATGGAAAGTAAAGTCAGATTTGTTCTGATAAAATAAGTCAGATTTGGCTAAATGATTTAAAAATGAAAACGCACTTTGGCAATTAGGTTCCATGTGGAGACTTTTCAGAAATTAAATTCAAATCTTCAACTCCAGAGATTTGTATAAACCAACATATTATAAAATATAAATGTTATTAAAGATTTCATTGCTATTAGTATCTTCATTGTTAAAAGTTCACTGATATGTACGTTTAAGATGAGTGCACTTTGTGTGTATATCTCAATAAAAGAAGAAACAAACTTTGAAAAGGAATGTTGAAATTAACAATATATTTCCTGAGTTAAGTCACATCTAAGTGAAAGAATAACATATTTGGTTGTTTTTGGTAAGGCCTTTTTGAAAAACTTCCCAGAAATTAAGAAAGAAGATGATTCTAAAGACTGCATAGGAAATCCTTTCTCAAGACAAGTAGTCTCTAATTTTAGCAAAAAAAAAAAAGAAGAAAAAGATTGAAAATTCTAGTCAAATCCTCTATCAATCAGGAGAGATATGAGAGCTTTAAGGCTATAATAGCAAAAAACTTCAAGAACCACTAAATTAAGTTGTATTTTCTCATAGCTACCTGGATTTTTTTCTGTCAACCAGATATGTAAATACATACTTATTTTATGTGACTATCTGATGTCTGTTTCTCCTACAACATCAAGTTTCATAGAAATAATACTGAGCATATTATTGTTCTTCAGTGAATTTTTAAATGAAAGATTGAATGAGCAAATGCATTACAGTGCAGGTGGTATTTGCAGTCCTAAGAGTAGATGAGATTACTCAGAACACATGAGCAGAGCAGAGGATGGAAGGCTGGAAAACAGCAGTGGATTAACAACTCCTTTTGGGGCCACAGCTGTGCGTTTGTCTTTATAGCTCTTTCCCTTTTCCTCATTTGTCCCTAACAACACAGCGTTTTGCACACAGGAACAATTCTAAGTAAAAATACCCCTGATACACCAAACCAACCTAAGATCCAGAACAAAACTACTGTTAAGAGTGTTCTTCTCAGTGAAATGACCACCCTAGAAGACTGTGACTCATAATCTCTGTGTTTCATTGTCTTCACTGCCTTGTAGGAGAAACAGGTATCAGGTACATAAAATATAGTAGTTCCTGTTGCCCCTTCAAAGAAGTTGCATGTGATTTGTCCTCAGAACACACCCTTTAAGTATTAATTTTTCTTTTGTTATCATTCAGCTTAATAAATCATCCCTAAGTGCATCATGGACATCATACTACATGCTTTACTTGTGGGTAAGAATGTTTTTCCTCTAGTTCCCATATCCTCCAGTATCCTCAAGTCAGGGCCATTTTTTCTAGAACTTTAGCCCGATCCTAAAGTCAGGTCTCTTTTATTAGGTCCACTTGCTAGCACTTTAGCCCTAAGTGAATTAATATTGATGACTTAATTCAGTTTCTTTTCGATTTGACTGTTTTCTGTCTTATCTGTTTTTTTAGGTGCCACCAGGGGGCAGGGTAAACTCAGTGATCTCCCTAAATGCCTCTGTATCTGCAGTCATTCTGTCACTAGGGGAAGATGATGTCTTTTCTACTTAAGATGCAATTAAACCTAACCTTTTTTTAAAAATAATACCCAGTGTTAATGAGGACCTGGGGGAGCAGACACAACCATATACTTGCAGTGTTCACTGGGGCAGAAGTGCTCATTGGGACAACTTGACAACTGTATATCTGAAGCTTTAAAATTGTTTATATCCTTTGCTCTGGCATTCCTCTTTCTCAAAACCATTCTCCCACCCCCATTCATTTCTCCTATGGAAAATACTGTGGCTGGGAGGAAAGATTTACCTACAGAGACATTTAGTACAGTATTGATAAAAATAACAAAGTAGAAAATATAAAGGTCCAACAATAAAGGATTCAGATTACATCGTGGTTTCTTATTATGTAGCTGTTAAAAATGATATTGTTGGAATGTTTTCCAAAAACGTGGCATATGTATCACAGGATGTGGTACCCGGGATAATTTTAGGTGGTACATGAAAAGGTATCAGTTGTTTCCTTTTCCCTTGCCTACTCCCAACCCTCGGAAACATTGTCCTGGCTCAGCATGGCCTCCTCTTGAACATCAAGGGCGCTAGGACGTCCCAAACTGGCCCACACGCTTCTTTTCCGCATCTTCCTAGAGAGCAATCTGCCCTGTTTCTTCTTCAAGGAAGTGTAGAAGGAACTTCCCTGTTCCTCCCAGGCTTGGTCCTGCCATCACAGCCCCAGCAACCTTTCCTTTCCACACTGTCTTCCTCCCTCTAGCAGCTACACTCTCATTGCCTTCAAGTCCCTTTTCATAATATTCCCAGAAGCCCCCAACCCTGCCCCTTCTCCAGAATTCCAGGCGTAAGACTGAATTAAGCCCTTAAGGATGAGGAGAAGTTGGCCAGGCAGAGACAGAGGATATGGTGATGTGTCAAGATAATATAGATCAAGGCAAATAAGAAAAAAAGGCATGAAATACTCAAGGAACTAAAATCCAGTCAGTGGCACCTAAGGGTAAACTGAGAAGCTTATTCAGAGATGCAGCCAAAGGGAGGACAGAGCATGTTGAGTTCATTTGAGCTTCATCCTAGAACTGATGGCAGGCCTTTTAAGGAGTAATGAAGTCAAATCACAGTTTTATGCAAAGATGGATTTGTGGGAAGAAGGATTTTTGCAATAACAGATATGAGACATGAAAGAGCTTGAGCAAGAGTGGAGGTAGGAAATAGAAGATGGGCCAGACCCATGATGATTTAGAACATCAAGTTAACAGGACTTTGTGACTATGGACGTAGACCTGTATTAATTTAGATAAGGAACCAGAGTCGTATCTATCTCACTGCTGGTATCTCTTGCACCTAGCACAGTGCACTGCACACAGGTACTCAATAAGTATTTCTTAATTAGGAATTAATGTGTGCTAAGTTGGCATCACTGTATATGCAGCAAACTCACTTCTAAGATACCATCAATTTTTAAATATACCATTGATTTCATTTTCTGAGGAATCAGAAGGGTTAAAATGCAAAATAACTGCAGATCTTACCATTGAGAAGTTTATTTCCCTTCCTTTCAAATGTGGGCTGGCCTTCACTTTAGCCAGCAGAATTCCTGATAGGAGAAGGATTAAAATGAGAAGGAAAAGAATCTCTTCCAATTGAGTAATTAGCAGTTAGCATAAATTTAAATAATTGGTGATAATTTGTGAGATAATATGTAATTGAGGATTCCTCAAAAAAAAGTGGAATACTATTTAAACAAATTTAGTGATTATGTAGAATTAAAACTGTTGGCAATGTCAACTTAATTTAGAAGAAGAGGAGCATGGATAAGGATGAAGTTAAACCTTATTAAAAGAATTACCTTATTTGGTATGATGAGATATTTGGTATTGAATTGCTTTAGACAAAATTTAAAAACACAAGTATAAATAGGCTTATTGATTGATTTAAAATATAAAGGTACAAACCCTACATTTGAAAAAAGAATACAATTCAGCTATGAGACTTATAAAATACCAAAACACCACATATACAAAGATTGCATTTGAAGAGATAAGATGTATATTATATGTATCAGTTATCTATTGCCACAATAATGCTGTGTAACATACAACCAAATAAAAAAATGAGCAAGTCTGGATTCCAGAGTCTACAGGTCATCTCAATTCTTCTAGGCCCTCTCACATGGATGGGGTCCTCTGGTAGGTCATCTGTGGGTTGGCCTTGTTCTCTCACATATTTGGGGCTTTGGCTTTTGGCTCAGCTCTTCCCTCATGGTCTCCATCATACAGCAGGCTAGTACGGACTTGTACACATGGCAATAGCAGGTTCTCAGAGAGACAGAGTAGGAGAGTACACTCCTTTTCAGGTCAAGGTTCAAAGCTCTTCAGTCATTCTGCAAAAATGTATGATACAGAAAGGCATAAAGATAAGAGATGTCTTTACAATTAATCTATCGCATCATGAAAATTCTAATTGAGGTTAATAGGAAAATAGGAAGAAAAAATAGGAAAATAGGATGAGAAAAAAGATACAGAACATAAGAAATAATTAGCAGATGGTAGATATAAACCCAACTGTATCAATAAATACATTAAATACAAATGGTCTAAACATTCCAGTTGAAGACACAGATTGTCAGATTGGATAAAAAAACAAGAATCAGTTATATGATACCTAAGAGAAACCCACTTAAAATATAAAGACACAAGTAGGTTCAAAGTAAAGTGATAGAAAAACATATACCATGCCTAGACCATCCAAAGAAAGCTGGAGTGGCATAGTAACATCAAATAAACTAGATTTCAGAGCAAGGGATATTACTAGGAATAGAGAGTAATTGCATAATGATGTACAAGTCAGTTCATTAGGAGGACATAACAGTCTTCAGTGTGTATGCAAACACTGACAGTTTCAAAATACCTGAGGCAAAAACTGTTAGAAATGAAAAGAGAAATGGAAAAATTAATAATTTTAGTCAGAGATTTTAATAGTAATAGACCAAGTAAAAAGTAAACAAGTGGAAGTATAAAACACCTTCATAATATTGCTAATCAACTTGACCTATTTGCCATTTAATGAAAATTCCACCTAACAATAGCAGAATACACCATCTTTTCAAGTGCACAAAAAACATTTACCAAAATAAGCCATGTTCTGGACCATAAAACAAGTCTCTGTAAATTTAGAAGAATTCAAGTCTTACAAAATGTTATGACCACAGTAGAATTAAATTAGAAATCAACTGATACCTACCTGGAGAAACTCTTAAGTATTTGGAAATGAAACACATTTCTAAATAACTGAGGGCTAAAGAAGACATCACAAGGGAAATTATCTTGAACCAAATGAAAATTTAAAAGCATATCAAAATTTATGGGATACATCTAAAGCACAGTGTTCTCAGGGAGATTTATATTATTAAATGCTCTCAAATTAATGTTATAAACTTTCACTTAAAGACACTAAAAGAAAGTAAATTGAATCCATAGGCATAAGGAAGGAAATAATAAAAATCAGAAATTTTTTAAGAAGAAAATAAGTAACAGAAAAATCAATGAAATCAAAACCTGGTTAATTTAAAAGACCAATAAAATTGACAAATTTTACAAAGACTAATGAAGTACAAAAGAAAGAAGACAAATCAGAAATGATAAAGGGGACAACACTACAGATACTGCATATTTTTAAATAATAAGGGAATATTATGAGCACTCTATGCCATTTAGATGAAATTGACAAATTCCTTGAAAGACAAACTACCAAAGATCACTCAAGAGAAACTGATAACCTGACTAGCCTGAGACCATTTAAATAAGTTGAATTTGTAGATAAAAACTTCCCCACAAAGAAAACTCTGGGTGCAGATGTCTTCATTGGTATATGATACCAAACATTTTTGTAACAAATAATACCAATCCTATGTAAAATCTTTCCAAAAATAGAACAGGAGGATATGCTTCACAGTTTGTTTTATGAGGCAAGCATTACTCTGTTTCCAAAACCAGATAAACCACTAGAAGAAAACTATAAGCCAGCCAATATCCTTCATTAACATGAATGTGAACATCCTTCACAAAATATTAGCATTTCAAATCCAGAAATATATAAAGGGAAATACCATGTGGGATTTCTCATGGGAAGGCAAAGTTGGTTTCACATTTTAAAAATCTATCCATGTACTTCACTAAATTAATAAATTAAAATAGGAAAACTACATAATCATCTTAATAAAGGCAGAAACTCTATTTGACAAAATTCATCTCTCATTCATTATAAAAACTCCAAACTAGGAATAGAGGGAAACTTTCTCAGTTCAATAAAAAGCATCTACAGAATCTGACAACTAATGTCATATTTAGTGAAAAAAACTGAATGTGTTCTTTATAGGATCAGAAAAAAAAGAGAGACGTTCAAGCTTCCCATTTTTATTAATCATTGTGGTGAAGGTTCTACCCAGTTTAAAAGAGCAAGAAAAAGAAATAAATTCATCCAGCCTGGAAAAGAAGCAAAGTTGTCTTTAGTCACAGATAATATAATCCTGTATGTAGAAAATACTAAGGAATCCACAAATTAACTGTTAAAATTTATAAGCTAATTTGGTAGGTATCAAGAATACAACATCAATATTAAAAAATCATTTACATATGTTGGCATTGAACAATTCAAATTTGAAATTTTAAGAACTACTTTAATAGCATCAGTAGTATGAACCAGAGATAAATTTAACAAATATATATGCAATACCTGTATACTGGGAATTACAAGATATTTTTGAGAGAAATTCAAGACCTAAATAAATGACAAGATAGTCCATGGATCTTATTTTTTTTAAATCTCAATTCTCCTCAAATTGATCAATAGATTCAACACACTCTCAATCAAAGTAACAACAGGCTTTAAAAATAAAAAAGTTGAAAGATTTACCCAACCAGATTTCAAGAATTAAAACTATAAACCTACATAGACAAAACAATGATTGATGCAGACACAGAGATCCATGGAACAGAACATTCTTTTAACAAGGGAATTCCACTCAGCACTAAAATGAAACAAATTACAGATACATGTAACAACATGGATATATCTCAACAGCATTATCCTAACTGAAACTAGCAATACCCAAAATACTACATGCTGTTTGTATATACATTTACATGAAATTTTAGAAAAAGCTGAGCGTTTTTTAGATTAGTGGTTACCAGGTCTCATGGATAAAAGGGAGGAAATGACTACAGAAGGGTATGAGGGAACTTTTGTGGCAGTTGAAATTGTCTTGATTATGTTTGTGGTTACTCTGCTAAATACGTTTACCAAAAGTCATTGAATTATACATTTAAAATTAGTGAATTTTCTTGTATGTGAATTGCACCTCAACAAACTGACAATAAAGATGGAACCTTTTAGTCATTCAAAAATAATAAAGAACAAGAATTAATTAAATAGAAAAAAAAACAATAAATCCATATCTTTGATAAAAACTAATAAGGTGGACAGACCTCTTACAGGACTGACCAAGGAAAGAAAAGACATAAAAGATATTACAGGGCAAAGGGACCTGAAATGCAGATAAGATTGGATATTCAGCAGTGAAAATGAATGAACTGAGTCTATATATACCTAAAAATCTTGAAAATATAACTTGAAATTAAAATTTAGTTAACAAAAGGATATGTACAATATTATGCATTTGTGTAAATGTTAAAAAACACTATATACATGCATTCATATATAGAAAAATCTTTATTTTAATTTTAAATTTCATTTTTCATTCTCATTTAATACATGAGAATTTTACTGCCAATTTATTGACTTCAAGATATTGGTTTCCTCTGGGAGGAGGGACATTGAAGGAATCGAGGGGGTGTGCAAAGGAGATTTTAGCTAGCTATATCTTTAATGTTGTTTAATTTGTGTCCCAGAGAAAATGACAAAGAGACAGAATTGAGGGCAAAAAAAGAAAAATGTTATTATCTTTTAGGCATTATGGGGAGTACATGTAGGTGTTTGTTATATTATTTTCTGTAGTTTTTATGTGTTTGAAATGTTTTGTAATTTGAAATTACTTCGAGATTGAATAAAACCAGCTCTACTACAAACTCCACATAGCAAAGTTCACTGTATAGCCATCATATTCCTGATTAAGCTCACAATTGACATAGTTACCAGATTTACAGAAGAGCCAATATATATATTAGCTCTTTCAGAAAACTTGCTCAGAGGTATTGACAAACAGGATCACTGCAGTGGTTTCTCAGTTGCAATTCTTTACTGATTCCTTGGAGGGTGCCAGACTTAACACTAATGACCCACTGGATGATGGCAGCATGTTACTAAATAAATAACTACTGTTAAATTCAGTGTTATGATTAAATTATTGCTAAGGGTGAGTGAGTGCCTTATGATATGGACATTGCAAATGAGAACAGAGAAATATCTGTGCTTAGAGAGGAGGATTTAGTATAATAAAAACCCAGCCAGTAATCAATTGGATTATGTTCTCCCCCTACTTTAATACTGATCCCATTGTGTCATCATTGCCTGTCTGTCTTGCATGCTTGGTTCACAGTAGGCACATTATAAATAACTGTTGACTGGTGATTAGTTTCTAGGAAATGAAATTCTGCAAATAGAGGGATTGCCCCTCTTTATCCCCAGCTCCAGAAATCATGGACCTAGCATGAGTTAGGCATCATCAAACATTTATTGAATGAGGGATGGAAAAGCTAAAGATGCTGTGCTTCCATAAAAATTTCCCAGATCTCTCCAGCCAGAAAGATCTCTTCCTCTCGATTTTGTATCCTCTTAGAATATTGAATATCTTTTCTTACAGATACTTGTATTTATGTCTCACTTCCTATTTAAACTTTTTAAGTTTCCTAAAAGCAGGGACTGTTTCCTTTTTTTAGTTTATTACAGAGTGATAGAATATGGAAAGGAAAATATGTCTTAAAGCTATAATCAACTCTTTTTACACTTCTCTAAGTTCAGCAGAATTATACTGAACTTAAAGTATACAACTTCAAACCATTTGAAATGAATTCCACTTCTATGTATTAAGTTAGCTGGTAGCAAAGGCATGGACGACAATGTCATGCATACCACCTACAGAGGAGCTAGAGCGCCTGTTTGCTCAGCTTTTTCCCATTAAACACCAGTAAACAAAGACAGCGAGCTGCCAAACATTTTCTAGGTCATTTGCTCTATTTGTAAACAGAAAGTGTGCAATGATTAACAAGAGGTGATCATTTGCAAACTGGTTTTATGCAGAATGAAAGAATTTTAAAAAAAGAAGAGGGAAATTAATGCAAGTCTTAAATGCTGAATGACCCCATTAATTGAGAGATAGGTAATTAGAGAAATTAAACAGAAGAGGTAATGGCCTTGGAGCCATGAATCTAACCCGGGAGTACTGTTCATGTTTACCAGGTGATTTTCTTCTGAATTAAGAGCTGAGAGTCTGCCTGTCTAATTTTACACAATAGTTCTTGAGTCGGCTACTCATAAGAATCACTTGGAAAGCTTTTGAACAACACAGATCCCTGGATTCTCTTCATACTTCCTGAATCAGAAACTTAGGGGTGGGACTCAGGCATAAGGACTTTTAAAAAACTGATCAAATGATTTATTTTCTATATAAAAAGCTACCCAGGTTTGGACAGCATTGCTTTAGAACAAGGTTTCTCAATCTTGAAACTATTAGCATTTTTCATGGCTAATTGTGAAGGCTGCCCTGTATATTATATGATGTCTAGCAGGATCTCTGGCCTCTACCCACCAGGTACCAGTAGCACCCACCCTGCCCCAAGTCGTAGAAAAAAAATTCTCAAGACAGTACCAGATTTCTGTGGCGGGTTAAATCATGACCATTTGAGAACCACTGCTAAATGTACAGCACAGTAGTCACACGTGCAACATAGTAGCCTCAGACAGCTGAGGACCTGAATTTCAGATTTCATTTTAATTAATTTAATTGTAAAAATCACATGTAACTAATGGCTGTCATATTGGATGGCACAGCTTTTACAAGATTCAGATATGACTGAAATCTATACAATTTCTCCTTAAATGCTTCTGGGACATGCCATGCAAAAATAATATATAAGGCTAGAAAATCTACTTGCCTTCCTGCCTGAATCAGAAAACATTTGGGGATGTTATAACTAATGTTTACTCCAAGTTTTACTGTCTAAGTGTTACCCTGAAAAGGTATTTTTGTTATCATCTGGAATCCTCTGAATATCCAATAATATCAAGACGTTGTCAAAATGAAAGCAGTCTGGCTGGATTCAATCCCTTTCAGTCCAATTCTGATCTCCTTTTATTCTCAGTCCTTAACGTTCTCTTAGGAAAAATTCCCATTGTTGTCTAGTTTTTCTCAATATTAACAGGTTAGAGTTTCCATGTGATCCAGAAATTCCATCCCTAGATATATACCCGGAGATGAAAACACTTGAATATGAATGTTCATAGTTGCATTGCTTTTCCCAGTTTTGAAATATGGTTGGAAAACAGCATTAAATAAGTAATTACATATATTGTGAAATGCTTACCACAAATAGTTAACATCCATCATTTCACATAGGAACCAAAAAATAGCAAATGAAAAAAATTTTTCTTGCTCATGATGAGTACTCTTACAATTTACTCTCTTCACAATTTTCATATATAATATAGCAATGTTAACTACAGTCAACATGTTGTACATTGCATCCCTACTACTTAATCTTATAACTGGGAGTTTGTACCTTTAACCACCTTCATCCAATGCCCCTTCCTCCACACCCTACTTCTGGTAACAATCAAATATGGTTTTTTCTATGAGATTTCTTTTTTTTGATTCTACATATAACTGAGATCATATAGTATTTCTCTTTCTCTGACTTATTTCACTTAGAATAATGCCCTCAAGTTCCAGCCATCTTATAGCAAATGGTAGGATTTTCTCCTTTTTGTGATTGAATAGTATTCCATTGCATATATATATATATACACACCGCATCATCTTTATCTACTCAACTGTTGATGAACACTTAGATTACAACTGTATCTTGGCTATTATAAATAATGCTGCACAGCCACATTATTCAAATAGTCAAAAAGTGGAAATAATAGTCAAATAATAGTCAAGAAGTAGAAATAATCCAAATGTCAGACAATTGGTGAATGAATAAACAAAATCTAGTATATCCATAAATGGAATATTATTTGGCAATAACAAGAAATGAAGTGCTGGTACGAACAATAGGATGAACGTTACAGACATTATGTGATGAGAGAACACAAAAGACCACTTATCATATAATTCCATTTATATGGAATGTGTGTAATAAGCAAATCTATAGAGATAGAAAATAGGTTGGTGATTGCCTAGGGCTATGGGGAAATCAGGATATTGGGTGGCAATGGCTAATGGGTACAGGGTTTCTTTTTGGTATAATGAAAATGTTCTAAAATAGATTGTGGTGATGGCTATACAATCCTGTGATTATACTAAAAATTATTGAATTATATACTTTAATTGGGTGAATTGTATGGTATGAGAATTATATCTCAATAGAACTGTTAAGAACTCTGTCAGTGTTCTGTGCTCATAGATGGAAAGAATTAATATTGTCAAAATGGCCATCCTGCCCAAAGCAATTTACAGATTCATGGCAATCCCTATCAAAATACCAACAGTATTCTTCAGTGAACTAGAACAAATATTTCTAAAATTCATATGGAACCACAATAGAGCCTGAATAACCAAAGCAATCCTGAGAAAGAAGAGCAAAGTTAGAGGGATTATGCTCCCTGACTTCAAGATCTACTACAAAGCCACAGTAATCAAAACAATGTGGTATGGGCACAAGAACAGGCCCATAGATCAGTGGAACAGAGTAGAGAGCCCAGACATAACACCCATGTATATATGGTCAATTAATACATGGTACAGGAACCATGAACATATAATGGGGAAAAGACAGCTTGTTCAACAACTGATGTTGGAAAAACTGGACAACTATATGTAAGAGAATGAAACTGGATTATTGTTTAACTCCATACACAAAAGTAAACTTGAAGTGAATCAAAGACCTGAATGTAAGTCATGAAACCATAAAGCTCTTAGAAGAAAACATAGGAAAAAATCTCTTGAATATAAGCATGAGCAACTTTTTCCTGAACACATCTCCTCAGGCAGAGGAAACAAAATAAAAAATGAGCAAGTGGGACTACATCAAACTGAAAAGCTTCTGTACAGAAAAGAACCCCATTAGCAGAACAAAAAGGCACCCTACAGTATGGGGGAATATATCCATAAATAACTCATCTGATAAGGTGCTAACATCCAAAATATATAAAGAACTCATACTCTTCAACACCCAAAAAACAAATAACCCAATTAAGAAATGGGTGGAGGACCTGAACAGACACTTCTCCAAAGAAGAAATACAAATGGCCAATAGGCACATGAAAAGGTTCTCCACATGACTAATCATCAGGGAAATGCAAATTAAATCCACAATGAGATTTGGATACATTAGGATGGCTACTATCCAAAAGACAAGAAATAACAAATGCTGGTATGGATGCAGAGAAATGGGAATCTTCCTACACTGTTGGTGGGAATGTAAATTTATGCAACCATTGTGGAAAGTAATATGGAGGTTCCTCAAAAAAAAACTAAAAATAGAAATACCATTCAACCCAGTAATTCCCCTCCTAGGAATTTCCCCCAAAAAAACAAAGTCCCTGATTCCAAAAGACATATGCACCCTTATGTTTATCACTGTACTTTTTGCAATAGCCAAGATATGGAAGCAACCTAAGTGTCCATCATTAGATGAATGCATAAAGAGGATGTGGTATATATACACAATGGAATACTATTCAGCCATAAAAAGAAAAGAAATCCTCCCAGTTGCAACAACATGGATAGATCTAGAGGGTATTATGCTCAGTAAAATAAGCCAGGCAGAGAAAGACAAATACCAAATGATCTCACTTACCTGTGAAGTATTAAAACAAAGCTAAACAGAAAGAACAAAATAGCCGTAGACTCATAGACACCAAGAAGGGACTTGTGGTTACCAGGGGGAGGGGATGGGATTGGGGTGGAGGGGTGAGGGAAGAGGATAAAAGACCACAATAACTCATAATCATGATATAAGTTGGTCACAGGGATGTAGTACAGCCCAGAGAATACAGTTAATGACCCTGTAACATCTTACTAGGTTGATAGATAGTGACCACACTAAAAGAGGTGAGGATTTAATAATATGGGTAACTTGAACCACTGTGTTGTATAATTAAAACCAACATAAGATTGCATATCAATGAAACTTTAATGTAAAAAAAAGCTCAGTGTAATTTACCACATTAGCAGATCTAACAAAAAAAACCTGTGTGATCATATCAATTGGTGAATAATATTTATTTTTGAAATGGAAGTAGCTTTGGATAATGTTATTATCTTAAAATGGTCTGTCCACTGGCTACCACTATTGTCATTTCTAAGACAGCTGAAGTGACCCTACATTATGTGTAAACTCAGGCTGAAAATCCTGCGAATCGCCCTTACTCAACAACAAATCATTTCCCTCTAGAGACCCACTGTAGAACAGTGAACGCATACAGAGGATACTCTAGGCATACCCCCAGCCCACAATTAAAAGGGTCCATCCTTGTAACTCCTGAGCTTCTTTGACCTCTTAATCCAGAGGAATAATGGATGCATGAACATTGCCAATGAGGTAAGATAAAAGGGTAAGAAGTTTCCAATATCCAGCCTAATTTTGACATGAGTGAGGCTAATCAGACCCTGCCCTGGATGTAAAGTACAAAGCTGTGAAAGAGAAACAGCTTCATCAGGCAATTAGAAGGTGGCATTCACTTTTAGGTCTTTAGCTCTCCAAACAGCCCATTCCCCAGTTTTCAGCTCCCCTGGCTCAGACAACTTTACAAGAAATGAAAAATATATCTAGGTTTTTAGTTATAAAACTTAATACAAAAAATAACTGCCAGGCTCACATCACTCAGGAGAGCTCCTGGAGGTATGCAGAAAACAAGGAAGGGAAAATAGCGAATATCAAGTGAGGCAAAATCTTGCATTATGTAAACCAGATGAAATAGTGTCACATAAAGTCAAACAGTTTGTCTAGGTGGTGAGATAAAGATCTGTTAAGAATTATATAAAGAAAAGTACAGGTTCAGATAGAATGACAGCAAAGAACAGGCTTTTTAAAGGAAAACATATATGGAGGAATAACCATAGGTTAAAAAGTGGTGACACTGACCTGTGTCTGAGCAATGACATATTTCTGACCATTCTCCCATTCATTGAGGATGCAGATGAATAAATACATACAGATTTTATGAGAAAAGCTAAATCCTTTGGTTCTGGGATGAGTCTGATGTATTTGGAAAGCTAATGTCATCTTCAAGACAAGATGTCCCAACTGTACTCTCAATTTCTTATAACTAGCTATCGTGGCAGCCTTCCCTGGCCCTCACTGGCTGGCTGGACGAGGTGTCCCTCTTCTGTGTTCTGACAGCACCCTGGATATACTCTTAGTATAGCACTTAAATAATTTTAAGATTGTCATTTTTTATCTGCTTTCCCCACTAGACAATGAACTTCTCAAGAACCAAGACAATGTTTGTGTGGTTTTCAAGTTTCAGGGACTTTTTATCAGAGTTTCTAAGGCAGGCACAGCTTCTCTGCAGGGTATTGTTTCATTTTCAGATGTTCCGTAGACCACTTGGCTCCTTCCCAGATAAGATCATTCAAATGTTCACACCATACCTGCGGAATCTGCCACAAGACTTTGTGGTAAATCAGATTGTCATACGATACTCGGTTCCACTAGTATTCGGGCTGGGCTCTGGAATAGACACCTTATACCAAAACACTCACTAAAGTGGGTTTAGTGTCACTTGGCTTCAAGTCAGATGTTTTTCAGAATAGCACTGTCACATGGAGCGCTCCCCCAGTCCAGCCCCAGCTGAGCTTTATCTGTGATTTCAGCCATGTTCATGTGAGATGCTAAAGAAACAAATTGCTTGGGGACACCCATGGGTCTGATAGAATTCAAGCACCTTCCCTGTTGCCTATCTTCATGGGAAGGGTGTGCGGCAGGCATGGTAATACAGCCATTGAAGATTCTGATTTATGCCCCAGATCATGTTCCAAGATCCCAGGTAAAGAATCAGAAACTGAATTATGTTCCTTGTATGTTCTAGATCATCAGACCTAATCCCAGATCTTCTCCTTTTTGTTCATTTACTTTGTTTTTTACTCATTTTCTTTCTCTGAGTAAAACTTTTCAATTGCAACATTCTAATCAATTGCCTGGATAAGAAGTGTGTTTTCACCAATGCTCCATGTTAGGATCTTTCCATTTCTACCACTTAAGTCACAACATAGTCTCTTTTTTTCTGGACTACCTGGGTAGTCTTTTCTCTGCAGACACTATGTCAGTTTGAAAAAAAGAAAACAATGAAGTCCATGGGTGACCCCACAGAGCGTCATCCTGTTTGAGCCAGTCATGGTCTCCAGAGCTATAAAAAGACATTTTTGGATCTACTCCGGGCTCTGCTGCCGAGGCTTCTGGGATTAGAGACCAGCAGACAGAAATGCACTGTTCTTTATTTCAGGGAACACACATAGGTGGACTTTGGAGTGAAGAAATCGTATTTGTTGAAACCTTTGCCCAGAGTTATAAATCTATTAGCCGCGTGGCAGGGATGTCTCTGACTCTGGAACAAAGAACAAAGAGCATTATAATTAGTCACACTGAGGAAAACAGCGAAGGAGACTCCATGAGAGTGTTAATAATGTACCTCCGTCCCTTTACCCCACTGTGGGACCCCCCTCCCTGCCTTCCCTTAAACTCCTCAGGTAGAGATTTCTTGGAGCATTCCAGCTCCAAGTCTGGGGGTTTTAAACAATATAACTACTATCAAAATCATTCCTCTGAGCCCTACAGATCTATTTTTAATGATAATGAGTTAGATCTTCCATGGAGTCATAAAACCTCAGTGCAGGAAACAACCTAGAAGTCACAGGGTTTCACTTCAGTGTCGAGATGAGGGAGTGACTGAGATCCTAGGTCAAAACTCTTCAGAAATCCAAAAATCCCCATGACCTGGCTGGATTCTTACAACATTTATCTGATTCATAAATATAATAAATTTCATAGTAGAAAAAATTTTAATTATATGAAAGTATAAAAAAGAAAAACATTTTCATAATCCCACCACAACACATTTTGTTCACCATGCTTTTTTGTAATTAAAGATAAAATTAATATGTTAAATCTCACAGAATAAAATAGAAAAATATAGATTTTTACTTGCAATGTTTAAATCCTGAATTTTGCGATTTATTACATAAAAAAGCAACACATGCTTGGACAGGGATCTCGTTCAAGATAGACACTATATTAGGGGGAAAAATTGTGAAATCGAGCCAGCACTCTGAAAGAGTGCACAGCATGACACTCTCCATGAAGATCCAGGTGGTGTCAAGGGAACCCTGCACTCCTAAGTGGCCAAATCCTGCTATCGTCACTTGCAGGGCACAGCCTATAATCAGTGGAGGAATTCCAGAGGTGTGTCATATTACCCCGGAGTTCTTTCTACAGACACTAAAATGCAGCGATTAAATTTGAGAGAAAGCAATGTAGTGAAAACCAAGTGGTTGAGGTTTGTGCATTTGTGTGAAACTTGTACCTAGTAGGGCTGCCAATAGAGATAAAGAGGCAGATGATCTGCTGCCCTGCAGAGATAAAGAGTCAGATCTTTAGAGGGAAATTTCTAACATTATGTGAAGTTATCCAGGCTTAGAAGGGAGTTCTGGTGAGAATGAGGATCAACTAAGTGCCAAGCCAGGTTCTGCTGGCCTTAACTCCATGTATTTACTGAGACCATACCTGGTTTGGAGTGCTCTTAAGTTGTTCTGCAAACTCCGCAGACTCTGTGGGACATTTGAAGGCAGGTCTACTTACAAAGACGGTTCCCTGGATCTAGGACTAATGGATACACCATTGCCCATTTCATCTTCTTTCCACGGCATTCTTCAACTTCCATCTCTGAAATGTAAAAGAGAAATAATGGGCACCTCTCCTGGCTTCAGTTTCATAATCTGCCCAGTAACAGCGTTGGTTGGTCAGGATCATGACCCAGCTCCGCATTCCCTGCTCTCTGGCTCTAAGACTAACCGTCCTGCATCAGGCAGAGGCAGTGTGATCACTACTCCAGGTCGACAGCGCTGCTATTTACTAAAGCGATGCCTCGGTGATTACTCCTCTAAACCCAGGTCTGCACCGGTCATTCACAGCATAGGAGGTAAGGGCCCCAACAAGGAGACTTCAAAGAAGAGGAAAGAAAAAAAAAAGAAAGAGGATGTAGGTGAGACAGTACTTTTATTTTTATGGGTTTTTTTTTAAATAATTTGCTTCTTATTTTATCTTTGTTAGTTTCAGATGCATAGTACTTTTTACCTTATTACCACTTTTGTTTGCATACCACATTACCTCAATTTTTCATCAACCATTTTGTTAAATGATTTCTAGAATAGTTTTTCTTTAATTTCCACATTATCCTAAAAAGGTCTTTAAATTGCTTGGGATGCATGCTACTTCTCAAAACGGGTTATTACTTAGTTTCGAACAACTGTGAGGTGAGAAGTTCTGATTCTTCCTTTTGAATAATGAGGAAACTAAAACACATGGATATTAAACATATGTAAGGAGCTGAATTAGTCTTGCTTTCAGGGTCATTAAGACGTACAGTTCAGCAGGGGAAGGCAAGGACTGCCCAGCATGAGTGAAATCATGTGCACTTTTAAATACCCTACAGACTGCTGCTCTGAGGCAGATAGCTGACTGATGGCAACATCTGGATAAATACCCAGAGAATTTTATATCACTACTAGCTGGCTTTCTTTTAGGCTTGCTATCTTAAACCAGCAACCTTGTCTCTTCTTTATGCTACGGCACTGACAACTCATAAAGGTTAGACATTGGAACTGTCCCTTTAATCTCAGGCCAAAATGGCAACCCCTTCAAATCTCCCTAGGGAGCAGAGTGAAATCAAATGAATGGTGTTACAGAAAAGTCAGCTGCCCAATGGGTGGCTCAGGACCCCAGGTGAGGTACGTCACCTCTGACCTCTCCCTTGATGCTCTGGTGAATGAAGTCTGAGGGTATGAAATGGAACTGAGTGAAGGGACCTGAATCTTCCAGAAAATCAAGGATGAAGGGGTCAAGAAAACAAGGTCCATCCCCAAATATGAAAGAACACCTTTTTTCAGTAATACAGATACACTGGTAGAATCTTTGTTATAGAATCAGAGAACTCAAAGACACTATGTGAAATCAAGTTTATCCCCTGCTTTCAAACAATTAACAAGGATTCATGGAATTACTTCCTGTGCCTTCAGGCATGTGCTGAGTTGGAATTCAACCCACAGTATTTTTCAGGACTTGAATTATCCCAAAGTATCCTTTGGTAGTCTTTGCCAATGTCTACCAACATCAGCCACCCAGTTAATATCTAACCTAAACCCTTCCTGCTACTTATTTAAGCCATTCATTTTCATAGAGGTATGGGAGAATAGCAGGTATCCTTTTCTGGAATCTCTTCACACTGTGAGCTTTTCTTTTGCTATGATTCAGAGTGAACAGAGCAAATAGGGAGAATCTCAAAGAACATAGATTATTTAATTCTCTGAATAATAAAAAGAATCAGGAAGAAAGTTACATATTTGACTTTTCCATATATTTGCTCTGTGATCTTGGGAAAGTGATGTAACACCTCAAAGCTTCAATTTCTTCTTTTGTAATATAAATATACTTAAAACATTATTATAAAGGTTAAAAAGGGCAAGGTATACACAAAAATATTGCCAACTATGAAGTTCAATACAGATGTTATATAGAGTAATAATTACTCATTCATCATGAGGGGTAAGTCAGAAAAATGAGGGTAAAGTAAGCTTTGAGAACATATAGAGAAATTAGAGTGTGCATTGCTGGTAGGAATATAAAATGGCCCAGCACTGTGGACAATATCACAGTGGTTCCCTCAAAACCAATAAACACAGAATTATCATAAGATCCAGCCAGTCCACTACTGCATATATAACAAAAAGCACTAAGAGCAGGGATTCAAACAGACATTTGTACACCAACGCACACAGCAGCACTATTCACAATAGCCAAAAGTAGAAACTCAAATGTTTGTCCATGGATGAACCAACAAGGAAAATTCAATATATACATACTGTGGAATATTAGTCAGCCTTAAAAAAGGAATGAAGTTCTGACACCACTACAGCACAGGTGAGCTTTGAAGATATTATATTAAATGAAATAAGCCAGACACAAAAGGACAAAGATTGTATAATTGGTTCTCCTTAAAAAAGAGTAGTCAAATTCACAAAAATAGAAAGGAGAATGGTGGTGGCCAGGAGGGGGAAAGGGCAGTGAGGAGCTACTGTTTACTGAGAACAGAGTTTCAGCTTGGGGTGCTGAAAAAGTTCTGGAGACGGATGGTGGTAATAATCACACAGTAATGTCAATGTACTTAATGCCATTGAACTATATAAGTAAAAATGGTTAAAATAGCAAATTTTATGTTATGTTTCTTTTACCACAGTGAAAAAAGGACTACATGGCCCTACTTGGCAGAGGATACGGGGGATACAAACAAAAGAAAAGATATGGAAGTTACCATTTTGCTGAAAAGACTGGACAATTCATAAAACAATCCATGGGCTGCTCTGAGAGGTGGGAGGAGGTGGTAGTGAGCATGCTGGGTTGGAATGACCAGAGAGTGCTGGCTTAGACATGCAGACCTGGGCTGGGCATAGACCTCAAATGGACACAACCAGAATCTTAATTATTTTTAGGCCTAGAAAGAATTTTCCCAGAAACTGCTCCTGCTGTCCCCACCTCAGAAAGCAGTGATTTTCCTCTCATTCCTACATGAACATAGGGGTCAAGTTTTTTTTTAGTATTTTATATTGTGTACAGCCTCCATGCCAAGAGACCGCCTGGAGAGCTAGAGACTGGCGATCTTAAACACCCATGTGAAACTGGAGACTGGGAGGAATGGCAGAGAGAAAACCAAAAGATTGGTTGACAAATTATCTGAGGTAAACTAAGATTAGCAGCAGTAAATCATTACTGTCATCAGATACCTACAGTTGAATTCCAATACAGAGGTACTACATCAGAACTCTAAGTACACGATTTTTGGTGTGCCCAAAGAGATGAGCTCTGGTTTGGTAATGGCAGAAAGATGTTATGGTGGTAGGTTGCATATAGTGTGGTTGTTTGTGGTTGAGTGATATCATGGAAATAGCATGGACTTCAGTGACAGACTGACATGAATTCATATCCCAGTTCTGTCACTGCCTAGTGAATTTGAACAATTATTTCACTTCTCATAGCTTCTCTGGATCTAGGAAAATAATATCTAGACTCATCTAGGTATAATACCTCATCACTGAGTTTGGTATTATGACAGTTTATATAATGTTCATTAAACATAAAGGGCACTCTATTAATGAGAAGAAAATCAGCATAAAGTTTTCAATGGAGGTAGCTGTAATTGCTTCTAGATTATAATAAAAATACCTAACTTATACAGCACGAACATTGTCCCCAGAACTGTTCTAAAAACTTTATATTTTGAATTTTCAACCCTTGGCAAAACCCTATGAGGTAGGCACTATGGTTTTCCCCACTTTACATTTGAGGAAACTAGAGGACAGAGAGGTTAAGATACTTGCCAAATGTTGCAGAGCTGATACATATTGGCACCAGAGTGCATGTTCTAAACCAAGATAATACAGACCAGAGATGATAACTTGATAGTCTGTTATAAAACAAACCAAACATAAACCTTGGACATAAAAAAAAATTATTGAAATAAAAAATTCAATAGGTAGGACTAGAGGAATGGGCACAATGAAAACAGAAATTAGATGTCTGAAAGCCTAGGAATGAAGCGCGAGGTGCGAAAAGATGCAAATTTAAGGGACTTGGAAGACAGTACTGTTAAGTCGTAGCATCTATCTAATAGGCAACAATGAGACTAGAGGAGAGGTAAAATCTGAAGAAATACTATGATGGAATGTCTTATAGTTGGAGATACATATAAATCCTCAGATTGGAAATGGCTCACCAAATACACAGCAGGATTAAAATAAACCATCACCCTACAAATACAAACGGCAATGTACAAAGTTAATCTAAGTTCAGAACATCAAGTTTATAGTCAACGTGCTAATGGCTACAAAGGTAAACTGCTGAAGCTTCCAGAGAGGGTGAGGAAAAGACCATTCAAATTAATTC
Source organism: Manis javanica (assembly GCF_040802235.1). Taxonomy (NCBI): domain Eukaryota; kingdom Metazoa; phylum Chordata; class Mammalia; order Pholidota; family Manidae; genus Manis; species Manis javanica. The sequence goes on from NC_133156.1 coordinate 226,939,238, forward strand.
TAATCAGATTTGGCTTTAGATATTTCATCATCAGTACTGGGTGAGAAAAAATACAATGAACAATATCTTTAGTTTGCTGAAGGAAAAGACATTCAGATATAATTTCTGTATTCAGCCATAAAATCATTAAAATGAAAAGATGAAATAAGATGTTTCTTCAAATATCCAGGAATTCAAAATTTTCATAACCCAAAGCTCATCTCTGAAGGCTGAAAAAACTACTAGAGAATATACAGAAAAAATGAAACTAAGACTTAACCATGAGCTGCAAAAGCTAGCAAAAAAGTAATACAACTATTTTTTCTATGAAACATAAAATAATTCCTTAAAAACAATCAGGTGCCAAAATTTCAGATTATGTCAGCATGGGATGGGGAAGATGGAGGAGACATGTGGGATACACAGAACTTTTATACTGCTAGTCCTACAGCCAGATGTGGAAGATGGAAGGGAATTTAAGAAAATAAAAGCATGCTAAGAGCTTCAAAGAGAATCATGTATAGTGATTAACTTCAGATACTGTTAGAAAAATATAAATTAACCACTTATGATAAAAATTTAAGTGTGACCACTAGTGTAAAATCAGATTGTGCATGGTTTTCAAACCAGTAAACAAAAAGAGAAACAAAATTCCACTAATCCATGAAAAAGCTTAGTGGAAATAAGAGTATATGAAAAAAGGATGGTAAAATGAAAACACAAAATAACATTGAAGAAATAGGTCTATATATATAAAAAATAACAATAAATATGAATTGGATATTTGCTTCATAAAAAGTAAAACAGGTTGAATTTCTTAAGAATCCAGCTATGTATAACTTAGCAGAGAAAGCCAAAATTGCAATCAACTCACAGTTTGAAAACATATACAAGTACTAACAGAAAGTTGACAACAGCACCATCAATGTAAGGTAAAACAGAATTGAAGCTCAAAAACATTAAAGTTTAAAAAAAGGATATTTCACATCATTAAATAATTCTGCAAGAAATGATAGTAATCATGAACTTCGGAGTTCCTAACATCATTTTGAAATACATGAAAAATTGGTCAAATCACAAAGGGAAATTAGCAAATCCACATCTTAAAGGTATGTTAAAGTCTCCCACTATGATGTACTGTGAGTAAAAGTATAGAGTATTTAAATCATTTAACTAACAAGTCTATGCTGATAGATAGCACAGAACTCACACTCAACAGAGAATACACAATTTGTTCGATTACCAGGTTAACATTTACAAAAACTGTTCCTGTAAAGGCCACAAAGGAAATTACAACAGATTTTTAAAAGATATATAGAGATATACAGATCACTTAACACAGGATCTAAAGATTACAAGTTAATAAAAAGCTAAATCCAGAAGTTTAGATATTTTAGTCATTTCTCAATAATTCATTGGTTAAAGAGAATATCAAAATCAAAGTTTCAAATTACTTAGAAATTAATGAAAATAAAAGCACTCTATATCAGAAACTATATGTTTTGTTCATGAGGAGATACATATGGCTTCAAATGCATTACATAAATGCATTAATATTAAATGCATTAACCCTAGAAACTAGGAAATAACTCACAGAAGCCCACAGAAAGTAGAAAGAATTAAAAATAATAAAAGCAGAGACAGTGAAACAGAAAACAAATAACTCCATTTCCTCTGCCTCCTACCTCATTTCTTTTCTCTCTTGTAGCAAAACTCTACAAAATGATCATCTATTATGTCTCCAGTTACTCTCCTCCATTAAAAAAAATATAATCCTTCTGATCAGGCTTCACCAAAACTTTTGTCAAGGCCACCACTTGTACATTTCAACTGAATTTTATTTGACCCATTAGTGAGTTGATCATGTAATTTATGTTATAATGTGGGACACTTTTGAGAGTAAAAGAGAATGCTGTTAGTTACTACACCTGAAAATAGGCATAAATCAGGACTTATGGTCACCGCATCTGTCAGCAGCATTTAACCCTACATCAGTGCATGACATTGCATGCACAGAAAGTTTATTGAACAGATATCATTTATCAACTCCCCAAACCCCTCTTTTTTTTCTTTTTGTTGATAACTGAATAAAATAAAAGCCTTGGCAAGATTAATCAAGGAAAAAAGAGAAGCCACCAAAAAACATCAGAAATAAGTGAAAGTTCCCACATACACATAGATGAAAGATTTAAAATAATAGATATATGGAGATACATATAAAATTATAAGAGAATATTATAACTTTTTACTAATCCACTTGAAAACCTTGATGAAATGGGTCCATTTCCTATAATACAAATGATTAAATTTGACATAAGATGGAATAGAAAATCTGAATATATCAATTGCTGTTCTAAAAAAATTGAAAAAAAGCATTTCTCAGCTACACTGTGGGAATTGAAAAAGTGCCCTGCTTGGGCCAGTGTAACAGGGCATTAAGAAACCCTGCAGGGGAAACAAGATTTCAGCCAGGAAAGTCAAGGCTCTGTGCTCTGGCTGCCCAGCTCATGTTGAGATTTGCCAACCTTGTAGGATCTAGATGTTATTTATTGAAAGGAGCTGCTAGATTTCATTGCAGATGTATTTCCCATACTTACCCTCCTACTTAGAAATACTAAGTCCTCTCCTATTTTGTCGGAAAATTAGGTTAAAATAATAAAAGGAACCTGAACTAGATGTTAGAAGATCATCAGATCCTCACTTCAACCACCATGTATTTCAGGGGCCAGGAAGTCACTTAGCCTTATAGGACCTCGAGTTCTTCACTACTACCACTGAGAAGGACACAACTAGCCTGTTTATCTTGCAGGTATGTTTTGGTTTGTTTTTGAGAACTAAAAGTGAATAAACATCTGGTAATGAGTAATAAGGGACATTAGTTTGAAGGGTATGTGTTGAACCAAAAAGGAAAAATATGAAGACACATCAGTTACAATGTAATTTGCAAAACCTTTTCATCTTCCATCCAGCAGAACTCAACTACCTGTGTCCTGCCATTCCAGATGTGCCCTGAGCATGTCTCCTTGTACTGAGGTCCTACACAGAGTCACTATGGTAGCATCCCCAGCAATTTCTTAAATGTCCGCTCACTAAGTAATTCTGAAATAAAGGGAAAAGGGTTAGGGACAACTTTAATCATAAGGAAAATACTGAGATATGTTCATTATTCTCTGAGGAGGATGTCCTTAATATAGAAAGATTTCCTGTGGAATGCAGAGTGAATAAAAATGTTGGTGTTAAAAAGAATAGCTATATAGAAAGCAGCTTTTAGGGTGACAGCATTCAGAAGCACCTAGGAGAGTTTAAAATTTCATATGCATTTTTGTAAAGCTTGGTGATGATTGGTTTTATCCCATTATTTCAAATCTTGTTGAAAAAAGAAATACTAAAGTAATTAAGTCTATAAAAAAGTTAAGTTCAGTGATGAACTCTCAACATAAAAGCAATATACCATATGAAAGGTCTTTGAAATAAAAGAGGATGGAGAGAAGGTTATGCTAATGAAATTTCATCTCTAGGGTCATATATAATCAAGTTCCTCCAGTATAACAGCTTTTTTATTATATTCTTATGTCTTATTCACTTGTTTGTATTCTGAGTATTCTAAGACTACATCTATGGCAGAATAAACCTCTTTGTGTCTGTAGATTTTATATTCTAGTGGAATATTTTTATATAAATGTTTTCATCAAATTGCCAAATCAATGACAATTTATGGAATATGAAGAGCTGAACTAATAAATTTGTTTGTAGAGAAAAAAAGAAAGTTTCATTGCTCCTGAGCTCTTAAATATTGATCTTTCATGTTTTCTAAAGTGATACAAAAATGTATTTCTAGTACCAAAATATATAAACATATGAAAGAATAAAGAAAAGTTCGTATCAAGGAGTTACAGAATATGAACTTTGGAAGATAATTTGAAGCCAAATGTATGTAGGGTCTTGAAAACTTTAGCTTGGGTGGAACCTCACAGATCACCTGATATCTAATGAATCTCTTAATCTTATTTTCAGAGAATGGAGGTCCCAAGAATCCCTGCAAGTCTTACGAGCCCTTCCCAGGTGCACAAACCAGCATTTATAATTAGGAATCTGGCCTATAGACAATGTGTAACCCCTGGAGATTTTGAGTTGGATTAAAAGAATGGCACAATCATAATTGTTTCAGAGAGATCTCTTTTGGTGATTGGATCAATCAGGTTGAGGAGATTGTTAAGGTCAGTTAGGAGTCTCTTGTAATGTGCTGGACCTGGGGTAATAAAAGCCAAGACAAAGACGATACCCAAGGAAATGGGGGAAAAGGGACAGAAATGGAAACATGGGTTGGAGTCTCTGCATTTATATCACAGTCACCTGGCCTCTGCTACTGAATCTGTGGCTTAACGTCCCTCATGTTTCATATTTGAAAAATGGAGCTGAACTAGATGATCTTTATATTCCCTAAATTTCTCTTTTTAAAGTTAAACTAGCCTAACTTAATTGATCATCTTTTGTTAGGCAGGAAGCCAGAAGTGTGAGGAAAAGTAGGGGTGACCATAGAAGAGTTGAGAGTACAGATAGCTTTCATCAGTGAGAAGATCTCTAGCAGGAGGAGTAAAACCACAGAGAAATCTACAAGCTAGAGTCCAAAAGGACATACTCCTGGGGTGTCCTGAAGTGACTTATCCTCATTACAAAGTCGTTATAATAAATCTGCAGTGTGGGTTAGCCCCTCTTGGTGGGCAATCACAGAGAAATCTGGGAAAAAGCACATGCAGTAAAAATTAGCTTACATCATTGCCAGCCTGTCACTCAACATTGTTTGCATAACAATACCAATCTGAAAAACCCCTTGCAAACCCCATAAAAAGGAACTCTCCTGAATATTCAGGGATGTCTGACACTAGGTTGGGGCCCCCTGTATTATAGAGATTAATAAACTAGGTTTGCTTTCTTGACATTAGTGTCACCTCTCACTCTGACTTCTCTGTCATCAAACCAAACTCCTTCCTAACACTCTGAAGCAAAGATTTTTGACTAAATAATGCTTAATAGACTGGACAAGAGAAATTTTTTAGCTGTCTTTGAAGAACATATTCCATAAGAAAATATTGCCCGTTGTCCACCACCAACAAAACCCAGCAAGTCTATAATAAGATTTCCTAACTTTTGATCACTTATCAGCAAAACACATTTATCCAGCATAGTGAAATGTCAAGCAACTAAATATCTCTCCCTCTCTTAACATTCTATATTTTTGAGTAAATATTTTTAGATTTTTAGACTATGATTATTATAATCACCATGACTCAGAGTCTGAAAGTGTTCTATATTTAATAATAAAAGGAAAAATGTCACTATTGCCATTATTGAAAATTTCTTCCAAATGGAGAAAAATTACATAGTAGGAAGAACAGTTTTTGTAATCAAAGAGACCAGGTTCAGCATCATACTTCCTGATTTCAAACGATACTACAAAACTATAGTAAGCCAAATAGTATGGTATTGGTATAAAAACAGGCACAGAGAACAACAAAATAGAATAGAAAATACAGAAATAAACCCATGCATATAAAGTCAATTAGTTTATAACAAAGGAGGCAAGAATATATACTAGAGAAAGGATAATCTCTTCAATAAATGGTGGTGGGAAAACAATGAAAAAAAGCATGAAAACAAAAGCACAAAACTGGATCCCTCTCTTACACCATTCACAAAAATCAACTCAAAATACATTAAAGACTCAAATTTAAGATCTGAAACTATAAAACTCCTGTAAGAAAATAGGTGATAAATTCCTTATCATTGATCTTGGCAATGACCTTTTGAATTTGACACCAAAGCAAAGGAAACAGAAAAAGCAAACAAGTGGGACTACATCAAACTAAAAAGCTTCTGTATAGCAAAGGAAACAGCAAGATGAAAATGCAATCCATGGAAAGGAGAAAATATACATATTAGCAGACCACAGGTCTGCTTTAAAAATGGGCAGAGGTGTGATTCTACAACATTTTGCTATGCTGATGGACAGTGACTGTAAAGTGGTTCATAGGGGGGACCTGGTATAGGGGAGAGCCTAGTAAACATAATATTCTTCATGTAAGTGTAGATTAAAGATTAAAAAAATAAAGAAAGAAAAGGGGGATTACTCCTTGATAGGATAAAACTAACTGTAAATCAATGATTAATGCATGCTTTAAATATCCTTAATTTTGATCACTTAAAGGGTTTCAGATGATCGGCTAGGGAGGTACACTTTTCTGATAATATTCCTTTCTCTTGAAAAAAAAAACAGTTCCTGTGTGGTGACCTCCAATAAGTTCTACACAATGGTATAAACGGCATATCAAAGTGTGAGCAAACGGTCTGTTTGTGTTTATACAGAAGATCAAAGCCTAATTTGGCTACCCAGAAAATGAACTAAGATACAATATGAAGAAGAACTTCCAACATCAGCACTCTCTGGAAGACTTGTACCAGAAGATGATCATCAAAAAACCTCCACAAAGATCCAAGCGATGCTGCAGTTGTAGCTGCATCCATCCCACCATTTCCTGGACTTGCCATTGGAATGAAGAAGGAGATATCTAAGCTGGCCTGTGCATAGAGTAAAACAACAAATTTGACTGGATCTGTACTGTTGGAACTCAACCAAGAATTAGGAGAAGTGCAAATTGTAGCGCTCCAAAATCTTACGACTACAGACTATCTACGGATAAAAGAACATATGGGATGTGAACAGTTCCCAGGAATGGGTTGTTTTAATTTGTCTGATTTCTCTCAGACTGTTCAAGTACAGTTGGACAATATCCATCATATCATAGACAAATTTTCACAAATGCCTAGGGTGCCTAACTGGTTTTCTTGGCCTCACTGGAGATGGCTGGTAATTATAGATCTGCTTTGGTTATGTAACTGTATTCCTATTATGTTAATGTGTGTGTGCAATTTAGTTAGTAGTTTAAAACCTATACATGCTTAAGTTACTCTACAAGAAGATATGTCAAAGAAATAATCAATCCTCCCATGTTTTCTTCTGTCTGCTACCTCTATAGCTTTTCTTCTTCCTTCCTAATTACAACCCTTAAATAGAATTCGTGCCTCATATCGAATTTACCGAGTATCATGATTCCTCCAAGTGGTAAAGATACCTCAAGACAAATGCTGGGCATAGAAGCCACAGGGCATAAATCTGCAAAGAAGTAAAAAGCTAACCTTTGCAAACAATATGGCTTCTCTCTCACTTACCAACTTTACATCTCCCTGTATGGCCCCAGAAGATGACTGGTTAGCCAGAGACAGGTAAGATTCCTCAAGGGAGGAACAACCTAAGACAGGCACAGTCGCAAGGGGGCCATCAGGTGAGAAATTGGGGATCAACAGAGGTGAGGCTTAGAACCTCACCCCCCCCTGTTTTGAGAGAAATCTTCTGCATCCATGGATGTTTTAATGCCCTTGTCTAGCTTGGATTAACACATAGTCTACAGGCACACACCTGATCATCTACAATTGCTCTCTTACAACACTAAACTATGTTTTCTACCTTTATCTTGCATCTACCTACCACTTCAGCATTTTATTAAAAATAAAAATAATAATAATAGTAAAGGGAGAAATGTGGGATCCACATATAAATCAAGTATAAAAATCAAACGAATATTCATATTTGACCTGATTGTTTATAGTTTATAATGCCTGATCAAAACCGAAAGTTTCTGTGATGACTGCCCTTGTACTGTTCACCATGTAAGAACTTATTCACTATGTAAGAACTTGTTCATTATGCTTCAGAAGATTGGAGACTGACAAGAATTAGGCTTGAGATGGATTAATGATTGTGCATTGAGCATTGACTCCCCTATACAGAATTTTATTGTTGTTAACAACCATTTGATCAATAAATATGAGAGATGCCCTCTCAAAAAAAAAATCAAACGAATAATCATATTTGACCTGATTATTTATAGTTCATGATGCGTGATCAAAACCGAAAGTTTCTGTGATGAATGCCCTTGCACTGTTCACCATTTAAGAACTTATTCACTATGTAAGAACTTGTTCACCATGTAACAACTTGTTCGTTATGCTTCAGAAGATTGGAGACTGACGAGAATTAAGCTTGGGGTGGATTAATGATTGTGCATTGAGCATTGACCCCCCTATACAGAATTTTATTGTTGTTAACAACCATTTGATCAATAAATAGGAGAGACGCCCTCTCAAAAAAAAAAAAAGAAACTGCTACAGCCATGCAACCTTCAGCAGCCATCACCCTGATCAGTCACCAGCAAGACTCTCCATCAGCAAAATGCTAATGGCTGGCTGAAAGTTCAGATAATGGTTAGCACTAATTAGCAATAAAGTATTTTTAATTAAGATATGCATTGTTTTTTAGACATAATGCTACTGCACACTTAATAGACACAGTATAGAATAAACATAACTTTGATACATGTTATAAAACCGAAAGTCAACTGACTTGCTTTATTGAGATACTCATTTTCTTGTGGAGGTCTAGAACTGAGCCTGCAGAGTCTGAGATGTGCCTGGACTCAGAACCATATACTTGGGTCTTAATTTTTTCATATATGATATACTGTCATTTTTTACCCAATATTTGGAATCTATCCATACTGCTACAAGTAGATCTAGTTCATTCATTTTAATGGCTACATAAATTACATATACTGCAGTTTATTGGTGCCCAAATGAGGACGTATAGATTGTTTCTGAATTTTAGCTATTAAGGACTTATGATGGCAAAACAATCACTGTTAAAACTGGACAAGAGGTACATGGAATTCATTATTCTATTTGCACCTTTTTTGTTTATGTTTGAAAACATTATAATAAAAAGTCAGTTGAAATGTTAAAAAAAAATGGGCAGAGGAACTGAATAGACATTTTTCCAAAGAAAACATACAAATGGTCAACAAATACATGAAAAGGTGTTGACCATCACTCATCAGCAGAGAAATGTAAATCAAAACCACAACAAATCCCCGTTTCAATGGCTATCCTCAAAAAAACAAGAGACAAGTGTTGGGAAGGATATGGAGGAAAAGGAACCCTTGTGCACTGCTGGTGGGAATGTAAATTGATACAGCCATTATGGGAAACAGTATGGAGGTCCCTCAGAAATTAAATATAAAACTACTACATGATCTAGCAATCCTACTTCTTGGTATATAGCCAAAGGAAATGAAAACAGGATATCCAAGAGATATTTGCACTCCCTTGTTCACTGCAATATTATTCACAATAGCAAAGATATGGAAACAACCTAAGTATCCATCAAAGGATGAAAGGTGAATGGACAAGGAAGATGTGGAATATATATACAACAGAGTATTATTTAGCCATGAGAAAGAAGGAAATCCTGCCATTTTCAGCAACATAGATAGAACTTGAGGGCATAATGATAAGTGAAATAAGTTACAGAGATGAATACTGTATGGTATATATCACTTATATATGGAATCTAAAACAATAATAAAACTCATAGAAATAGAAAGTAGTGGTGGTCCAGACTGGAGGGTTGGGGAAATAGGAAGAGGTTGATAAAAGGTTACAAAATTCTAGCTATAAAATGAATAAAGATCTAATGTATGACATGGTGATGATAGTTGACAACACTATTGTATAACTGAAATTTGCTAAGAGAGTAGAATTTAAAAGTTCTCACATATATTTATATATATGTATGTATGTATATATGTACTGTGCATGTATCTGTATACACATATATACATATATATATATTACATATAAATATACATACAAAACATGTGAGGTGATGGATGTGTTAATTAACTAGATGGGAGGAATCCTTTTATAAAGTACATATATATCAAATCATCATGATACCATATTCTCTTGTATGTCAATTTAACTCAATAACTGTCCCCGCAAAAAAAACAGGTTCAGATACTGACCTGGCCCCATCTCAGCTGTGTAACCTTGATATTTTACCTGTGGATTATTTACCAACATTTAAGGTAAATGGAGACTGTTGGTGAGAGAATGAATTCATGCAACTTCTTTGGAGTGCAGGGAAATTCGATAATATCTGCTATCACTTACTAGTTGGGTGATGCCGACCTTTATTTTCCTCCCTGAGAAAATGGAGATGCTAATATCTGTCTTCTAGTTTTGGTTTAAGGATTAAATATTACAGAGTGCCTTGCATGTACTTAGTAAATATTACCTCCTGTCTTGGATTGTGCTGCCATAACACAGTGCCATAGTTGGGTGGCTTAAGCAACAGAAATTTATTTTCACAGTTCTGGAGACTGGGAAGTTCAAGATCTAGATGCCAGGAAAGTAGTTTCATTCTAAATCCTCTTCGCTTAAAATGTCAGCTGCCAAAATAGTGGAGGGTGGGTGGGAGGGAGGGGAGACATGGGGAGTGTGGGGGTTGGGAGAGAGAGGCTGCTCTCTGGTGTCTCTTCTTATAAGGGCACTAATCCCATTGTGAGGGTCACACCCTCATGACCTCCTCTAATCCCCATTATCCCTAAAAGGCCCCACCTCCAAACAGCACCATTTAGGCAGGTTAGGGCTACAGAATAGGAGTTTGGAGGGAACACAAACATTCAGCCCATGGCACGGCCACATGAGTAAGCACAATTTGAAGGACAGGAAAGATACTTGCTCAGACTTTGGTTTCTGTTGAAACAGAGGTTAAGAAATACATTCCAGGATTTCATGTGTAAGCTGTGATTTCATTTTTTAGTTGGAGAATATACTCCTAGGTTTTCTCTTTAAATCCTGAAGCAGAAACAGGACAGGTTTACCATCCCTCTCAGAAGTATGGAGAGGAACTGTTTTCCCTCTGATCCATTTCAGAGACAACAAAGAGTTCAGGAATGAGAAGTGAGCTTTAGCCTCCACATAGTTCCCATAATGCTTAACTAAAATTTTTCTTAGGCTTTCTTGGCAAAACGCCAAGGATATTTAACATATCTGCCTGCATTCTGGTGTGAATTTAGTCACTTTAGTAATAATGAGAACTTTCTATTAAAATGATTTATTTTAATCCCCAAATTCTAACTTTAATTCTAACTTTTATTAGGCTAAGAAAAAGAAGTCAGACACAAAAAGACTACCACCTACTGTGTTTGTATTACTATAAAACTCTAAAATAGGCAAAGCTAATCTATAATGCTAGAAATCAGGACTACAGTTGCCTCAAGAAGGGCAGGAATTGAATAGGAATTTTCTGGAGTAAAGGAAATATTCTATAGCTTAATAAAGATGAAGATTAATGCATTTGTCAAAACTCAACAAACCATTCATTTAAGCCCTGTGTGTTTCACTGTAAATAATACCTCAGTTACAAAAAATGAATATATGCATTTATACTCTTACATATCAAATTAAGCATAATTATGAAAAACACAGGCATTTATCCTTGGAAAGATCTGTCAGAAATCGAGATTCATGTCTATATATAGTCTTCAGTAGCAAGCAGGAGTATGGATAGAATAGTAGCCATACGCCCCTCAGGAATTCTCCCTGGATTTCTGTAGTCATCCTCAAAATAGCAGTTCTCACTGGGAAGAAAGGGACAGTTGGAAACAACACCTAAAAGCAAGTATTTTTCCCTTCCTTCAAATTGTGCCTACTCATGAGTCAGTGCCATAGGCTGAATGCTTGTGTTCTCTCCAAATTCCTGTGTTGTTACCCTAACCTGCAAAACTGATAGTATTTGGAGGTGGGGCCTTTTGGAAGTAATGAGGGTTAGTGAAGGTCATGAGGGTGTGGCCCTCACCATGGGATTAGTGCCCTGATAAGAAGAGACACCAGAGAGCAGCCTCTCTCTCCCACCCCCACACTCCCATGTCTCCCCCTCCCTCCCATCTACCCTCTGCCATGTTGCCAGTTTAGAAGTTGAAAAGAGAGAGGTAAGAATGAAACTACTTTCCTGGCATCTAGATCTTGGACTTCCCAGCCTCCAGAACTGTGAGAAATTAATTTCTGCCATTTAAGCTACTTACTCTATTTATGGTGTTATTTAGTGAGCATATCAGAATTAGCAGGCTAAGATTTTCTAGTATAGATGTAGGCTATTTACCTTCTTCACTCCAAAGATTCTCTCATGATACTCCCCAACCTTAGGAATCATTTCCAGAATGAGCCACTGCTATTCATGGGAGTGTTGTAACCCTCAGATAATTTGGGTAAAAGCTCTTGATTCTGTGAGAGTGAGCCATTCAGGTATATCAACCGCTGCCTCACTTTATCACTGTCATCTAGCAACTTCCCAGGTAATCCTCCCCATTAACTGACAATTATTGGGCCTGGATATTTCTCTCTACCCCAGTTACTATCATAATTTTGGATGATATCAAAGTTCATGTATATAAACCAGAAACAGTGGCTTTCACTTCTACTCCACTTTGGCAAAGTCATACCTAGAATCTCATCATCACCTGGAACTGTACATTGGCAATTTTGAACTCCACTATCCCATTCTGAGTCTTAACATCTTATCCTTCTGCCTGTCTTATGTCTTCACTCCCACTGGGCCTACTTTTCAACTGAAGAAGGACCTCTAATTCTTTAACCTTGTAATTTTCCCCCAGTCTATGAGGACCCTGTAAGGCTCCCTTGTCAACCTAGTCTGTAGTAACATGATTGGTTGTCTCAATTATTCTTTACCAGAATCCTTGACACTTTTTGTTAATACATTTTCATGGCCACGGCACCCATACAGTAAATCTGCAGCCCAATATCAATGCAATATCACTGCTTATGTATCTGTTTATTCTTGTTCACACATGATTAAATGCTGCTAGGAAACATCCTACAAATAGACCTGACAACCCATTTTTATAATTCAGCCTCAATTGGTCTCTGAGTAATACCTATTAACATTTTTACCTGCCCTTGGTCAGATTCCCCTCCAACCTCCTCAAAAGATATTCCAAATCTTCATGATTCTCCTCAAAAATCCCTCCCCACTGTAGATCACCTAGGTGCCTATACCATGGAGAAATTGAAATCATCAAGCATACTTTCCATCAACTTCCTGTTTTTAGTCAGCAGTTTTAAAGTATATTCTACCCACATCCTGATCCATAGCCATACCCTTGACTCCTTTCCAAAAGGCTCAGAAGGCAAGGTAAACCTTCAGTTACCTCAAAGCCAGTGCCTACACTTAACTCACCCATTTCTGACTCTTTTGACACTTTATCAGTCATCTTCTGGATCCCATGATTCAGTCTAGCTACTATCTATCTGATCATCACCATCTTACCAGAGTATATTTCCTTAGCATAACAGTGGTTCTAAGTGATGAATCTAATGGATGAATCTTATGGGTATTTTTAATTCCAGTTTCACTGGACCATAGGCAAACTTTGACTAAAATAAGCTTTCAGAAATTGTAAGAACTAATAAACAAGGTCAGCAAGGTCACAGGATATGAGGTCAACATAATACAAAAATCAATTATTTTATTTCCTATACACTAGCAATGAAGAATTCAAAAATGAAATTTAGAAACAATTCTATGTACAATATCATTAAAAGAAAATATTTAGGAATAAATTTAACAAAAGAAGTATAATATTGTACACTTAAAATTATAAAACACCATTGAAACAAAATTTAAAAGACCTAAATAAATGGAAAGATAAGCCATATTTAAGAATTGGAAGACTTTGTATTGTTAAGATAGTATACTCCCGAAATTGATCTAAAGATTCAATGCAATTCATTTCAAAATCCCAGCTGGCATCTTTGCAGAAAGATCCTAAAATTCATATGGAAATGTGAGAGAACCAGAATAACCAATACTATCTTGAGGAAGAATAATGGATTTGAAGGATTCACACTTCCCAATTTCAACACTTACTACAAAGCTGCTGTAATCAAGACAGTGTGTGGTACTAGCATAAGGGTATACACACAGATCAATTGAAAATAGAATTGAAAGTCCAGAAATAAACTCCGACTTTATGGTCAAATGGCTTTTGACAAGGATGCCAAAAGATTTAACAAGGCAAGAATAGTCTTTTCAACTAATGGTGCTGATGTAACTGCATATCCAAATGCAAAAAAATGAAGTTGGAATTTTAGGTTTCAGGTAAAGAGCTCCCAATCTTACAAGAAAAAGTTGAACAAACTGAAAATCAATGATTTTCCTTGGACTTTCTAGGAGCTGAGATTTCAGGGCAAATAGCCACCCTGGAATCTGGACAGTAGTAGAATCCAGAGAGTCACGAGATCTGCTTACTTGGAGCAGAACTCACAGAGCCATACACTGATAGGAACACATATGTGGTAATTCTGACAAACTGCTGGGGCTGAGTGTGGACTAGTATGAGAGTGGGAGACTCCAGGAGCCTGTGATGTTAGGGTTCCCATGCTCTCGTGGGCTTTACCTCGGGAACTCCACCAGGTTCCCACAATAAAGAGCCAAGAAAGATCACCTCATGGTTCTGACGGGTGTGGAGAAATGTTCCCCGTTTGAAATAAATCCAGCGTATATTCCTAACAAAACCTTATCTCTAAGGGAAAGATTTTACCGGGATTTTATCCCACCGGAGAGAAGTACCACGCCCTGCCTCCAGCTCCCTCTACATCTCCTGTCTTGCCTAAGAGGGAGGGGGTCCAAGAAACGCATGAAGGTCACTTCCCAGGACCCAAGCACACTAAAACACTGAGATTTAAACCAGAAAATTATTGAACACTTCCCCTCCCCACACCTTACCAACACGCCAACAGGGCTGTAACGTATATGTAAGAGTGGATTACAGCTGAAAAGAACTGCAAAATGCAGACTCTGTCTGAGGAGTTCTTAGGGAACCCCAAGGACAACAGGGGAGGAAAAAAACAAGACACTACAGAAATGTGAAGCCTCTGGCACCTACAGCTGGAGCAAGCATTAACCACGGCCCAACTCACAGTAGACCGACCTGCTTGGCTTCATTTACTTCAATTGTTCATAAACTATAAACCTTATCATAAACTCTTCTACTAGACTTCTGACTGGTTATACAGCAAAGGATGGCTAACCTCTCAAAAACTTTTCACATTATAGAAATGATTGTATTATTGTATCATTTTGTCTCTGCCTAACTTATTACTCCAATTTCACTCAAAGTCCTTTAAGGACAAGGACTATGTTCTACTTTTCTGTACCTTCCTTGGATAGCCTAACTCAGTGCCAGGTGAGTGAGTGAATGAATGAATGAATGAACCACCATAAGATTGTCTTTGGAGTAGCTAAGGAGCTCTTGCAGGAGGTACTGAAGCTCTGGTTGTTATTATTTCTCTGACAGGACTTTCTGGGTCTGGGACAGCCTTCTCCAGGGAAGGAAAATGGTGTAGTGGAGAATGGTCCAGAATCAGGAAGTCTGGTTTCTAGTCTTGAATCTACTACTAGGTATCTGTGTGGCCTTGAAGAGCTCAACGCTTGGTTTTTCACACATCTGTAAAATAAATATTCTTTTCAGTTCTTTCATCCCAGGATTCTTGAAACCACTGGTCCTTATTAAATGAAGAATAAAAACTAGCCAAATAAACTTTAAATTTTTAGCAAATGAATATTTCTTTTCTTATATCCTATTAATAACCAAGACTTATTAAATGTCTGCTATATTCAGGCACTTGGTTTAAGTGTATCACCTACATTAACTTATTTATTCCTATGAATTAAAGTTGTTGTATCCCGCTTTCACATATGACACATAGAAAGGTTATAAAACTTACTCCACTGGTGGCAGAACCAATTTCAGATCCAGGCAGCCTGGCTGCAGTAGCTGTGTTCTTGATCTTAATGCTTCTCCCATGCCCAAGGGTAGCACCAGCCTTCCCCTCTGCCCTCAGAACCACTGGCCTCTTGAAAGATTAAACTCTTGCCTCAATACAAAGTGATAATTCAGAAAGACGTTGTGAGAGAACCCAATTCCCAGGACAGCAAAGAGATATTTTCTAATGACTTCATTCAGGGCAAGGGCTTTTGTTTTATTTGATATTACAGGGTCTGGATTGGGAAATCAATGTTTGGAGAGACTTTTGACCTGACTTTTGCACAGATTGTGGTTCTTTTCCCAAAACCTTACCAAACAAGAGGTGGAAAGGTGAGTTCTGCCGTTGCAACATCACCTGTTTTCCTCCTGCAGAGAGGGCCCCATTTATTTACTATCAGGGAAGGCTTCCTCTGTCAGTCCTTCCGCATGAACTGGCTTTAGGGAGCCACATGACACTGCTTCCTGCCACTCTTTACCTCAGCTCAGAAGGGTATCAGCTGCAAGAAACATACTGAGGTGGTTAAACAGCCTTTTAGACT
The DNA here is from genome assembly GCF_040802235.1 of Manis javanica. Taxonomy (NCBI): domain Eukaryota; kingdom Metazoa; phylum Chordata; class Mammalia; order Pholidota; family Manidae; genus Manis; species Manis javanica. Next base: position 226,955,496 of record NC_133156.1, read on the forward strand.
GGCTTAGGAAGAATAACTAAACAAGGGAAGTTTCCATCACATGAAATCTGTACTTTGAGTCCAACAAAATATACAGAGTACCAGGTAAGATAAAGATAATTCTAGAACTAACAAAGATTGATCAACATTCAGAGTTTCTGGGCTTCTTCCTGCTACTCCAGACACACGTTTCCTCTCATTCTTTTTTCCCCTTCTTACCTTCCCTTTTTCCTCTTAACTCCTCTCTCCACATCCTTTCCGTTCCAAGTACCCACAGGACTGAGCTATTGTTACATTTTCCCATCCTAGGTCGTGGAGGAAAAGAGCCTCATATGAGCATGCATAGACTTTTTGAATATTTACATATTTATAGCATTTAGTCACACTTTGACTTTTTTCATCTGTATAATCAGTCATTCATTCATTCATTTATTCATTCATTCATTCAACAGAGAATTAGCTATTGTCTGTTCGGTCTTAACTGTCCTTACCCAAATCCCCATATATATATGTATATACCTTAGGACAAATGTATATTTGTGTTTCCCCTAGAACATTGTATTTAGCTAGAGAGGCCCATGTTCTCGTATTCCATTGATCATGGATTCAGGGTCTGGCAGACGCCAACCCTACTAAGTACAGCCTTAGGAAAACAAGCTCTTTGGGAAAACTAGCAGGAAAAAAAAAACCCTATCTGGTACTTTTGTTGGCCTCTCTTGGTACCTCCTATCTTTTCACTGAAAAAAGCCTGCATGTTTGAGAAACTTTCCAGTGCCAACCATTGACCAATGACTCATATAGTATCATGGGTATGTTATACATGAAGTATAGTCATACCTCATAAAATGTATGATTATAAAGTAATGTGTAAGGTCTGGTCACAAGGATGTCCAGAACACAATGTCAAAACCAGAACATGGCTTTTGACCAACCTCATTATACCCTTCTGCTTATCAGGGACTCATGAAGCACCTCCTGGGGACCTGGCATAGTGGCAGGTGCATCCCTGGTCCTTTGGCTGCTTACAACCAAGTGGAGGAGCCTAGACAGGCACAAATCAAGACAATGGATGCAGCATGATAAAGTGAAAGTAGCCCTCAATTTAAAATCTTAAGACTGGTTATGGCTCTAAATATCACCACTTGTTAGCCATGACATACTGTGAAACCTAGTTCAGAACTGCTGTAAGGACTTGCTTCAGATGTTGTGTAAATTATGTATAGAAAATATTCTTCCAGTTTTTAGAGAAGAATGCAAAGCAGGGCAGGATTCCTTGTCAGGTTTAAAATAATCCCATGAGGTAAGCCAGTGTTTTGCAAACAAGAAATTACCACCCATTGGTGGATCATGAAATCAGTTGAATGGGTGGTGACCAGCACTTTTTTTTAAATGAAATAGAACAGAATAGAGAATATTAAAGTGCATTGCATGTGGTGAGGGTAAGGTTGTTTCAGGTATCTTTTATTATATTTATTTATGTGGGCTCTATTGTAGTGGATGAAGAACTTCTTAATAGGGGCCACTCCAAAACATTTGAAAAATACTGAGGAGACTGCATACCCTCACCACTCCAATGTTCATGAAATTATTTGGATTCAGCCATGTTACCTCTCTAATGATTCAATAGTTGGATTTTTAACTCGCTCAATTTAGTATTTCTTGTTACACTTGCTTAGCTCCATGGGGTGGTATCTACAGACACCTTGCTCTCAAGGACCTAAACAGGGAAGGAGAATGACCAGCAACAGCTGGAGGATGCTCTGAATATCTAAGTACTACTCCAGGTACCAATTACTCTTCAGGAAAGGAGATCACAGAAGAGGAGGTGGAGCTGAGATATTAGGGAGGATTTCTAGCAGGTCCATTGAGAGCAAAGCCTAGAGAAAAAGTTGAATTTGGCTCATGGAGGAACAAAAGAGAAGGAACCAGAAAAGAGGACAGCGTCTGAACCAAGTCAGGGAGCACAGTCAGTGTGAACAGTCTGCCTGAGCCCCACAGTGTGTGGAGGCACTCTCCCACTCTTGAGCTGTTGCTCATCTGGTTGATGCCAACTATCACCTCCCAATAATCAGAGCCTGGATCATCTCTCCCTTGGGCCATCTTGGTTGGTCCTGACTCTGGCCAGGTATTACACACAGTAGCTACAGTCCAAGAAAATGTAAGAGACAAGCAGTAGAACAACCTGCAATGGAGACTTGCCACCTTTGTGTCCCTGATACACTATGCTTGGACTGAACCTTGGACACCAGGACCTTCTCAAAGAAAGCTGATCTCTGCACTGATGAGCTATCAGTGATACCTCCAATCTGCATGACTTGGTATGGCTCTACTGAGGCACTGTTAAGGCACAGTGGGTTTCTGGGACAATGTTGAAGACTCTGGACCAGGCGTTTAAGTTATGCCCCAGGTAACATGTACTTCCAGAAGTCTAGGCTTGCAACATCACTCAAAGCATGAATGGAGCCCACAGCTTTGGAACCTCCTTTGTCTTCTCCCCCCATCACACACACACATATACACACACAAAGCAAAAATCTCCTTCTCACACTGAGGAAGGCCTGATTCTATGGCTGGAGAGGAGATTAAATTTGAAAACATTTCCTGTTTTGTTTCCATAGCACAAATTCCCTGTCAGGACAACTGGTTCTGGGCCTGTGACTCGGTGTACTTATGCTCTGGCTCAGTCCAGAAATTTCTTGGTGATAAAGGAGCAGTTAACTGCACTACTTATTAAAGGCAATGATGTTCTAATATTCTAATATCATGGGTGAAAGAGCCAAAAATAGGTTCAGCCTGAGAGCAATGACCTCACTCATGGCCCACACAGTATAGTCAGATTGGGGTTGTCGTTGCATCATTTGATTGGCACCCACAGGCAGCCCTCACAGTGCTGCCCGGCCCTCCGGTCTCAGAATCCGTCTCTCCTGAGTACACAGACAGGGGCAGAGGAGGGAGGCTCTGGGCCTCTGGAGGTGGCAGGCTTTAGGGCATTGCATTGCTAAGAGGTTTTCTACTTTGTTCTGGAGCCCCCGGTGGATAAGAGCGCCAACTCCAACCCTGGTAAATTGCTTATCCCCAAAGGATCTAAAGACTCATTCCAGGCTCGTCACTGCACTAGAAATGTTTTGAAATACAGAGATGAATACAGTAGGTACCTGGTCCTCTGATTGTCACAATAAGCATCTTAACTAAGGAATTGTTGAGATCCATGGACGGATGTCAGATGCTTCATAGCCTCTAGAAGTTCGGTGCAAAATCTGCTGGATGTTTGTAGATTTTTATAGTAAGAGGATACTAACACCTACCAGATCACCAAAGGGCTTTGTATCCTCCAGTTTTTATATATTCTGCTAACCTGTAACCATGGATACAAAGTGGTGGAAGACTCTTAAGTAACAAAGCTGGCTTCTATCTGGTTTACTGCCCCAACATTGACTTTGTAAGTGGTCAGTTAGCAGACTCCTGTGATCAGGGTATCACTCCCTCAGTGGGAACACGTACGCTGTGGAAGATCAATTAGAAGTGCTTTGGCCAAATTGAAGGGCTGGCCCTCACTTCCTGAAAATGCAGTGTCATGAGTCACTAATCTCTATAGTGTTTGTACAAGCATTCCAGTTTTTATCCTACTCTAGCAGTATGTTCAAAAACAAGCAAGTTGAATCAGTTGTGTAATGCAGCCAATCCTACTGTTTCTATCATCAGTGTGAAGGGCATAGATTGCCACGTGGTGGATTTGGTCACTGTAATCGCTGCTGTATGGAAAGGACTAGGTTGGCTGTACTATATCCAGCTGGGCTATGATGTCGCTTTCTGAGTTGGCTTATTACAGTTCAGAGCACCATTTGGCTAACTGTCATTTGGTCTCATTGTGTATACACAATCTAATTTTTAAAAATTTGAATTTAAGCAAATCTAAAGTTTGTTTTTGTTGTGGGAGGGGCATTTTTTTTCTTTCCTTTTTTTTTTTCATTATCACTGAGGATCTGGGGGAAAAGTTGCCTGTGAGAACTAGCCTCTACATTACTAAGTAACTTTTTTGCGATTGTGTATACTCTAAATTCAGAAGATTATCTAACCTAATTTCATAGCTTGTAGCTTTCCTGAGTTCAGAGAGGGTTAATTCCATACCTAGAATGGGATTGCTTTTTTCTCTTTGTATGAATATACCTAATTATTTAGAGTAGTAAGTTTCTTACAGACAGTACTAGCAAAATTAGTTCATTCACTTTTAAAAGCAGTGGTATGACAACAAGTGAAAAATTTAGGCTGTGGAAAATGTAACTTGTCTTCTATTCATTCTTTCCTACATTCTAAATCAATAACTATCTCTTTCATAACTGGGTCATTACTGATGGAATAATAAAAGGTAGGGAAAGTTAACAGTTAACTATACCATGTGACTCCAGTTATGTAATATTGATTGGATAGTTGTACAAAAATTGTGTAAAATAAGCTGTGGTTGGCTGCTAAAATAATAGAAAATATTATCAGGCAGCTTTATGACCAGTGAAAATCTAACATGACAATATAAAAATATCCACTTAGTTTATGATGCTACATTTCAAATATACATTTAGATGATAATAGGAAAGATGATTAAAGTTGGCCCAGTGACATTTTTCAGATAGATGAGAAATGAGAAATATATTCTTCCCTTCACAGCTTTAAGTTTTATTGGTATGAATTGATAGTTTCTTTGGCTGAAGATGTCAGCCAAATTTATATTTATATTTCCAGAGCATTTATATTTCCAATTCTAAACTATTTTATTTTTCTAAATCCAGAAGAATTATACTAGAGTGAAAATTATATCTCATTACTGAATCATAAAAAAGAATTAAAGTGTGGACTCTGTGCTTTTGCTCAAGGTAGAACAATGCTTTATAAAGCGTAGAGCCAAAAGGAATTTCACATGACACAAAGGCAGAGCATTCTCCATATTAAATCAGACCAGACAGATAGCAGAAATTGCTAAAAATCATCTATTGCACCAAGACAGTGTGGGTGTTTTTCTTTCTCTATTCATTAAATGTTTTGAGATTTGTGAATGAAGTGTTTGTATATGTGTATGTAAACAGAACTCTAAAAAAGTAAACTGCAAAATGATTCTGCAATAGAAGTTATTTTTGTTGACTCTTTAAAACTGCCTGTCAGACCAAAAGGGAACTACTCTTTTGAAATACCAATGTCTTGTTCCAATCTAAGAGTGAATGCACCCAGGAAGCATTCCTATTAACACTGTACTTTAATTCAAAAGATGACCTACCTTCCCACAGAACAATGGAAACTGCCTTGGAGGCAAAACAGCCTTATTTGTCTCATCTTGTAGATAACTGAGACTTGGGAAGGGGCTGAGGGAGAGATGAAAACCAGTAAGTTTTGAATCTCCATCAATCAAGACATGCGATTAAATGTTTGCCACCAAAAGTGATGAAAATAATTCCTTTCCACACTCAAGATACAGAAGGTGAAAAAAGATTTGTTCAAGAAATTCATTCATTAATTCATGCGTTTATTGATTCAACAAACATGACATCTTTGAGGTATTTGTGGAATATCTAAGTGGAGATGTTTGGTGTGTCTGGCACTAGGATGACAAAAATGAAAAAGCATGGCCTCTGCCCTTGGAATTGTCAGATGGGCAGCCAACTGACAATTACAATACAATCAGATATTACTATGAATGGAAATACACACAAAGCATATGTAGAACATTAAGAGCTGTGATTAAATCTGTTAGGGGCATCAGAGAAGGCTACAGACAAGATTTTAAGTTTGTTTGCCAAACTAATGGGAAGAGGGCATTCCAGGCAGAGAGAGAGGCATCTTTGAGAACTCAGAGCCACGAAAGAGTTTATAATGTTCAGGGAACCACACTTGATCTGTGTGGCTGCAGCTAGGGTATAAGGAGGCTACTGAAAAAATACAGGAAAGATATGTCCAGATCAGCGGCAGTAGAGAAGGGGTGGAAAAGTGGTGGAGATATTTAGAAAGTAGACTTGACTAGGTTTTGTGAATGACAGGCTGGAGAATGACAAGAGGGAGCACCAGGAACACATTTTCCCCAGCATCCTTGCATTGGAAGGACAGGGTTTGATGTCTCCAGTGGAGCTGTCATTGGCAGACAGCATGTCATCTTGACTTTAATCCCAAGAAAGCTGATGCATCACAGCAAGACGGAATCACGCTATTCCCCCGAGATGGTCAGATTTAACTGTTAGGCTGTTTACCCAAATATCACAGGAAAGAATAAGCCCGAGCCCTGAGTGAGGAGCAAAGAGGCAGCAGCAGGAAGCCAGCAGTTTCTTTACTTACTGTTCTGTTTTCTGATTTCTTTAGGAGGGCAAGGATAGATACGTGCCATATATGTCTTTTCCATGTGGCTAGCACAGTGTTGAGTACTCAGTAAGGCCCAGGAAAAAACACTGACAAGATGACTGAAAGTCATAGAAGAGCATAAAGCACACAAATGCAAGATGATCTTGCATTTTGCAACTGGCCTTTCAAAGCTTCACCTTCAAACCAGAAAGCGAGGCTGGGAAAACAAGCGCCAGTGGGTCCAGAGAAATGAGTAAACAGGAACTTGAGTCCTCCCAACCCCTCCTCCTAACTCCAGGGCTTTATCACTCCCCAACCCCTAGAAAGTTCATGTGACAACTACTGCAGGTATCTGGGTGAATTAAATTCTCATCTGAAGTTTAAAATGACGTATGTTAAAATTTTTTCTGGTACCATGGGTATGTGCGTGGGTGGGGAGGGGAGGTGTGAAATGGCAAAATGAGCAAACAGTTTCCTTTAGCTGAGTATTCTCTCATTTTTTTTAAGATACACTATTAATGACTAGTAAAATAAATACACATCTGAACACTCTTGTTAACTAATGTGTGTGTGTGTTTACATCAGAGAAAGGTAATGGCACATTTTGCTTCTGCTCATGAGTGGCCATCATAGACAATATTTGGTTTGGGATGGTAAGCTTCACATGGCTGTATTTACTTATTTTGGATGTTTTGGATCATAACTTGGGTCTTTTCAAGGTGCCTTTTATGGGTCACCTCTTGGCCTCTGGAATGTGATTTGCTGCAAGCTACAAGCTGCATCGGTAATGTTTCCATTTGAAGAAGGCCCTCTGGATGTGTGTATATGCAGTGCTGACAGGCAAAAGGCTAGATGAGAGAGGCATAGAAAGGGAAGGCCTTGGGAGAGGCAAGCTGTGCGCACGCCAAGGGACTTTCCCAGAACCCTTGCAGTCTCTGGTAAAATTTATTTATTTCACCTTGCTGTCGTTTTGGAAGTCAAAGGAACTTGATCAGCTGTAACTGAGCAGAGCGGTCCACCCCTCTATTTATTTATTCAATAAAAACTTGTTGATACTATGTATCAGGTACTCTGTGTGAATGACTAGTAGACATACAAACTTTTTCTACCATTCTAGCCTTCTTGCATCCAAAAAGAGCCTATGAGATATGTCCTTCTGGGTGCCTGATTATAATGGGGCTCATTTGGAGCAATTGGCCTTAACTCATTATCTCCCTAAATGTAAGACTAAATTTTGAGGAAGAGTAAATTCTCTCCATCTTCCAGATCATACCATTCCCCTCTTACTCATTACCACTTTCTTAAAGTTATATTTTATTTGTTTTTAATGAATGATACTTGAACCTTATATAAAATATCATACAGAATAAAAGACATACGTACACATACACATGTACATGTACACACATATATGTGTATGTATATATATATCTGCTATTGGGTCAGTTTCTTTGAAGAACAATGATTAATAAAAAGGACATATGCATATACAAGCATGTACTTGTATGTTGTATCATGTATCATATATGTATATAGTTTACACAAATGATACCACACTATAACTGCTATTTCCATCTGCTCTTCATGTAACAGTCTATCTTATAGACAATTCTATATTGGTGCACATATAAAACTGCATAGTTTTCCATTTATGGCTATTCAATCATTTATGGAATTAGTCTCCTATGGATGGATACTCAATATGTTTCCAGACTTTACTTTTTCAAACAGTGCTGTGTAGAAATCTTTGCACAAGTGTCATTATATGTTAGATATATTACATATATCTACAGATACATATTATATCTAAGAGAAGTGCTTAGAGGGAGAATTTCTGGGCTTCAAGGTATGCACATCTTGTGCTTTGCTTGGCCTTGCCATATTAGCCTCCACTGAAGTTGGACATATTTACAGCCCCCTTACCAGTAATATTTCCAAGACTGTTTGATCTTTGGTAGTCTGACAGATGAAAACATGAACTTCAGTGTAATTTTTATAAGTTTTTTCTTATAAAATTTCTCATTTTATAAGAAAGAACAAACATGTTTGTACATGTTTAAGAATGATGTCCTTTTCCATGAACTATTTAAATGCTTTGCCATGTTTCTGCTGGTGTGGAAAGAATAGCCTTTTGTTAACAGTCACTACTCCGTGCCTAGGAAATAGTTCCAAGCTGTATAAATGTTTTAATGTTAAACTAGAAGTTGATAGCTGTCACTTGGACAAATTATCATTAGAATTTCAAAGTTTCATAAAATGAGAAGTTAGTATTTCTACTTCATATAAAAAGATAAATTCTAATAAAGAAAATATCATTTACCTATTTAATAAAACATAAGTGTCACACAAAAGCCAACTGTCCATTCAGCTGGCATCCAAAAAAACTATGTGCAAAACCCCTCGAAGTTTTGGGTCTTTCATCAGAGCTGTTTATCAACCTTAACCCCTCCCGCGACTCTAGTTTTGCTGTGCCTCTCCTAGTAATGTTTAGATATTATCATCTGTTATTCCTTCCTCTCTAAGAATGTAAACTAGCAGAAAAAAACTTTTTATTCATCTTGGGAAAATGTCTAAGGTAGACATTATGTATGCACATCAGAAGATCACAGACATTGGGAAGAAGAAAGAGAATAGGCTTGAAAGGATAGGTTGACAGAACAATGATAATAACTAATACTTATGGACTGTTCACCATGCACCAGAACTGGGCCTCGTATTTTATCTGTTTTACCTCAATTCATAATCAGCAGATCTTATCAGGTAGGACTCATTATGATCCCCTTTTTACAGATAAGGAAACAGAAGCACAAGAAATTAAATAACTCACCCCCAATTATACAGACAGTAAGTGACAGAGCTGCAGTGTAAGCCCAAGCCTCTGACTTCACAGTGTACCTTAAGCACTCTTTTTAGTCCACTTCCTAAAAGGAAGTTCCTTATGATGCATAAACCAAGGATGCATCAGTACCCAGTTCTGAAAAAATGGTGGGTTCTGGGTCTGCCTGGGATTAGCTTATTCTATGGAGTAAGTTGCTAAATAGACCATCCAACAGGTGGAAGTCCTGCCTTCCTCCCTGTAAGTCCGTGGGTTACCTAGAACCAAGTGTGGCTAATCAGATGAATTCATTGCACACATACAAAAATCTTAGAAAAGGAAGTTGCAACATTTCAGAATATTAGTATGAGACTCTACACACTGATTTCATACATGATATAAACACCCAGTTTTCCTGACTAGGCCCATATCTCTTCTTTCACTCCCCAGGTTAGGGCTAAGGATGCTGAAAGTAATCAATAAATGCTTTGTGGCCGGTTGATTAATTGATCGACTGATGGACAGGAGGAAGTCTTTCTCTTTTTGTTTTTAAGCCCCAGCTTCATTTATAGTCAGGTACTTCAGCCCCTACTCTCAGAAGTTCACAGAATCAATAGACAAAATCATCAAGGATATAAAAGAATTCAACAACACCATCAACCAAGGGGATCTAATTGACATTTATAGAAAACTATACCTGACTCAGTATAACACACAGTTTTTTCAAGTGATCATGAAATAATTATCAATATAGACCATATTCTGGGTCATAAACAAACCTCAATAAATTTAAAATAATTGAAATCACACAATGTATATTCTCTGAACATAATGGAATCAAACTATCATTGGGTTTAGTCAAACTACTCAGCCAGGTAATATAATACTATTTTTCTCTTATATTTATATGATTTTTACCAAATATACTGTTTCTGGGTCTTTCTTTATAGGTTGAATGATGTCAATAGTATCACTTTTAAAATATCCTAAATAAATAGCGAAAAACATTCCTCCAGTACTTTCTTGAAGAAGTCAGGTATCTCATATAAATGCATCTTTTCCAATTTGTAGATTTTTGCACCTGTTCTTTTCTTGCAAGAGACACCTTTATTTCTCTGTTCCCCACCCAAAGCATTCATAGTAACAAAGCATTGATCTGCCCTTCCTGATTAGGCCAAGGTCACTAGCTGCATTGTTCCTTGAGCTAAGAGGATTGCTGGCTTGCAGATACAGGGGAGTCCACAGCTCTCTGGGACCCTGCCTTTAATCCTCTAGAGATTAGTTTACTAGGAGAAGAAGAGCCTCCTGAGAGCAAAGTCAACTAGCTTTACCATTCTGTCTGGGTTATTTTATAATAGAGGGACTCTTCAACAATATCCCTCCATAGCCATCACCACGGCCAAAACCCATCTCAGGAAGCCCTCGGACTCTGAGGAAGCCGTACATAGCTCAGTGAGACAACTCCAAGAGCATTTGGACCAAAGTCTCTAGTCAGCCTTTGGGAGATAGTTAGATTTAGGCAAGGGTGGGGCCCTCACAATGGGATCAGTGCCTTTATAAGATGATATGTCAGAGACACCTCTCTCTCTGTCTCTCTTTCTGTCCTGCCAACCCCTCACCCCCACTTCCCTGCCATATGAGTGGAGAAGGTGGTTTTCTGAAAACCAGAAAGAGCACTCTCAAAAGAACTCAACCGTGGTGGCACCCTGATGCCAGATTTCCAAATTCCAGACTGAGAAAATAAGTTTCTGTTGGTTAAGCACCCAGTGTTTTATTATGGCAGTCCAGCCAGCCTAAGACATACGTGACATCCTCATGCCAGGTATCTCAGAAGATGGCTGCATCTGGAGACAGGGCCTTTAAAGTGGTAGTTAGGAGAAATGAGGTCATTTGTGTGGGCTCTACTCCAGTATGACTGCTGCCTTTATAAGAAGGGGAGATTAAGACACAGACTCACATAGAGAGAAGATCATGTGAGGATACAGGGAAGAAAAGATGGCCACCTACAAGCCCAGAAGAGAAGCCTCTAAAGAAACCAACCTGGCAACCCCTTGATCTTGGACTTCTAGCCCCTGGAGGTGTGAGAAAATAAATTTCTGCTGCTTAATCCCCCTGCATCTGTGGTGCTTTGTTATGGAAGCCCTAGTAAATCTAATTACACAGGCTATGTTGGGAGTCACAGTGGCATATTCTACATGTACCAGCATCACAGCCCATAAAATCACCCCAAACATTTATTAAACTAGAGATAATAGAGTACCAAAATGGTGGAGATGATAACGTAAATGTAAAGGAGGAGAAAGACTAGGACAGACAACCTAACTAGAGGTTTGGTGACTAAGGCAAGACAGCGGGTGTGAGCAAGGGAGGGGGGGGGAGGGGGAAGCCACACCAGGGCTTCCTGTCTCTCTGTGCAAGAATGATAGCAATGAAAGCACTGGTGTGGTGTGAGAGGGGGGTCCAGTCATCAGCAGGATGGGCTTGGAAGCTGCTTGAGTTATCTTGACTTTTCCATCTACCTCTCTCCTTTCAGGAAGGTTCTAACTTCTTTGAGCAGTAAGAAAGCAAATAGCTCATCTGCCCTTTAACAAGGAGATACAGCTCTGGTATTAATGAAGTGAAAATAAAATAATTATCAAGATAAGTTAGACATCCATCACCATTTTCAACTAAAATTTCCAGGTAAAAAAGGTATAAGAGTCAAGAGGAATAGACTGATTTGAATTAATTGCCTCATTTTACCATTTTATACTGGACTTGTCCAAAGTAAGTTACATAGATGGCCTTTAGCTGTGTTATGGGTCAGCCAGTGATAAAGACCGCTGTCAGCCAGTGTTCCACCAAGGGACTCCAGTTCCAAGACCTGGTCTGGAAGGAAAGGTCAGACACACCACTTCACACTGACTCATTCTTGGACGTACTTTCTGGGTGTGATACAGTGTCTCAAATTCCAGAATGTGAATCCAATAGGATGAACTCACTATGATCATGTGCAGGATAAGTATGGAAAAAGAACTGATGTGTATGAGCCTGCTTGGTCTTGTGTATCGCTGATGTGTTTTGTGTACCTTCTTGGGGAAAACACATGGAGGCATTTAGAAGGGAAAACTGCACTTCACAGCATTTACCTTAAGAACTCACCCAAAGAGCAGTGACTACAGGTCTTTCAGCATGTCAGTGCCTCTCCCTAAGCATATTTCATCAGAAATCCGGATATTATCAAAGGCCTACCCCAGGAAATGCTGCTAACCCCCATCTCCTTCTCCAGCAGTGGGTCGCTATGATAACTTCATGTTTTCTCTGAGCATTCCTTCTGGAAGCTGAGGCTCAGAACACCCATGTCTTAATTCTCTAACAAATGCCATAAAGAGTCCTGGTTTCCTTATCTTCCCATTGAGATTCAAGATGGTGGTGTTTGACTACTTGGGCTGTGAAGTCACAACACCTGGGTTTGACTCCTAGCTCAGCCAGCTCTATGCCAGGTGATCCTGGAAAGTCATTTAACTCCAGGGAGCCTCAGGTGCCCTACCTGTGACATGTAACATAAAACTCACAGGGTTATGAGAAGAACTCAAAGAAATGATAGGTATCAAAGCCCTTGACAAACCTTAAGGCAATGTGCACTATAGCTCTTGTCAATAAGCCACGAGCGTCTTTCCCCAGATAGAGGGTGACTTGGATGTGTGTGCCCGGAGTCACAGAGACGCACCCATAGAGTGCTCATATGATTACACATTCACCATCATCCCTTCCAGGTATCTGTACTTTATATAAATACTGAAGATAGTAAAATCTGGTATGTTGTAGAGAATTTAGCCCTAGTTTCCTTGTTTGTAGACATGGTGGTTAGAACATCCATTTTCCAGATATTTTACTTTTCAATATTAAATGAGATAATTTATAAAAGGTAACTATCAACATGAGTGTTATATTTTTGGTGCTTGAAAAATATTAGGGTTTTAAAAATATTTATAGTGACATGCCTAGTGTTCTGTGGCTACTCAGGAGCAGAGAGATGACAACTCTCCCTCCTCAGCGCCTGGCACATTGTTGCATGGGTCTGTGAAGGCCTCTATCTCATTTTATTGGTTTGTTTGTTTATTTATTTGTTGTTCATTCCTCATCCCAACTACCCATCCCCACTCCCGACTCCTATTCTTCTCTTTACCTCCAAAGCAAGCATTCTAAAGTGTTCGATGTCATTTCATTTCATTTATTTACTTATTAATTAATAGTTTTGTATGTTTCCTTGTGAAGCATATTGATCTGTTTTGGAAGCAGAAAAGCTTCATTTCTCTAACCACTGGGTACTTTCTGAAGGACAAAGGAAGAATGTTATGACAGCATTATAGACTCCAAAAGGAGACTGGGATTTCAGCTCTGAAAACCAAAAACATCTTTTTCCTTCTGAAAAACAAGGGCTCACTCAGGGCCTGTCCCCTCAGGGACTGGCTTTCAGTCCCCAGTGACTGGTTACTGCTTGGAAAGTACCAGGGAGGGGCAGCACCCTCTGATAAGTGACTGATCCCGCTCATTGAGCAACAGGACTGATGTCATCCTCCCCAGGGACAGGTCACGGCCCCCTCACAGGGAGGCAGAAGAGATTACTCAGGGCTATGAACAGGCTCACAGAACCCAGGAATTTCTCAAAGCAAGGCTGAAAAGTAATCTTCTACACACAAGAATTAACTCTGAGTGGAACATAGTCATAAATATAACACCTAAAACTATAAACTTCCTAGAAGAAAATATAAGGGTAAATTTTCTTGATCTTGTTTTAAGCAATGATTGTTAGATATGACACCAGAAGACAAGCAATGAAAGAAAAAATAAATTAGACTTTGTCAAAATTAAGAACTTTTGTACTTCAACAGATACCATCAAAAAAGTGAAAGACAACCCACAGAATGACAGGAAATCTTTGCAAATCCTATATCTGATAAGAGACTTGTATCTAGAATATATGAAGAGCTCTTATAAGTTAACAAAAAGTCAAAACAACTCAATTAAAAAGTTCAAAACCCAAAGAATTCAAATAGACATTTCTGCAAAATAGGTATACAAATTGCCAATAAGAACACAAAAAAATGCTCAACAGCATTAGCCATCATAGGAATGCCAATCAAAACCACAATGAGATACAACTTCACACCCACTAAAGTGGCTATAATAGAAATAATAGGTAAAAACAAATGTTGGCAAGGATGCAGAGATTGGAATCTTCATACACTGGTGGTGGGAATGTAAAGTGGTGCAGCCACTTTAGAAAAGTCTAGATGTTCTTCACATGGTTAAACATAGAATTACATATGACCCAGCAATTTTATTCTTAGGTATATACACCAAAGACTTGCAAATATATGTTCATGCAAAAAATTGTACACAAATGTTCATAGCAGCATTATTCACAATAACTACTAAGTGGAAACACACAAATGTCCATAAATTGATAGATAGAGAAATAAATTGTGGTATATCCATTTTAGGGGCAGTATATCCACACAGTCGAATATTATTTGGCAATAAAAAAGAATAAAATGCTACAACATGGATGACCCTTGAAAACATTATGCTAAGTTAAAAATGCCAAACACCAAAGACTACACATTGTATGATTTCATTATATGAAATGTCCAGAATAGGCAAATCTATAGAGACAAAAAATAGATTCATGGCTGCCTAGGGAGGAGGAATGTGGAATTTAGTGGGTTTTGGCTAATTGGTACAGTATTTATTTTTGAGGTGATGAAATGTTCTAAAAATTGACTGTGGTAATGGTTGTACAATCCTGTGAATATACTAAAAATCATTGAATTATACACTTTAAATGGGTATATTTTATTTATGAATTTTATCTCAATTGAGCTATTAAAAAAGATGTCCCTTTCCAGGGTGGATCTCAGAACACCTAAAGGTGGCCATTATTTTAAAAAATAACTTTATTAAAAGCTAAGTGCCACCACTAAAAGAAAGAAAGACAAGGAACCCCAGATACTAAACAGCACATGTTTCTACCCAATTTCTGCTTTGAAGACCTGGAAACCAAAGCAGACTGGGTTTGGGGGATGGTCTGGCTCCTCCCCCAAGGCTCACAGAGAGGGAAGGACATGCAGGTAAGAGCAACAATAATCTGGTAATTATTTGTTTTTGACTACAGGATATGTGTAAAGAGAAGGTCAGAGAAACTTCCATCCCAAAACTGGTACCTTTCTCAGCTTTCCCTGTAATGAGTCTGTGACCTGGATAGACAACAGAGTAGAAGAGATCTGAGATAGAGCCACTAAGCACTGCGGTCCATGTACAGGACTTCTCTGACCGTCTGTGGGTAAACAGGCTGTGCAATTTCCCTTTTAGGGACTTTTAATTGCTGTGCTTACTAGAGCAATACCTAATTTTACCAAATTCCACCATTTGACAGCCTACTAATGGGTGCCCAGGTATATTATACTTAGGTTGATGGAACACCCATATTGAGAGACAGTTAGATTTGATGAATTTAATGGCCTGTAAGACCCTGAATCTCCATGAGTCTATATAATTAGTTGTAAAGCAATATTTACTGAATACAATCCCCCCAAAAAAATCAATTAAGTTTTTCACTTTTAGTGAGCAATGGATTACAAAGAAATATACTGGCATCAGAGATTCCTCTTCATGGAGCAATTTCCAAGCAAGTTTATGTAGTTGACATAGATTTAGTACAATTAGAACAGAAGGGATATTCTAGACTATAAACTAGGAGACCCAAGTTCTTGCCCTACCTCCACCTTTGTCTTGGAAAAAGCAGTAAAGCAACTGGTTTCTCCATTCATAAAGTGAGACTATTATCCAGAGTTGGTCTTTGAGGTCTCTGTGTCTAATGCTCTGAATCCCTGCTTCTCCGTTTCCCTTCACAGCTCTGGACAAGAATGCAGCCCAATATGCATGGCCTTCCATACAACCTAGGGTTTCAATGTCATATGGGTTATATACAATGCCAAATATATAATGTGCAGTCTGTATAGTAGCCTGCATTCGAATCAGCCAGGAAGCTCTGTCCCTGGCCTGGGCATAGCAAGCTGTGCTCCCCCCTGATCTGGCCACCCACGTTTCCTCAGCCTCCTCCATGGATCAGCTAGTTGGTTGGGTTACAGACTGTTAGGCATGTCAAACTTAGTCTCAGCTTCCTACCATTGCTCTTTCAGTGGTGCCATCTGGCCCGATTACCCAAATTCTGCCCATTAGCCAAGACCCAGTCAAGTCACCTCTTCCTGGACTCTGAGACCCACACTGGATCACTGTGGTCTGGCCGTGAAGACCCCATACCAGGTACTTTATGTACAGTCCTGATTAGCTGTGATGTATATTCATGCCCTTTTCCTCATCTGTAAGCTCTCAGAGGCCAGAGTGCTTAGGGGCTCCCTAATACTTGAAGATAATAAATGGCTGTGTGGGAATGACATGGCTCATTCAGTCAGCCAGCCATGTGGTCACCATCAGTATTGGTCTCAGCCTTTTGAGGATAGTGCATTCTGGTCCTTAGTCCAGTGAAAACATAAATAAAACTTAAAAAATAAAAAAAGAAATCAGTAAAGAGCAGTGGACAAATGTCAGCAGAAAGCCTTTCAAAGGAAAAGCTAAGGCATATCTAAGGAAGCTTATCTGAGGTCAAGGCAAGGATGAAGCTAGACATGAGGAAGAAGGTCCTACATCCCCAGGAAGGCATATCCTGTCCTTATGTGGAAATGTGTTTAAAATGGGTAAAGGGTTCTATTTCTTAGGTGGTGAGAGTGTAAGTCTTTGTAGGGGTAGGTGACTTTCCAGAAAATTCATCTTGCTCCATGATTTTGAATCCTCAGCCATATCTCCTAACTGCCATGAGGTTGAAGCCCAGTATAATTTATATATTGTTTTATTAAGTTGCAAAGTCATCATAAAATCAAAGTAATCAGAGCTGCAATGGGCCAAATCAGTGATCTAGTCTTAGTCTTGTCCATTCATCACACAGATGAGGGACTGACACTGAGAGAGTCTTAGAGATTGTCCCATAATTCTAGTTCATAGATCCCAACTCTCTGTTTCCAATTCACCATACATTCTAAATTAAGATATAAACATATTCAGGCAGCATCCAGAGCAAAAATGAAGTGCATGTATGAAAAAATCCTGTCTCACAAGGACCATCTCACATTATAAGCACAGTATCTACTCTTACGTATTACCTACCTCGCCTACTGTGAGGTGTTGCTGAGGGAGAGAGGGAAGAGGGATACAAAGCTGAAAACTACACACAGTTCTCGCCCTCCAAGTTTCTCTCTCTGGTTAGCAAGGTAATATGTAAACCCATTCAAAATTAAATCATATCACCACAGAGAAATATAAGTTCAGGGCAACAACAGAAGTTGTCATGGTCAGTGGCCTTAAAAAGAAACTGACTGATAGAAGATCAGGGTCAGAAGCCATGAGGCTAACAGACTGAACCCAGGGAAAGGCTCCTTGAAGTGGGTGGAGCTGGAGCAGAGCCTGGAAGGTGCAAGGATAAGATCTGCACAGTCGAGCAAGTTTCACTTCTTATACATAGAAGCTCACTGCACATTGAGCAGTGCTGACTTCTGACTTCTCTCCCCTGGTAAAAACTGCTGCTCAACATTCTGACCTTATCTCTTGGATAGCAGGATGACAGAGTAGGAAAGTTTCTTTTCGCTTCCTCTAGGAGGTTAATCATCCATCAGCAATGTGTTCATTTGGTTGACACTGGCCCACCCCACTGTCTTCCAGCTGTATCATTTACCTAAACGCATTATGTTTTCCTTGACATTTCCTGTGTGTGTGTGTGTGTGTGTGTGTGCGTGCACGCACACATGCACAGATGTGCAGACCACACTGAGCATGGTTTCATCTGCAATTCTTGAGGTTTACTTTTCCAGCTTTTGGGCATGATTTGCAATTACAATGCAGTCATAGACAGACAAGAGATAGGTGATTAATCATTGTCAATATTTGTCCCTATTTACCAGATGAGGTTTTTGAACAGCATAGCATGGAATAATTTGTATCAAATTGTATTGCCTTCTTTGATGTCACTAAAAAGATTAATTTAGCATCATGGCCACTCTATATAAATATCATGGAAGCATTGGGGTATAACTGAATGGCATAGATCCATTCATTTGTATTCAGCAAATTACATACTGAACATTTACTTCAGTATGTAAACTGCACTGAACTCAGAATATTGGGATTCTGAGATGTCTTTAATAGTTCCCTGAACTTGGCTAAGACCCTTCTGGTCACCTGCAGATAAACAGAATGCATAATTTCACTTCTAAAGACTGTAACTAGGATACTCAGCATTATCTAATTCCTTGAAATTCCGCTAATCAGGTGGCTTTCTCACGGGTACCCAAGGCTCTGTGATTACTCAGACTGATGGTTCACCCAACAGGACTTTGCATTCGTGCGTTGATAACTCATAGACACTAGCTGAGATTAATTTTCATGATACCAGAATATGTCTCTGCTAGAGCCACTGGTCTGCTTGCTGGAGGAAGGCCTCCATTTGCCTCAGAAAGGACAGTGGTTTCAAATACAGAAATAATAAGGCACCAACAGATTCAAATGGATGCTCAGTCACATTTATGCATAGCCATCATGGAATCCTGGTTTTGCTTCTGTGCCCTCTTCAGCCCTGATTTCCTATTTTTGTTCTTTAATTTCTGTTCCTTCTGGTTAGCTAGGTCAATAGGTACTACAAATATACTTCTACTCTAACACACATAATAAATAACAATTACCATTTATAGAGTGTCTTTTTTATTTTTTATTTTTTCGGTCAGACATCATGCTATCAATGTAATTATTTACATGATTGTTTCATTTAATTCTCACAAAAATTCCTGTGAGGAAGCTGGATATTTCTAATCCTATTTTGGGGATGACTAAACAGAAGTCTGGGGAAGGTGGAGTCACTTTGCCAAGATTACAAATGTCGCCAGAACCCCAGCTAGGACTCCATTCTGGGTCTTGTTGAGTCTATTACTCACACTGGTTCCCTTTCATCAGCTGACCTCTCTGGACGAGTGTTCTCTCTGTTCAATGATTAGCTTACACCATATGATTTCCTGAATCCTAATATGATGTTTCTATGAAAACATGAAATTTAGAAGTTGCTTAGGAGAGGGAACTATAAAATGTTTTAGTTTAAGGAAAGGGATTAAGGGTGATCTGTGGTCACAAATAATGCTGTATTTTCAAATAGCTTTTGACAGAAGATCTAAGTGGATTTGTAACTTAAGAAAAATATATACATTAACCCTTATAGTGTTTCTATGAGTATACTTAAGTCAACTCAATAATTCTACATTTGCTCTTGGGTACTCATACACCAGACCCTGTCAGAGGATGAAGCCCAGCACAGGGTGACTCCCAGAGGAAATCAGGAAAACAGAGAAGCCAGCCCCAGGGCTTCCCAGCCTCGGGCGTTCTCCCTAAGGGATGTGGACAGGCAGCTCTGGCACATCCGAATACCCCATGGTTTTTCCCTGCATCCAAATCATTGGATTCATTTTTGATACCAAATCATAAAAATTATGTTCTCTACTGACACTGCCTGCAGGAGCGAGACCATTTCCTGAAATAGTAATAGCAGCTCTTGCTGGGGAAAGCCAGCCCACATAAAATAGTCACAATAAAATGCTCAGAGAAATGGGGTTTTGTGACAGTTACTTTTTCCAGACTTTTCACAATTCAGTGGTGTAGCTATGGCTTGCCTTGGGTTGAGAGCTCCATACTACCCACTTTTAACAATTTTAATATACCAAATATGCAAAGCAACGGATCCTTGGGAGTCTGGCTGCCCAGGAGTCCCTGGCTAAAGACAGTATCTGAATGGGGAGAAATATGGAGGCCCAAGGGCAGGAAACAAGGCAAACACCCTAGTGTGAGTCCCTTCTGAGGGAACGGGGGTGGTTGTGCACTATTACTATTTCAGAACATGACCTTTCTAGAGCTATTAGTCTTGCCATCAGGAGATTTAAAGGACTTGACAAGTAGTTTTACATCCAATATAACTTATAAATAAATTGTAACAACCAATGCTGACTCCTGTAAAGGTGCTTCCTGTACCGGGTAGTCCACAGCCACACTTCATGCCTCACCAGTAGTTATCCCAACACGGTTAATACCACTTACAGTCTACCTTCACGGTTCCCTGGAATTTCCCATGTACACACCGTGTCTCCCCGAGTAGACTGGAGGTGCCTTGAGGACACGGCCAGCCTCAGACGCTCGTCTATCCCATCACAGGGCCACCCCAGCCATCACCATTTATGATTGCATCCGGGTCAGTAAAACCAGGACAGCTGCAGTAGCTATACTGTGTCTGATTTCCTACAATAGGACATGGAAAGTGGGAAGGGCTGCTCAGCAGAAGTCCCCGGCCCCCATAGTGGGAAATGGACAGTCCCTAGAAGGGAAAGGAAATGTTCCTGGAGAAGGGTCTGGGATGTCCAGAAGGAACATGCTGCGTCCATCCACCGCTCTGCTCCTCACTGGCCTCTGCATCCCTGGAGGAAACTCCAGCTGGTTCCCTAAGGACAAAGCCTCCTCTCTTCAAATCCCCACCAAGACCCTGCCCAAGGGTGTGGGCCCTGGGGAAATGGTCTTCTCCAGAAGCTCCACCTCACTGGGGTTTCTTGAAGATTTGGGCACCTAAACTCCAGCTGAGATTGGGAGGAGGCCATTCAGGTCACTTGGCAGGCCTCCCTCCATCCCCTTTCTGCTCCCTCCCAGGTGGGCTGAATCCAGGGCAGGTGACCCACAGCCACAAGTATTGACCAGGATTAGGGGCACCCATACAAACCCAAAGTCCACCAAAATAGAAAATAATGGGAGTGGAAAATGTGTCAACCAAGAAGCCGTTGAGGACTGGCTCCTCCAATTGGCTACTGAGTCAGAGCAGGGTTTGTGCCTGCCTGGTCATCTCCTGAAGGCGCCCCTGGGTCAGAGCGGGTTTCCCAGGTGCTCAACCCATTGGCTCAGGGCCCCTCTCCCCGGGACCCCGGGGACTGGCCGGGCCGGAGGAAAGGCCCAGGGTGGCCCTGACGGGGTGGGGGCTGAGACCCCGGCCCGCCCCTCGTCGCGGCTCAGAGGGGAGGCCGCCGTGGAAAGCAAACAGGCCCAGGACGCTGCCCTTTGGACCTTTTGCAATTCTCCGGGCGCTGCGGCCTGGGCGGCGGGCGGCCCGTATAAATAGGGCGCGGGCGCGGGCCGCGCATTCCCACGTCGGGAGCCGGACGCTGCCTGCGGGTGCGGAGTCCTGAGCAGCCGGCGACCCGCGCGAGGCGAGGCCCATCTGCCGCGCACCGGGAGGAGCCGCCGCCCGTCGGCATGGGCCGGCCGAGGCCCGCGCTGCTGGCCGCGCTGCTGCTGCTCGCCGCCGCCGCCGCCGCCGCCGGGGCGCGTGAGTGCCGCGGGACCGGGTCCCTCCGCGGGGCGGCCGGGCCGAGGGAGGGCAGCCCGAGGCGGGGCCGGAGGGCGGAGGGAGGCGTGGGCACTGAAGGAGGAGAGCGCTAGGCACTGCGGGCCCTGGGAGGCCCAGGCCCCCTCCGCGAGTACCCACAGCTGTCTTTCCCCTTTTCTTACAGAAGAAGTGCCGGAAAATGTCAGCCCCATCTGCACAAGTAAGGCATTTCCCCACTGGGCAGGGAAGGGCACTCCGCGCATCCTCTGCGCCCCAGGTCTCTAAAATGCTCTGAGGCCCGATTGGCGGGCACGGCCTTCAGCCCCAGGCAGCCAGTCCTTGAGCCTCTGCGCACCTCGAAGGGCACCAGCTCCCTTCTTCCTGCCTTCTGTTCTGTTCTGTTCCGTCCCAGCAGCTCGGCCTGGGGGTAGGGTGGGGAAGGGACCGCCGCTCTGCTGACCCATGGACACTTTAGAGGGACATCACATCCCTTTTATCAGTGGCTGATCATTGACTCAGAGCACACGGGGGTGAGGAAATGCTGACTTTAACCTCTGGGTAGAAATTCAGAAGCCCCCACTCCTTCGTGTTTACCTGACCTACAGAGGTCAAAGGAGCGGGCCTCGCAGCGGTACCCAGTATTGTCCGTAGAGCGCCAGGCTAGTTTCTGATGGGGAAGCACTGCCATCTAGTGGGCATCTGTCATCGCTGCTCATAACACACACTTTTTTTTCTCGAATTGTTCAGGAGATTGTTCTCAAGCACAACGGAAACCTCCAAAAATTCCGTGGTGGGGGTTTCTTAAGACAGCCAGATACCTGTAATGCCTAATGAAAAGTACTCAGGAATCTGGCAGAACCAAAAGAGCCACACAATTCTGGTATTTGCAAGCTGAAAAGGCATTAGAGATAGTTTGTTTCATGCTGTCAACTCTTAATTTTCCAGAGTCTTTCCTATGGGCTTTCTGGCTGCATTCATTACTTAACACTCCCCTCCTTCTACTTCAGGTGATGTATTCAAGGAATGTCAGATAATTTAAATGTTTTCCTCAGTGAAACATAGTAGAGCTGTTAAATATACAAAAGAAAATTACATATAATGCAAAGTCGGTTAAAAATAATTTCAGTTTAATTAGCATTTTTGATTACCCTTGCCACTGCCCCTCTCTGCCCAAAACTGACTATCCTTGGGAGAGCTGTCTGGTATGTAGCTGACTTATTTCTCCTCATTGTAGAAGATGCAACTCGATTCAGGCACCTTAGGAAGTACATATATAACTATGAGGCTGTGATTTCCAGTGGTGTCCCCGGGACTTCTGAGGCAAAAAGTGCCACCAAGATCAACTGCAAGGTATGAGGGGAGACGGGAAGCCCCTGGAGGCACCTGGAACCCATGGCTGAGCAAACCTAGCCTCACGCCAGGACTGTTGTAATCTCGAAGTCCTGGGACTGACTCTCAGTATGAAAGTCAGCCACTCTTCTGAGAAGCTGTCTGCCACAGAAAACTTTGCCAATCAGATCTATCTTTCCATCAGCATCCAGGATGTAATTGGAACATACGATCTAGAATGTCGGGATGTAAGGCCGTAGATGTGACATGATGGGAGAAGCGCAGTGGGAGAGCCAGGGGAGGTGGGCCATCTCAGGAAACCGTTCTGGAGTGCAGGTTTTATAATCTAAGTCAAACACAATCTGTTGTTAAAAACAAATGGAAAAAAGAAAACTTAAAACATGTGGTTTATTCTCAAATGAAACTTTACTTATGGTTGAGACTGGTTGTACTCATGTCTCTGTTCATATGCAACATGTCTAAGGAAAATCATGGGGATTTGCGTGGGGAGCAGAAGTTAGACTGAGAAGTTGCCCTCCTCTTTCTCAGGCTCCATGGTCTGTGTTGTCAACTAGAGTAGCCATTAGCCAGATGTGGCTCTTTAAACTGAATAAAATTAAAAATTCATGTTCTTAGTCACACTAGCCACATTTCAAGTGTCCAATAGCAGCCCATGGCTAGTGGCTCTCACACCAGACAGCACAAATACAGAACAGTTTCATCACTGCAGGAGGTTCTTTGAACAGTGCTAGAGAACAGCTAGAGATCTGCTTAAACGCCACCTATGTGAAGCTCTGAACGGACCCTAACAGATACAAACAGTTTTAGGTTTGTGGGGGTTTTTGGTGACATTAAGGAGACATTTGCTGTTGAAACCAATGATAGCCTTCCTCCTGCTTGCTGTTCTTCCTCTTAACTCTCACCCTAGGCTGCATTTCTTCTAACCCATCCTACTTCTTTATAACTGAAGTGAGTACTTTCAGAGCCAATGAAAAAATGTCTTCCTTTACATGCATCTGGGCAAACTTAAGAAACTTGGTACCCAGAACATGCAAAAGGCCCAAAATAGGACTGAGTCTGTTTATTCATGGAGAACCTGTAAGACATGTAAAGCACACATGTGATTTTGGGAAGCAGATGTCATATTCCCCAACAGCCATTCCCCTTGGTGTCCTGATTAGAGAGTGAGACTTGGGCGGTGGGGGATCTCACTCTCTTGACAGAGAGTCTTAATGTGCCCTTACCCTTTCTTCTCAGGTCGAGCTGGAGGTCCCCCAACTCTGCAGTTTCATCCTAAAGACAAGCCAGTGCACCCTAAAAGAGGTGTATGGCTCCAAGCCTACGGGCAGGGTCCTGCTGGAGAAGACCAAGAACTCTGATGAGTTTGCTGCCCTCATGGCCAAGTGAGGCGTGGGCCTGCGTATTTCAATTTCTGAGCTCTGAGAGTGTATGTGTTGTGCATGAATGTGTGCGTGTGTCCATGGAGGTAGGAATGTGTGTGTTCATATTAGGCACAATTGTGAGTATAGGTATTTGTATTCTGTATTCACCATTCATCAGGGAATTGCTGGGTTTTCACAGCAGTCCAAAAGAGGGAAGGATTATTTACCCTCCCCTAATGGAGTTGCCCTAATTATCATTTAGAATTGTTTCTCAAAGATCTCATGCTTTAAAACTCCTTGAGACAATGAAGCTGAGATGGTTTGTTTAAACAAGTGAATTCTTGTTTAAAAAATTAAACAAGCTGGGTACCTGGTGGTGTCCGGGGAAGGTCCCTACAGGTGTTGCTGCTGGGCCCATACATGGCCATGCAGGGTCTGTTCAGCAGACCTCAGGGAGTCCAGGGAGTCCAGCTGAGCCTCAGGGAGTCCAGGGAGAACCGAGGCCCTACCCAGCGTTGCTGTTCTAATGGCGCACACTGACCGCTCCTGTGGTTTCCAGCGGGCATTCCTTCCGACTGATCAGTGTCTCTGGTGTGCCAGTTGTTAAATATTTTGAACATCACCTCTGCCTTATCTCCAAATTGGTTTGTAGTATCCTAAGTGTGTGCAAATACAGGCAGTCATAGCTTTGTCGATTCAGTAGCATCAGAAATGCCCTACTCTTTTCGCTTTGTTAAACATTAGACTCTGGAGCCAGTCCTTTCTCTGCAGAGTAGGCCTTGATGCTTCTGTCTCTCATCAGTGCACCTCATTTTATATTTTATTCTGGAACTTACATTGAGGGAGCCAGGTGCAATGATGGGAGGGGTCGGAGTTACTCTTTGTTCTTTACCTCTCTCCTAACAAAAGGGACTCCTGCTCTTAACCACCTCAAGGCTTCCTAAGCCTGCCCTACAGTGTCTAGAACATTCCGAGAGGGTTTATTGCTGTGGGAGGTATCCTTGGTCTCCTTGGCCTCTTTCTGGCTTAACTAGAGCAGGCATAGCTCCAAATTCCCAATGGGAAGTCCTCAAAGGAACGACCCTAAGATCAAAATAGACATGCTTCAGACATGGCATGAGACCATATGAAAGAGTGACTGTCCAATAAATGTATGAAAATAAGCTCAAATTCACTAGCAGTCAGGAATGTAATGAATCGAACAACAAGACCTTTATCTCCTAACACCCACAAGACACAGAAATATAACCATAGTTGTGGGCAGGCCTGTGAGGAAGTATACTTTCCTGCATTGCTGGTGGGAATGGGAGCCAAGAGTCAATATCTATTATAATTAAAAATACTTAGAGCCTCAACACAGCAATTGCAAACTCTGAGACTCTAGCCTATGAAAAGAAAAGCCGTGATGTGTGAAGATATATGCATAAGGATGTTTATTTCAGTGTTGTTCATGTGGAAAAAACAATCCAGGACAGAAAGTGAATGCCATCAAACATGAGAATGTCTGAATAGATTATATAGAACCATAAAATGGAATGTTATGCAGCTTTTTAGAAAGAATCTGTTAGAGCTATACCAAATGACTCAAAAGAATTCTCATGGACTATAATTCAGTGAGAATACCAAGATAAAGAAGTACGCATAATACAATGCCCTTTGGATAAAACACGCAATGACAAAATCTTTAGATGTGGTTGTCTGCACCCCTTCACATCTATAAGGAATTGTCTGAGTGGAGATACAAAGAGAACAGTCAGTGTAGGTTGTTCTCTGGGCAGTGTGGCAGCCGAAACTGACATGGGTGGAGAACAGAGGGGATGGGTGAACCCAGTAGAAAAGGAAAAGAAATAAAAGAATGCCCTAAACATGCATATTTGTATATTTTTTAAAATGTTGGTATATGTGTAGATATATTTATAAAGAAGAGATGTAAAAAGAAAATCAAGAAAGAAGTAGACTTTGAAGCCACCTGGCCTATGTCCCGCAGGCTCATGATGGAGAGAGGACACGTCTGTGACTGTACTCTCTCTGGAACAGGTATGATCTCAGGCTGGCCGTTCCTGAAGGGAAGCAGGCTGTACTCTACCCAGAGAAGGAAGAGCCTAAACACATCCTGAACATCAAGAGGGGCATCGTTTCTGCCCTCCTGGTTCCCCTGGAGATGCAAAAGACTAAACAAGTATTGTTTCTGGTGAGAATTTAGAAAGCTACTAATAGCGGCCCCTGGAATCATCTTCACATATTTGAGCTGGGTCCTAGTGTATATGCTATATAACACAGTGGATCACTGACTCTGTGACATGGTTAGTAACACAGGAGGCCCTCGATTGGTGTGAGGCAAGGCTCCCCCTGTCCTCTGGCCTCACTTGGCAGGTCATCCCAAGCAGGCTGAGCAGGTTGGGTCTCATTTTAAAGCAGTTTTGGGGAGTATTGGCCACCCTACTCTTTTGTTTGATTTTCTTCTTTCCCAAAAGGTATAACACAGTAAAACCTGAATGTATTTTAGCTATGGGAAATAATTGAATGTATTGCCAGCCTATTTTAAGAATTTCAGGTTTAATCTGGGAGAAAATTCAATTTGCTCCAGTCCGGTGAAAATTTTTGAGCCCTTACTGTGTTCTATGTTCTATACTGCACTTGGAGAACACAGAGGTGCATCCTGCAGAGGCCTTCCCTCGGGGGGTTCTCAAGATTCAGTGGGGAGAACCGAGATACACATAACACAAGGTGGATTAGAATACATGCCATAAATGAGCAGTAGAGAAAATGTTCTGAGAACACAGAATATAAAATCAGAGTTGGCTGGATCCTGAGCATCCTGGCCAGCGTACCTCAGAACCAGAACCACCCTTAACTGGATCTTCACTCCACCTCTAGCTGGCCAGGTATCAGCAATGCCCACATTCTGATTAGGAGGAAGAAATTCCTCCCAAACCCATGTTGTTTCTGCTTTTTCTCCCAGGCTCTCTTCCCAGCCCCTTCCAAAGTACATAAGGATGTTTTCCTGCTTTGAATACGCTTGTTGTATCTTCTGCTCCCCTAGGATACTGTGTATGGAAACTGTTCCAGTGACTTCACTGTTAAAACAAGGAAGGGAAACGTGGCAACAGCAATATCCATCGAAAGAAACCTAGGCGTGTGTGACGGCTTCAAGCCCATCAGCACAGGAGTGAGCCCACTTGCTCTGATCAAAGGCATGGTGAGTTTCACACCAACATTGCCGGTCACACTCAGCAGCATCCTCTTTGCTATTAAAACTCTGGAATGTGAGAACTCATAGGGACCTCAGGGAAGACCTGCCCAGCCTCTGCTTCCAAGGGACCATAGCAAGAAACTGAGGACCCAACCGAGAGAGGCCTGCCCAAGGCGCAGAGCCTGTTACTGATTGGCCCAGGGCGAGATCGGGGTCCTGAGTCCCCGTCCAGAGCTCTGTTCTTCTTGCTGTCATTCTGTCACTGGCGCCAAAGCTTATGCCATCAGTTGAGACTAATGACTGTCCATCCCTGTGAAGGCTCCAGGGCTTGATGTAGATTGGCAAAGCCACCTACCGCTCTTTCCTATGCCAGGGCTGGGTGTCTCCAGCCCCAAGCATCTGGCTCCCCATGGATGTCCCAAGACCTGTGTTCTGCTCTCCTCTCCCTCACTCCCAAGGGTGACATTACCAAAAGCATTTCAACATCCTGTCTTTCTATCCCATGTATGACCCTGAGCAACTTCTGGGCCCTCTGCCTTCTGCCTAGGCCACCCCCTCAGTACTAGCCTTCCCTGCTGTCACCTCAGCAGAGGTCATGCAGCACCATATTACCTGGGCTTTCCTAATGCCTTGTAATATCTTCTGGGACATGAAGCACAGCTTATCTCAGGAAACAGGAAGGACTTGAGCAATCACTGCCATCCCTGGCAATACTCCTGGTCATTGTCCTTGGGACCAAAATCAGGGAGCCTGAAGGCCACAGGGCCACAATGAGATGCCTAGGCACTGGCTTATGTGTCTTCTTTGAGCACCTGCTATATGCTCAGACTGGCTCTGGGCAGTACTGAGGGAGGGACAGTGGCAGATGAACCATGGCCTTCCCCTTGGGGTGCTTACAGGCCAATGCTGAAACAAGGGTCTATGCACGCCAATAAAGGCCAATATCTGGCACACCCAGTGAAATGATAAGCCGAGTAGTGCCCACAAGCAGTCCCAGGACTGACCCAGAAGGAGGAGGCTCTAGTCACATAGCACATTGGGCAAAGCTGCTAGTGGACCTGATGGGAGGAAATGATGGGCAAGCATCAATGAGGCTAGCCCCAGAGGTTCGTTGCAGGTGTAGAGCATGACCCTGACAAATACAGAGGATGTGTAATACAAGAGAGAGATAAGGACAGGCGTCTAGGCAAAGAAAACATACCAGCAGTAGTGTGTGAAGTGGTAGTGTGTGGTGGTGCAGGGATGCATAGGATACCAGGTTATGTGTAGTTCGTTTATATTGACGAGTGGTCCACTGGGATGGAAGAGTAGAGTCTAGAGCTTGACTCAGCTTTGGGGATGCGGAGTTGTTGCATCCCTTTGTCTAAATGCCAAGTGCCAAGTTCTTTCTTTAACTGAATTATCTGGTGGTACAGAACTTTGCCCTCCACCTCCCCCACTTCCTGAAGGTAAATTCCAATGGCAGGAGATTCAGGTTCAAGGCCCAGGGACTGATCAAATGCTTCTCCCCATCTCATTCATAGACCCGCACCTTGTCAACTATGATTAGCAGCAACCAGTCCTGTCAGTATACCCTGGACCCCAAGAGGAAGCATGTGTCAGAAGCCATCTGCAAGGAGCAACACCTGTTCTTGCCTTTTTCCTACATGTAGGTCACCTGCTGCATCCCTGATTCATTGTTTCTGGGGTTGATAATGAACTGAATGCTTTTCAGGTGCCCTGTCCCAGCTAGGCTGTGCTTGGGAGGGGGCTATGAAGAGGCACAAAGCAGAGCCCATCCCTGTTCCCCTTGTAAATCTAACAGGTAATTTGGCAGGAACATCTTACGAATGCAAAACAATATGACACCAGCAACAGCTATCTGAGACCCAGACTTTAATGATTGTAGATCATGAAAAGCCAAGGATCATTGCAGGCTCCCCTGGTTAGGAAGGCTTTATGGAGGATTTGCGATTTGGATTGGAGACTTGTATATCCAAATCTGTTTTGAAAATAAATCAATCAACCAATATTAATTGAGTAATTGCCCACTGTGCTGTGGGAAATTCAAAGGAATTTTGAGGCATAGTGTTAGTTCCTACCCTCTGGGCACTCCAGACAGGTGGGAGGTAGAAGGTACATCTGTCCTTTCATCAGAAAGACAGCTATATGACCAGGAGGATGTGGGTGCTGTTCATTAGGGGAGTCAAGAACAGCTGGCTTCAACTATGTTTTGAAAGGTGGGCAGGATTTGGATAGAAGAGGACATGGGGGAAACATTCAAGATGCAAAGAACGGTATGTTCTGGGGAGCTGGCTGTTCATAACATGATGGGTTTTCTTTGTTACCAGGAATAAGTACGGTATGATGGCACAGGTCACACAGACTTTGAAACTTGAAGACACGCCTAAGATCAACAGCCGCTTCTTTAATGAAGGTAAGACTTTATGCTCACATGGTAGTCAGGGCTGGGAAATCTACCCAAGATATACCATGTACCATGGCTTTGCTCCTTGCTGAGCCCTATGGAATGATTGCTGGCAAATGAGTCAAGTGGGCTTTGCTGTTCTATGAGCTGCTCTAGTGAGGAAGCAGATTCATTTCAGAATATCAGGTGGCAATGGGATAAAGGAAAGGGAGAAGTTTTCTAGAGCTAGCTAGATTTTCATAAACATGACCTGGCCTCCTAAATCTACCTCTGGTAATTGCCAACACTCGGTAACAAGGCCCATGGCCTGGGTGACTTGGGGCAAGTGGGAGAGAACCTTCAGGGTCAGGAATCAGTCTTTAGAACTGAAAGAAACCTAGAGATCTCTGGTCCAACATTTGTCTTCCACTGAAATCTTATGCATTAAGTTTTATGCATTACCTCATTGCTCTCAGCAACCTGTTATGTCACATGGCAGTGATGTGTGCTTTTATACCCATTCTACAGAGAGGAAAATGACACATAGAGAGGCTTGGTGTTTTCAAGGTCTCAGAATATTAGAGGTGCTGCAAAATAAGCTCCCAAGAAGAATCTAAGCCAGAATTCTTTCCATTATACCACATTTCCATGCTGACTTAACCCTCTCCCTAGCATAGGTCACAGTAGGGTGATAGAGGGGACACAAAAGGGTCTTCTCCTGCCCACAAGCTGCTAGATCCCACTGGAAGAAATGATAGCGAGCATCAGTGAGCCTAGCCTTAGCTGTAGCCATGTCAGCAGCATCAGCCCCTCCCTGGTTCTCCTGGGCAAAGAGGTAATCTGACGCTAAATTGAAAAAAGCCTAGATTCAGTTCCAGCTCTGCCTCTTACACCCAGAGAGTCCTGGGCCAGGTGAGTTGCTCATCTCTGGGTCTTATTCCCTTATGTTTAATTGAGGAACAACACTGACCCACAGGGATAGCATGATGAGTCAGCAGGAACATTGAAGTGAAACACTGAGCACAGAGCCAGATACACAATAGAAATCAAGTACAGGGTAGTTTTTCTTTTCTTTTCCCCTTTGCTGATACCTCCCCAATTCCCAGGTCCCAGCCGACCAAGATGCGGCTGAGATAAGGGGGTAAGCAAGAATCCCTCTGACACTTTTCTCCTGCCAGGTACCGAGGAGGTGGGTCTTGCCTTTGAGAGTACCAAGTCCACATCACCTCCAAAGCAGGCCAAGGCCATTGTGAAGACCCTCCAAGAGCTGCAGATGCTGCGTGTCTCTGAGAAGAATGCCCAGAGAGCTAACCTCTTCCAAAAACTGGTTACTGAGCTAAGAGGCCTCAGTCACGAGGCAGTCACAACGCTCCTGCCAAAGCTGATTGAGGTGTCCAGGTATTTCTTTAAGGGTCGAGGCTCTGTCTTCCATATAACCCATTATAATTGGCTGAACTTCCAAACCTCAGCTGGAGAATCTCAGGGACATTGAAATATCAATTCAGTTAGTCAATTAGTTGATCAGTTAATGTTTTCTGGATAGAAGAATATCAGCCAAGGTGCTTAGAGTCCCATGGGCAACCGCACATAGACACACACACACACACTGCATTCAAGGCAGATATGTACCTGTGTGTTCAAATAGGAGGGAAAATTTTCCTATATTTTGATGGATATCTTCTAATTCCTAGTTCTATTGTGGGTGTCACAGGAAGTTTGAGAGAAAAAGAAATTTTGCCCTTTAGAAGCCTGTAGTCCAGTGGAGAGAGAACTATGCAACAAAATAAAATACTGTGACTTCTCTATACTTCAAAGCAATGGCCCTAAGCGCTATAAAGGTCAGAGAAGGGATCGCGCGAATGTCTGCCTGGCATGTTCCGTGTTCTGTCCAAAGGACAATGAAAACAGTCCTTGTCTGGTGATAAGTCCAGGGGTCCTTCAGGCCTTCCTCCGCGGCCAGTGGAAATGCTCCTGGGGGAGGCTTCCTGGTTCGTAGGATCCGAGCTGTATTTTGGAAGATGGTGGGGTTTGGATCGTGAGTAAAGGAAGTAAGAGCACTCTTGACAGAGAGAACGCAATGCTCCACAGATATTTTAGCTGCCTTGATTTTGATCTGTGTAACTTCCTCTGCCCTTTTCTTATCAGCCCCATCACTTTACAAGCCTTGATTCAATGTGGACAGCCCCAGTGTTACACTTACATCCTCCAGTGGCTGAAGAGCGAGAAAGCCAGCCCCCTTCTGATAGATGTTGTCACCTACCTGATGGCCCTGATCCCAGAGCCCTCGGCCCAGAGACTGCAGGAGATCTTTAACACCGCAAAGGAGCAGCAGAGCCGGGCCACTTTTTATGCTCTGAGTCGTGTGATCAACAAGTGAGTTTTACACTGCTTCTCCTGGTGGTTGCTGAGAAGGACCCCATGTCTCTGGATTAGGATTGTACCCCACCGGCCACTTTAAAACTCTGATGTTTGCTTTTTTGTTTTTCTACTGTTCATTTTGAGAGTAATGACTTAAAATAAGAAATCAGCAAACACACGGTTGTATTTCAAGATAAACCAAGCCATGCTTGCTGAATCTGACTCTTATTCTGTAGCTACCGTAAGACACACCCTACTAAGACCCAGGACCTGTTGGATATTGCTGATTACCTGTTGGAACAGCTTCATGATGACTGCACTGGGAATGAAGATCACACGTACTTGATTCTGAGGGTACTGTTCAGTCTTTTGTCTAACGTGTATCCTTTTGGAAGCCTTTTCCTAGCAACTCCTTACTGCTTCTGCATCCTGATTCCCTCTTGTTCCTTTTCCATGTAGGTCATTGGAAATATTGGCAGTACCATAGAGAAGCTAACCCCAAGACTCACATCTTCAATCCTGAAATGTATCAAAAGTACAGAGCCCTCACTGGTCATCCAGAAGGCTGCCATCCAGGCCCTGCGGAAAATGGAACTTCAAGATGAGGTAAGGGCCACAGAGGGGGTCTGCATGTGAAAACATTATTCAGATTAACAAGGATTTTGAATGAGATTCTAAATCTCACCATTCTACTGACTTTATTCTACTGCTTTCTAATTGCCAATTTCAATAAGCCTATTGACTTGACTGCTTAGTAGTATGTAGACAGGAGAAAAATATTTGATCTTGAAGATATGCTACATGCTGTTCTCCTACCAGATTGACCATCACTCTCATCTTGGGAAAACATGCCTGATTTTTCCTAACCTCTCCAAACTAGCATCATCAGGTCCTAGGTACCTGATGCCTTAGGGACAATGACTCCATGGCTTTAGAAACTACTTTATTTATTAGACTCAAATTCTCACTATCCCTTCCCACCTTTACACTCACGCTGAGATAATTTATGTTTAAACAACTTTGTTTTCATTTAGTAGCATCTCTCCATCAAGTCATAACTCAGCCATACTTTGTGTATTTTAATGCAATTGAATTCAACCTGCATTTGATAGGTATCCTCTGAGAACTTTCCCTGAGCTGGTGGTTGCTCTGGGGAACACTGGGGAGAGACTCAGTACCAGCATTTAAGGTACTGAAAGTTATTAGAAAGACATTTGACTTGCACATAATAAAGCACTAACGGACCATGCCAGTGCTTGCCAGGCGGATTCTGTGTTTTAACCAAGGACAGTGATGACGGTCTCCTATTTGGCTACAGGTCCGGGAAGTCCTCCTTGAGATTTTCCTCAGTGATGCCTCTCCGGGGGATAAGCGACTGGCAGCCTATCTCATGCTGATGAGGGACCCTTCCCAGTCAGATATTAAAAAAGTTGTCCAACTTCTCCCACGGGAACAGAATGAGCAAGTGAAGAACTTCGTAGCTTCTCACATTGCCAACATCTTAAAATCAGAAGAACTGTATGTCCAAGAGTAAGTAAGAATAATTTTCCCTCATCTGACACAAAGGACTGGAATTCCAAGCCTCAATTCTAATTAAGCCACGGCCTGCCCTTTTTGGAGTGTTCTTTCTCCTGGAATAAACACTTGTGTGAAAGTGCAGCACACCTGAACCAAGCTCTTGGGGCAAATGAAATCCAAATAGTTTGGTAGCACCTGGAAATCCATATTTACTTGGGGTAAGAGAGACAATGGATAAGTAATATGATGTGTCAGCTGAAAATATATTCCTTCTCTTCATCTAGCTTGAAAAAGTTAGTGGAAACAGCTCTGAAAGAAACTCAACTTCCAACTCTCATGGACTTCACAAAATTTTCCCGGAACTATCACCTTTCCAAATCTGTTTCTCTGCCTTGGCCTGACCCGGTCTCAGCCAAAATCGAAGGCAATCTTATATTCGATCCCAACAATTACCTTCCTAAAGAAAGCATGCTGAAAACAACCCTCACTGTCTTTGGATTCGCTTCAGCGGACCTCTTTGAGGTATGTCTGAGACTGAAGAGGTCTTATGTTCTCTGCTCCGTTCTGTACAATACCATGAATAGGGAGTCAAGGGAGCCACGAGCCAGCCTGGGAGGAACCAGGAACCATCTCTTTGAGGGCTGCTTCTTTCCTCTTTCCTGGCCCTCCTTCATCCCCACTAGGGGTCTTCTGAAGCGTGACTCCTTAGCATTAATGGAAACGCAGATGTCTCAGAGAAGCCCTAAGGCCCCAAATCCAAAAGGAACGTCGTGGGCTGTGAAGTCAGATCTGGTTCAAATCCTAAATGCGCTCCTCACTCTGAATTTTTTGTTTAATTACTTACCTTCTCTGAACCTTAGCTGCTTCTTCTGGAAAAAGGCAAATAAGTTCTGCCTTTCAAGATTCTAGTGAGATTCAAATAGACAACTGCTGCGGAGTGCTAAGCTGGCTCCTAACCCGTAGTATTCATCAAATGCTTGCTTTATTAAATGGACATAAAGAGGAAATAGGAGGCTGACACACAACAAAGAAACCTGATGGCACCTTCTTGCCTCATTTTTTGTCTCAGATTGGTTTGGAAGGAAATGGCTTTAACCCAACAGTGGAAGCTCTTTTTGGGAAGCAAGGATTTTTCCCAGACAGTGTCAACAAGGCTCTTTACTGGGTTGATGAGCAAGTGCCTGATCATGTCTCCAGGGTCTTGGTGGATCACTTTGGCTACACCAAAGATGATAAACGTGAGCAGGTATGTTTTTGTTAAGTATCCTCTCAAGGAAGGCTTTGGGTCTCAATACAAAAACATTCTTATCCAGACCTAGAAGTCATCAAGGAACTATCTAGCTGAAGTGAGAATTATGGATATTATTAACCAGTCCTGTGAGGGTAAATACCAGTATCCTCTGCAGTTATGGGACTCCTAGAGATTCAAGGTGCCCAGAAACCAGACCCATTAGAGGCACTCTAGCATAATGATTAAGACTGTGAACTCTGGGGCATGGATTTGAATTCTAACCTCACTGTCTTCCAACTGCATGTTTGGGCAAGTTGCTTAATATTATGTCTGTCTGTTTCTACATCCCTAGATACTAATAATAATCCATACCTCACCTGGTCATTTAAAGACTAAACAAAATAAAATATGTAAAATGCTAAGCAGAGTGCCTGGTTGGTAGCAGTTGCTCAATAAGCAGATGCTAATATAATTTTTTAAATTCATATTTTGATCATTATTAACTGTGTTCTTTGGCTATTACTCATATCAGTGCACTAGCTAATGGGAGCAAAATCCATTTTGAAACTAGCATAAGCCCCCACTTAAGGAGGAGATAATAGATTGTGTAACCTGGGACTTCTTATTCTTCACGTTTTTCCCACCCAAAGTGTGGTCCAGTCATTGACATCACATCAGAGCTTATTAGCAATGTAGGTTCTCAGGCCCCAGGGGGATCTGCTGAATCAGAATCTACATTTTAATGAAATTCCCCAGGTGACTTGTATGTATATTTCAGTTTGAGAAGCAAGGCGATAATTTATTCCTAGATGCTCACAGAGGGCCCCACCTCCTTCTTCTAATTTATGTATACCTCCACTCGGAGGTTGGGGGTCTTTGATGTGTTTGGGGTCTGTCAATCACTCTTGTCTTTCTCAATACCTACACATCAGTCCAGGAATAGGAATTCTTACCTATAAGAACTTGTCTAGGATTGGGTGTTTTTCAAGCTTTTGGCCAATTTATACAGCAGCCACATTTTATCAAGAAACTCCTAATATTCATCCCCTGTCATAGGAGAAGGGCATGAGCATGTGAGGAAGTGGTGGGCAGATGATCTTCTAATTTGGGGGAGCCCCAGAGGTCTTGGCCTCCTGGAAAACCGAGATTCCCCTTTACTATACCTAAATTATTCAAGTTAAGAACAGTATGGCAACACCACTATTCCTGGTAAGACTTCAGTATTTTATCTTAGTTCAGAGGCACTATCTATCTTTCAGTAGAAGGTTGGGGACTCATTTCAGTGCCTGCCCCATATACGCCCTTGAGTGTTTATGTCTAACCCTCCACAGCTGTAACACACAGGTCCCCTATCAGGAATCTAAATGTGTCTGACAGTGCTGACAGCTCATTAGACATTTTGTTGTTAAAATCCCAGGACATGGTCAATGGAATTATGCTCAATGTTGAGAAGCTGATCAAAGATTTGAAATCCAAAGAATTCCCAGAAGCCAGAGCCTACCTCCAAATCTTGGGAGAGGAGCTCGGCTTTGTCAAACTCCATGACCTCCAGCTCCTGGGAAGGCTGCTGCTAAATGGTGTTCACACTCTACGGGGCATCCCCCAGATGGTGAGTGGGCCAGGCCCCATCACAGGGCCGTGAAATTAGCTTGTACTCTTTTTAGATCTCCCAGACTCCCTAAAGATCCAGATACACAAACCAGAGAAAGTGCTTGTATTTCCTTCAAAGAGGTAAGTTTGCCTTGAATTTCAGTGAAGAATGTTCCTTAACTGCAAGGAATTGGTAACATTTAGAAATTAAGCTATTTATAATGTTAGATGTATCTTTTAAGAGCATTCATGTGTTCATCTGAAAAAACAATGTTAAGTGTATCTCCTTCTTCCTGTGCTACAGGCTCCTTTTAATGTTGACGTGATGCAGTGGTTATGAAAGAATGTATTTGGCAAACTGTAATCCACTATCTAAACAGAAGCTATAATTTTTATTATTACTCATTTGTTATTGAGGGAGAAAATATCCAAATATACACCCCAAGCCTTAATAAATAATAATACCAACTTTAAGAAAACAGATCTCAAGTTATTTTCTAGAAATGTTATTAAAAACAAAAACCAGTGCATACTAATATCTATATGATCTCGATAGCTCATTGGTTTCAAAGAATTGGTTTTACCACAATATATTATATTTTAAGTAAACCCCTGTTTACATTTAGACTCCTAAAAAACAGAATTCATACCATGCAATGATACTTAAAGTTCATAAAGCTCTAGGGCCCAGCAATATTCTTAAGTGCCTTCTGAGTCACCATGTGAAAGTGACATGATGTCTATCTAGGGCAATTTCTTATATCCCAGTTTGCTAAGAACCAGTAATCATTCATCTTTACTGATCAACCTGTTCAGCTAATCAAAATATGCTAGTCCCCTCCTTTCTGGATCAAGAATAATTATTGTCCAATACATGGGAGCCTACCTCGATGGGGCTCATCTTTAATTACTCTCTCCTGTTGCATCTGTAGATCGGAGAGGCCATAAGGAAAGGTTCAGAGAATGACTTGTTTCTTCACTACATCTTCATGGACAATGCCTTTGAACTCCCCACTGGACTTGGATTGCAGCTCCAAGTGTCCTCCTCTGGGGTCATCACTCCTGGAATCAAGGCTGGAGTGAAACTGGAAGTAGCCAATGTAAGACTCTGTTTACCTTTTGATTCCTTGAGGTTGTTCTTTTCCTCCAGGATGGGTTTCTTGTGCAATTTAGAAAGACCTGCCTCATTCAAGACAAAGTACATCATCATTGAAATCACCTCATTCATTTTTATGAGAAACTTCAGGGTTCCAGTAGGACGTGTCACCTCGCTAGCTCAAGTTGGGCAAGACAGTAACATGAGAACTTAGCTGTGCTCCCAGTAAATGAGGATTCTGTCATCTTTTTATCCTGTTATGCTTAAGTTAACTTGGGTACTTCCTATTTCTGGGTGTCAGTGTCATGTGTCTCTGGGGAGCTGAGAACTTGGCTTTTCTTCCTCCAAACAAATCACAGTGTTTCCTGAGCTGTGAGCCATCCAGAGATGTTTGCCCAAGGATGGGGAAGGGTGGTTGAATATGACTGCCAGGGTACTGAGATATTTAACAATATCTAACAAAGCTGATATCTAACAATATCTAACAATATTTAACAAAGCTGAATAGGTCATTTTCTGACTTACAGATGCAGGCAGAACTGGTGACAAAGCCCTCTGTGTCTGTGGAATTTGTGACAAATATGGGCATCATCATTCCAGACTTTGCTAGGAGTGGAATCCAAATGAACACCAAGTTCTTCCATGAGACAGGCCTGGAGGCACAAGTTACCCTGAAAGCTGGGCAGCTGAGGCTCATCGTTCCTTCTCCAAAGAGGCCAGTCAAGCTCTTCAGTGGCAGGTAATTCAGCCAGCTCTGGCCAGCCAGTTTGGAGAAGAGAATTGAGACTGTCTGAAGGACTTGGCCAGGCGAGGCAGCTGATGGAAATAGTTCAGGCCCCAGTGCATCTGGGAGGACAGAGGGAAAGAAGGTGCTGGACTACCTGTTTTAAACCTAGACTAGACTCACTCAATAAGAACCATTTCCTCAGCTCTCCACATTTTACTAGAAAATTGAGACTTAAGGCCTACTGATTAATTAGCTCTTATTAAGTTGTGGTTTTTTTTATTGTGGTTGTTTTATTGGTTGGTTGGTTTTGAGGATGAAGAAACAGTAGCTCTAGAGAAATCATCCTTGGGAAATGAACGTTTTTGGTTCCCCCAGGAAAAATACCAGAGGACATACTGGTTCATGGCAGCTAGGTCAGTAGACAAAGCATCAAATACCTAATCTTGTGATTATGGGATGCAGCCTCATATTGAGCACTCCATATTTGAAGACATCATCAAACATTGATTTACCTTAGTTTCCATATTTTGAGCACATTAATTTGTTGATTCAAAATGCTAAAAAAATAGTATTTAATTGTCTGGTATGTACCCAGCATGTTGAATGAGATACGTAACATCTCTGACCTTCTAGGGCTTACGGTTTACAGGAAGGACATAAACAATGAAGCAAGCTGTAAGTATCAAGTGAGGGCTAAGTTAGAGGAAGTGTTAGCCAGCCATGACACTCCGTATCTTGGAGCCTGTGACAGTTAGGGAAAGCTTCCTGAAGAAAGTGATACCTAAGCTGATATCTGAAGGCTGTGCCAGAGTTCTACAGAAGCATTCAACTCTACTGAATGCTTCCAGGAGATCAAGGAAGATAAAGCCTAAAATGACCAGTGGAGTTAGGAGCAATAAAGTGCCTGGAGATGCTGATGAATGTAGCTCCCGAGGCATGGTGGGGGCGGCAGTCAGACTGCAGTTCAGGTAGAAGCATGCGAAAGAAGTGGACACTGCAAAAGAGACAAATTTCCTGATTGTGAGGGAGCCAAGAAGGGACTAGAAGGGCAGAGAAAAGGTGTATGTGTGTGAGTGGGTGTGTTTGTGTGTATGCATGCACATGCCCACAATGGGAGAGGAGACTTCAGCATGTTTAATGCTGGTGGAAAGAGATTTCAGAGGAAAGAGACAGGGCCTCTCATCCTTACCTTTCCCTTCATAGGAAGGAAGGGGCACACCTGAGCTCAGGTCCCAGTGATTGTTACTTACCATCTCTGAGCCTCTGTAAAAAGGAGATGCCTAAGGCCTCCTGCTGTGGGGATTATAGATTGCATATGTACACACCTTAGTGCAATGTCTGACACATAAGGGTTTCTGTGATTGTTAGCCTTGCTGATGTTCTTCCTATTATATATTTCTAAGTAAATCCAATAATTTGAAGTGGAGGTAGACAGAGGAGAGAGATAGAGAGCAGGATAAGGGGGCATGTGCAATGTGAGAATCAGGGATGTTCGTTTCAATTCAGGACTTGAGGGTAACCCAGGTTTTTTGTTTCTCCACCAGTAACACATTTCATTTGGTCTCTACCACAAAAACTGAAATGATTTCACCTCTAACTGAGAACCGGCAGTCCTGGTCAACCTGCAAGCCTTTCTTTACTGGCCTGAACTACTGTACTACGGGTGCTTACTCCAAGGCCAGTTCCACCGACTCAGGCTCCTACGATCCACTGACTGGGGACACCAGGTCAGAGGTGCTCACTGCCCCACCCAGCATCTGCTCACCTTCTACATCCTGGCCATCTAGCAGGGCAAAAGAAAAAATGCTGTGTGTTGTAGGCCATGCATCAATGTTAGGGATTTGCATCATCCTCTGATTATCTAAAACAGTGGTCCTCTGCCCAACACACCTGCGGGGTATCCATAATCCTAACTAAATTTTGAGCTTAAGACAGAGGAGGAGCGCTTGTGCAGTGAGAAGTCATGATGTCTAAGGGAGTCTTAGCTCAGAAAATAAACAATCAAGGTGATTCTATCACATTCCTTCAAGGGAACTATAGCCATTGCCATTGACAATCATTCCTTTGAAAGCATCTCTTTCTGGATGGTGTCCTCTCTTCTTCCCTTATGCATTAGATGAGATCACAGCATGCATTGCAATTTGCCCCTAAGTCAGTGTCCATGTTTCTTAGCCTGCAAACACATAGGCATGACCTTTCCTGGAGCCCGGGAT
This sequence comes from Manis javanica, assembly GCF_040802235.1. Taxonomy (NCBI): domain Eukaryota; kingdom Metazoa; phylum Chordata; class Mammalia; order Pholidota; family Manidae; genus Manis; species Manis javanica. Next base: position 226,996,070 of record NC_133156.1, read on the forward strand.
GTGTTCAAAGCCTTCACCATGCTTAAGGGCTCCCTTGTCTTCAGTAACCCCCCTACAACATCCACTGCTTGCTCTTAGCTTTGTAGAAACAACCAGCTGGCTTCTGCCGGGATCATCTAAAAACCTGGGGAAGCCTGGGATCTGCCCTTGCCTTGGGCTCTTAGAGGGACTGAGAAGCATCATAAAGATCATTGTTAGTTAAGGAGAAGAGACAATATTAAAATAAGGACCATATTTTTGTTGCCATTGAGGCTCAGTTGTTTTGAGGCCATTATCATCACCGAAAGCTTTAACTTATGCACTGTGACATCTTTAGATTTGAACTGGAACTGAAGCCAACAGGAGAAGTAGAGCAGTATTCTGCCAGTGTGACCTATGAACTCCAGAGGGAGAACAGAGCCTTGGTGGACCAACTGAAGTTTTCAACTCAGGCGGAAGGCAAGTAGCCTCTATCTCTGCTCTCAGTCTCAGGCCCAGGGCTCATAAGGGGAACATGTTTATTGACTAAATGCCTGAAAAGTGTCAGTTCTGTTCTGAGCTGAGGCTAGAACAGTATACGATGGAGCTGATATCTCCCTCCGGGGTTTACGCAGACAACCAAACAAGTAAATATTCTCAATATCAGATGGGTGCTGGGGAGAAAAATAGAGCATAAAGGCATCTAGGGAATGTTGGGAGTGGCAGGGAGAAGGAGAAGGAAGAATGGGAGAAGCCAGTGCTATTTGGAAAGTCTTACTGGTGAAAGGAGCATAAAAAAGAGACTGAAAGGGGTAAGGAGATAAGCCACATGGAAAGAGTGTTACAGGCTGAGGGGCTGGTAGGTGCAAAGGCCCTGAGGCAGGCATATGGCTGCCATGTTTGAGAAAAAGGAAGGAAGCCAGTATGGCTGAAGCAGAGAGACCAAGGAGAAAATGGTAGAAGGTGAGGTCAGAAAAATAAGGGGAAGGGTAGTCTTGTAGACCATGGTAAGGATGTTGGTTTTTACTGTCAGTGAAATAAGCAGCCACTGGAGAGTTCTCATGATTTCTCTATGTTTATGTTGAGGAAAGACTTTAGGAAGACCAGGGCAGAGAAACTATTATGCAGACTGTCACAATAATCCAGGGCAGATGTGGTGGTGCTTTAGGTTAGAGTGGTGGCAGAGGATATCTGGGAAGTAGTTGGATTCTGGCCATATTTTGAAGGTTAAGCTGACAAGATTTGCTGACACAGTGGGTGTTATGTGTAAGAGAAAACAGGAAATCAAAATGACTCTAAGATTTTTTGGCTTGAGCAACTAAACAACAGAGTTGCCATTTGCTGAGATGGAAAAGATTAGTGGAGAAACAGGTTTTAGGGGATGGGGCAAACTTAGATGTTCACTTTGGAAGGTTTTTGTATGTAGAAATACTACTTCACAAAATTGAACTAGAAAAAGAAAACCCACAGGAAAGGAGATGCCTACATGGGATACATCTGGAAAAAAAAAATCGCTTAACAGTTTTACGAAAGATATAATAAAATGGATACACCTGTGAACTGGAGGAAACCTAGGTGTCTTGAGACAAGGAAAGGAGAGCTGGTGAGATGGGCAGCCAGGGCAGAGGTAGCAAGGAACCAGGAAGGGCCTCCTAGGTGAAGGGTCATATAGAGATGCTGTGTCTACCTGACACAGAAGGACCCTGAGCCCTTACTGTTCCCTGAATGTGCCAAGCATTTCCCACATTGGGGTCTGTGCATTTCCAATGCCCTCTGTCTGGAATGCTGTCCCCTAAGAATGCAGCACGGCCTAGAGCCTCTCTACATCAGGCCTCTGCCTATATACCTCTTAAGAGGAAGACCTCTGACCACCACACATGAACTAGCACCACTTTTATCCCTTCCTTTATTGTCTTATCCAGTTTTGCTTTTCTTCATCACATTTATTACCACCTGATATGAAAAATGTACTTGTTTATTGTCTGTATAGTCCCCCCACTAGAGTGTAAGCTCCATGAGTGCAGAGATTCCTCAGCACCAAGAGCAGTGCTTAGCACATGATAGGCAATCAATACATTATTTGCAGATCAAACAAATGTATGAGCACCACTGAGTATAAAAATTAAAGGTAAGTCCTAAACTGCATCCTCATTCGAGCACATTTGGTACTTAGGGTTTCTCTGTTTTTCCCTCTCCTTCCTTCCTAAACATTGCTTCTGAATACACGTCTTGATTCCTTGTACACTCCCCCAGGTGGGAAGCAGACTGAGGCTACTATGATCTTCAGATATAACCGGCAGAGTATGACTTTGACCAGTGAAATCCAAATTCCAGATTTTGATGTTGACCTTGGGACAGTCCTCAGAGTTAGTGATGAATCGGCTAAGGCAAAAAAGTCTTACAAGCTCACCTTGGACATTCAGAACAAGAAAATCACTGAGGTCACTCTCACTGGCCGCATAAGGTAAGGACAGTTCAGTGTGATCTGACCTGACCCACAGGCCCTTGTAGTTTTCTTTCTTCCTCTTCAGGTTCAAGGCTGATCAAACCAAGGGCATTCCTACTCTGCAGCCCAAGGGGTAGATAGAGCCCTCAACATTTGATCCTCTGTACATGTCCAGTTGAATCTTCCTTCACTGGGCACTTACTATTCATCAGGTACTGCGCTGGGTGCTTGAAAGAAATTATCTTGGTTCTCATAATAAACTGCAAGATAGGTATGGGTTTCTCTGTTTTATAGGTAAGGAAGTGGTAGCTCAGTGGGGTTAAAAAAAAAAAAGTGGCCAAGGCAAGAGAGCCTGTGAATGGTAGAGCAGGATTCGAACCATTTTGGAAACACTTCTCTTCCCCCTGTACCTTCCTGGAAAGTCCTGCATTTAGGCTGAGTTAGCTTTAGAATGAGCTAATGAGTTAGCTCATTAGAAATAACTGAGTTAATGAGTTCATTTCTCTGAGCCATTCATGTGTCTGATTTTTATCATCAGAAATGGAACTTCTAACTGTTTCACCCTGCATATTTCCTTGGAATGGAAAAGTCATTCATGTCAACTGATTTTCTTTTCCCTAGCTGTGACAAGAAAGAAGAAGGCAAAATCAAAGGTGTTATTTCCATACCCCGTCTGCAAGCAGAAGCCAGAAGTGAGATCCTTACCCAGTGGTCTTCCACAAAACTCCTCCTCCAGATGGACTCATCAGCTACAGCTTATGGCTCGACAGTTTCCAAGAAGGTGGTATGGCGTTACGGTATGTGCCTCTCCTCATGGGGTGCTTCCGGGAGCACTGTGTACCTGAGAGCATGGGTTAGGGGCTGACCTGGTACCACTGACAGCTATGCCGCGTGTGCATTTTCAGATGAACAGAAGATTGAATTTGAATGGAACACAGGCACTAACGTGGATACCAATAAAGCGGCTTCCAGTTTCCCCGTGGATCTCTCTGATTATCCTAAAAGCATATATATGTATGCTGACAGTCTCTTGGATCACAGAGTTCCTCAAACAGACATGACTTTTCGGCACATGGGTTCCAAATTAATAGTTGTAAGTACAAATCAGTCAGTCAACCAATACATGGTTATAAGGACTAATTATGTACGAGAAGCCCTGAGTTCAGTGAAAGAGGGTGTCCAAAGTGGGTAAGGCATGATTCCTACCATGGAAACATTCATGCAACGATAATTAACCCCGTTTCACAAGGCTATATGTGATAAATACCAAATAAACATTACAAAGCAAAAGAGTTTGCTGTACCTAAGATATCAAAGGAAGCATCAGGACACAGGTGGAATTGACTATGTCATATATTCCTTTTACAAAATACAGGAAGAGACCAATGACTTGTAACCAAAATTCATAATTTTCTGCAATTTATTTTTAACTTTCAGTGCATCATTCTGCTTAATGATTAATCAATCAAATATGGATTATCACCTAATGTCACTTGTACTTTGAGGCCTACCCATGCCTATTGCTCTGAAAACTTATATTATTTTGTAGGCAACAAACACATGGCTTCAGAAGGCTTCCACGAGTCTTCCTTATGCCCAGAATTTGCAAGATCACCTCGGTGGCCTGCAAGAGTTCTACCTCCAGAAAATGAGATTACCAGACTTCCACATCCCAGAAACACTCTTCTTGAAAAGGTAAAAAAAAAAAAAAGAAATCAGAAACATTTCTTGAACCATGAAAAGTAAGTGGAAGATTTTACTTAGTGTGATTTAGGATTTTTTTAATTTACATTTTTAAGGGAAATAATGTAAGCATTTTAGTGAGAGGCCTAAGTATAGCATAAGCACTGTGGTATTTTTGCAGCATTGAACATGAGGTATGTGAATGCCAGCCCAGTCCAAATGAACCTAAGAAAGTAATGAGAGGATTCTGGTGCTTTCCAGGAGGAGGCTTTATTCACTACAACCTGAATTTGAAAGCCATTCAGTTTTCCTCCATTATAAGAGTGAACTCCCCTCTGTTCAGGACCAGGTTATATTCATCACTGGCTGTGAAAAATTCAGGAGTGGCTAGAGGAATTGTTGATGACGGGATTTTTTGTTGAGCTCTAGAGAGTCAGAACAACCACTGGGCATTGTATGAAGGTAGCATTCTGAAAGAAGATTTCACTTTAGCAATATAGCCTCATGCCTATGGGGAAGTCAGATTCCAAATTGTTTAGTCTACTCCTCTGTTTACAGAAATACATGTAATGCTTTATTTCATGAAAAAAAATATCAGAGCATGAGCAGAAAAGACTAGTCTTTTATAGATTGATGGTTCTCTGTATTATCTTCAGGATTAGGATACAAGTGACCTGTGTCCATAGTCATGGCTGAGCAGCAAAGTTTAATAGACCAAATAAGTGTGAAAGGCTGAAGTCCTTTAAGCACTCCTACGGCCAAAGTCTATTGAAGATAAACAAAAAAAAAATGTCAGCTTTAGAGAACCCAGAAACCTCTTCCTTTACTACTACAATTTCTGACCAACAGTCCTCTCTGTGCTGTGCTGAAAAGACAGGACTGCAGAGCTTTGGAATTGGACAGGGCCTTATCGAGCATCCTCCTACTGAATGTGGGATCCTGGCTAGGAAGCATCCACTCCCTATTGGAATAATGCAGTGAACAAATTACAGCATTTAAACTCTGCCATCCTATTTTATTCTTGTGTTATAATAATCCATCATACATGCATAGTATCAAAAAGATTTGCAAAGTGCTTCCAAGTAGTTTTCTTCATTTGATATCCAAGGCCGACTCCATGCGGTCAGCAGAAGGGTACTGTCCTTACTGCACATATAACATCACTGAGACTCAGAGAGGTGAATTCACTAATACAGTATCACCAATAAGTGGCAGCTAAAACTGTAACCCAAGATTGCTGACTCCCACACCTGTGTTCTTTCGAGATACAAACAATTTACTAAATATAGATCAAATGTCCCCTATGTGAAAGAACAGATAAAGACCAGGATAAGGTATAACCCTGCCTCCCAGGAAAATAACCTGTGGACACTGACAAATGCACAAGTAAGTAGTAGTTATATAAGCAGAATTGGAACATGCTCTTTGAGATAGGTGTAAGGAACTATGTCACTGTAAGAACAAGAGAAATTAACTATGACTTAGATGTCACAATAGTCATAAGGAAGTACTGATAAGGAAGTAGCTTTTGGTTGGAGGGGCTTGTTGAGTGGATTTGAATGTTTGATAAGTAGAGGTAAAAACAAAGCTGTCCTTAGCATAGACAGTGATAGGAGGAAAGGTACCGTGTAAGTGCAGAAATGGGGTACAACGACTATTGCTCAGAAAGTCAGATAGCAGAGAACTGTGAGTTCTTGATGTCTGACCGTGGGGACATTGTCTTTGTTGTTCATTTCAGTGATGGACGGGTCAAATACACCTTGAACAAGAATAGCATGAAAATTGAGATTCCTTTGCCTTTTGGGGGCAAATCTTCCAAAGATCTAAAGATGTTAGAGACTATTCGGACACCAGCCCTCAACTTCAAGCCTGTGGGATTCTACCTGCCATCTCGAGAGTTCCATGTCCCCACATTTACTATTCCCAAGTCATATAAACTGGAGATGCCTCTCCTGGGTGTTCTAGACCTCTCCACAAATATCTACAGCAATTTGTACAACTGGTCCGCCTCCTATACTGGTGGCAACACAAGCACAAACCACTTGAGTCTTCAGGCTCAGTACCACATGAAGGCTGACTCTGTCGTCGACCTGCTCTCTTACAGTGTTCAAGGTGAGCCCTGCTCGGATAGAGGGTACACAGGGACTAATTCATCACAGGCTCTGATGGGATAGCCTCCTCTAGGAAGGGAAAGATTTTGGCTTTCTAAAATATTTTCTTTGCCACTTGGAAGACTGTTCATTCATTCATTCAACTAATAGAAATATTTATTAAACATATAATATGTATCAAGTATACTACAAGGCAGAAACAGAGAAAGCAGATATATAAACTGGCAATTATAATTCCCTATAAGAAGTAGTTTGGTAGGGTATTGTGTATAAATATAAGGTGTGGGAAAACACCTGGTAAATGAACCCCGCAGTGGTCAGGCAAGGCTTCCTGGAAGAATGCCTTTTGCTATCAGATTCTATGATTGTGTTATAGACAGAGACTTTTGCACAATTGACCCAGATCAATGGAACTTTATTATCAAAATACATTCAACATAGAAATTGATCTAGAAATTTATGAGTGAATTTAACCAATGTGTTTTCATTTTTATGTCAGGATCTGGAGAAACAACGTATGATCACAAGAATGTGTTCACGTTATCATGTGTTGGGTCCCTACACCACAAATTTCTGGATTCAAACATCAAATTCAGTCATGTAGAAAAAATCAGAAACAACCCAGCCTCAAGAGGTTTGCTAACATTCAACGTATCTAGTGCCTGGGGACCACAGATGTCTGCTTCAATATATTTGGACTCAAAAAAGAAACAGCATTTGTACGTCAAGGAAGTTGAGATTAATGGGCAGTTCAGCGCCTCGTCATTCTATGCTAAAGGCGCATATGGCCTCTCTTATCAGAGGGATACTACCACTGGCCAGCTAAATGGAGAGTCCAACTTGAGGTTTAACTCCTCCTACCTGCAGGGCACCAACCAGATAACAGGAAGATATGAAGATGGAACCGTCTCCTTTACCTCCACCTCAGATTTGCAAGGTGGCATCATTAAAAATACTGCTTCCCTGAAATACGAGAACTATGAGCTGACTCTGAAATCTGACACCAATGGGCAGTATGAGGACTTCACCACATCTAACAAGGTGGATCTGACTTTCTCTAAGCAGAATGCGTTGCTGCGCTCTGAGTACCAGGCTGATTACAAGTCACTGAGGTTCTTCACCCTGCTTTCTGGATCCCTAACTTCCCATGGTCTTGAATTAAATGCTGACATCTTGGGCACTGACAAAGTTAACACTGGTGCTCACAAGGCAACACTAAGGATTGCCCCTGATGGGATGTACACCAGTGCGACTACCAACTTGAAGCATAGTCCCCTGGTGCTGGAGAATGAGCTGAATGCGGCACTGGGCTTCTCCGGGGCATCTATGAAATTAACAACAAATGGCCGCTTCAGGGAACACAATGCAAAATTCAGTCTAGATGGAAAAGCTGCCCTCACAGAGGTGTCGCTGGGAAGTGCTTATCAGGCCATGATTCTGGGTGTTGACAGCAAAAATATCTTCAACTTCAAAATCAACCAGGAGGGACTTAAGCTCTCAAATGACATGATGGGCTCATTTGCTGAAATGAAACTTGACTACACAACCAGCCTGAGCATGGCAGGGCTCTCTTTGGACTTCTCTTCAAAACTGGACAACATTTACAGCTCTGACAAGTTTTATAAGCAAAATTTTAATTTACAGCTACAACCCTATTCTCTTGTCACTACTTTAAACAATGGCCTGAAATTCAACGCTTTGGATCTGACCAACAGTGGGAAATTACGGCTAGAACCCCTGAAGCTGAATGTGGGTGGGAACATAAAAGGAGTCTACCAAAATAATGAAATAAAACACATCTACACCATTTCTTATGCTGACTTATCAGCAAGTTATAAAGCAGACACTGTAGCTAAGGTCCAGGGTACAGAGTTTAGCCATCGGCTCAACACCAACATTGCTGGACTGGCTTCAGCCATTGACAACCGTATAAGCTACAGTTCGGACTCAGTGCACTTCAGCAACGCTTTCCACTCTGTAATGGCCCCGTTTACAATGACTATCGATGTAAATACAAATGGCAATGGGAAACTGGTTCTCTGGGGAGAGCACACTGGGCAACTGTATAGCAAATTCCTGTTGAAAGCAGAACCTCTGGCCCTTACTTTCTCTCATGATTACAAAGGATCCACGGGTCACCTTTTCATGGCCAAGAGGAGCATTAGTACTGTCCTTGATCACAAAGCCAGTGTCCTGCTCACTCCCGCCGAGCAAACAGGCACCTGGAAACTCAAGACCCAGCTGAACAAAAATGAATACAGCCAGGACTTCAGTGTTTACAATACGAAAGACAAAGCCGGTGTGGAGCTTCACGGAATAGCCCTGGCCGACCTCACCATGCTAGACTCCCCAGTTAAAGTGCCCGTTTTACTCAGTGAGCCCATCAATGTAATTGATGTTTTAGAGATGAGGGATAGTGTTGACCAGGCCCAAGAATTCACTATTGTTGCTTCTGTAAAATATGATAAGAACCAAGGTGTTCACACCATCTACCTCCCATTCTTTAAAATCCTGCCAGAATATTTTGAGAAGAATCGAATGGTGATCATAACTGCACTGGAAACCATACAGAGACAATTGAAACGCATCGATATTGATCAGTTTGGGAGGAAATACAGAGCAGCCTTGGACAAACTCCCACAGCAGGTTAATGGTTATCTGAACGCATTCAACTGGGAGACACAAGTTTCAAGTGCCAAGGAGAAACTAACTGCTTTTACAAAAAATTATAGAATTACAGAAAATGATCTGCAAATTGCATTGGACAATGCCAAAATCAACCTTAATGAAAAATTATCTCAACTACAAACATATGTGATACAATTTGATCAGTATATTAAAGATAATTATGATTTACATGATTTTAAAATAGCTATTGCTAAGCTTATTGACCAAATCATTGAAAAATTAAAAATTCTTGATGAACATTATCATATCCGTGTAAATTTAGTAAAAACAATCCATAATCTATATTATTTCATTGAAAAGATTGATTTTAATAAAATTAGAAGTAGTACTGCATCTTGGATTCAAAATGTAGATACTAAGTATCAAATCAGAATCCAGATACAAGAAAAATTGCAACAGCTCAAGACACAGATTCGGAATATAGACATCCAATACCTTGCTGAAAAGTTAAGGCAACAGGTTGAAGCTATTGATGTCAGAGTACTTTTAGATCAGTTGAGAACTACCATTCCATTTCAAAGAATAGAGGAAATTATTGAGCATGTCAAATACTGTGTTACAATTCTTACAGAAGAGTTTGAAGTAACTGAGATAATCAATGAATTTAGAGCCATGGCCCATAAGTTAATTAAGATGTACGAAATAGACCAACACATCCAGGTTTTAATGGATAAATCAGTACAGCTGGCTCACCAGTATAAGTTGAAGGAGACTGTTCAGAAGCTAAGCAATGCCCTAAAACAAGTTAGGATAAAAGGTCACTTTGAAGAATTGCTTGGGTTTATTGATGATGCCGTCAAGCAACTTAAAGCATTGTCATTTAAAAAATTCATTGAAGAAGTAAACAGATTCCTTGACCTATTGGCAAAGAAATTAAGGGCATTTGATTACCACCAGTTTGTAGATGAAACCAATAACAAAATCCGTGAGGTAACGCAGAGAGTCAATGGTGAAATTCAGGCTCTGGAACTTCCACAGAAAGCCAAAGCTCTAAAACTATTTGTAGAGGACGTCAAGGCTGTGATCTCAGTCCATCTGGAAAACCTAAAAGGCACCCAAATAACCTTATTCTTCAGTTGGTTACAGAAGGCTTTAAATTCAGCATCTCTGAATTACATGAAAACCAAATTTCAAGATACCCTAGAAGATATACGGGACCGAATCTATCAAATGGACATTCAGCAGGAAGTTCAGCGATACCTGTACCTAGTAGGCCAGGTTTATAGCACACTTGCCACTTACATTTCTGATTGGTGGAGTCTTGCTGCTAAGAACCTAACTGACTTTGCAGAACAGTATTCTCTCCAAGACTGGGCTGAAAATGTGAAAGCATTGGTAGAACAAGGATTCACTGTTCCTGAAATCCAGACCATCTTTGGAACCATGCCTGCCTTTGAAGTCAGCCTCCATGCTCTTCAGGAAGCTACATATCAGACCCCAGATTTCATGGTCCCCCTGACAGATTTGAAGATTCCATCAGTTCAGATAAACTTCAAAAAGTTGCAAGATATAAAAATCCCATCCAGGTTTTCCATGCCAGAATTTACTGTCCTCAATACCTTCCATGTTCCTTCCTTTACAATTGACTTGGTAGAAATAAAGGCAAAGATCATCAGAATCATTGACCAAATGCTAAACAGTGAGCTGCAGTGGCCAGTTCCAGAAGTACATCTGAAGGATCTGAAGGGGGCAGATACCATTCTTGCTAGTATCACTCTGCCAGACTTCTATTTACCAGAAATCACAATTCCAGAATTCACAATCCCAAATCTTGATTTTAAAGATTCTCAAATTCCTGACCTTCACATACCAGAATTCCAGCTTCCCCACATCTCACACACAATTGGAGTACCTACTTTTGGGAAGCTGTACAGCATTTTGAAAATCCAATCTCCCCTTTTCACATTAGATGCAAATGCTGACATTTATAATGTTACTACAGAGAACAAGGCAGAGATTGTGGCTTCCATCACCGCCAAAGGGAAGTCCAAATTAGAAGTTCTAAATTTTGATATTCAAGCAAATGCACAACTTTCAGACACTATGATTGATCCACTGGTTTTGAAGGAGTCTGTGAAGTTCTCTAGCAATTACCTGAAAACAGAACATGAGAGTGAAGTGCTATTTTTTGGAAATGCTATTGAGGTAAAATCAACCACAGTGGCAGATATACACACAGAAAAAAATACACTGAAACTTAGAAATGGTGTGCTCATCAAGATAAACAATCAGCTTACCCTGGACAGCAACACAAAGTACTCCCACCAATTGAACATCCCCAAACTGGACTTCTCTAGTCAGGCTGACCTGCGCAATGAAATCAAGACCCTATTGGAAGCTGGACACGTAACATGGACCTCTTCTGGAACAGGGTCATGGAAATGGGCCTCCCCCAAATCCTCAGATGAGGGCACACATGAATCTCAAATCAGCTTTTCTGTGGAAGGACCTATCACTTCCTTTGGACTGTCTAATAAGATCAATAGCAAACACCTAAGAGTAAACCAAAACTTGGTTTATGAATCTGGCTTCCTCAACGTCACTAAATTTGAAATCCAGTCACAAATTGAATCCCAGCACATAGGCCACAGTGTTTTAACCGCTAAGGGAATAGCACTGCTCGGAGAAAAGAAAGCAGAGATAACTGGCAACCATAATGCTCATTTAAATGGAAAAGTTATTGGAACTTTGAAAAATTCTCTCTTCTTTTCAGCACAGCCATTTGAGATTACTGCTTCCACAAACAATGAAGGGAATTTGAAAGTTAGTTTTCCATTAAAATTGACAGGAAAGATAGACTTCCTCAATAATTTTGCTCTGTTTCTGAGTCCTGGTACCCAGCAAGCAGGTTGGCAAGCAAGTGCCAGATTCAATCAGTATAAATATAATCAAAACTTCTCTGCTGGAAACAGTGAGAATGGCATGGAGGCCCACATAGGAATAAATGGAGAGGCCAACCTGGATTTCTTAAACATTCCTTTAACAATTCCAGAAATGACTCTACCTTATACAACGCTCAAAACTCTCCAGGTGAAAGATTTCTCTTTATGGGAGAAAACAGGCTTGAAGGAATTCTTGAAAACAACAAAGCAATCATTTGATTTAACCGTAAAGGCTCAGTATAAGAAAAACAAAGGCAAGCATTCCATCCCAATCCCTTTGGATAAATTTTATGGGAACTATTTCAAGGTATTGAATACCCCAAACAATATTTTAATTCCAGCCATGGGCAATATCACGTATGATTTTTCCTTTAAATCAAGTATCATCACATTGACTACCAGTGCTGGACTTTATAACCAATCAGATATTGTTGCTCATTTCCTTACTTCCTCCTCTTCTGTCATCAATGCACTGCAGTACAAATTAGAGGGCACCTCAAGTTTGACGAGGAAAAGAGGGTTGAAGTTAGCCACAGCTTTGTCTCTGAATAACAAATTTGTGGAAGGCAATCACGACAGTACTATTAGCTTAACAAAGAAAAACATGGAAGCATCAGTGACAACAACCGCAAAAGTCCACATTCCAATTTTGAGAATGAATTTCAAGCAAGAACTTAGTGGAAACACCAAGTCAAAGCCTACTATCTCTTCATCCATTGAATTAAAGTATGATTTTAATTCCCCCAAGCTGTATTCCACAGCTACAGGAGCAGTTGACCACAAACTCAACTTAGAAAGCCTCACCTCTTACTTTTCCATTGAGTCATCTACCAAAGGAGATATCAAGGGTCTGGTCCTTTCACGGGAATATTCAGGAACTGTTGCCAGTGAAGCCAGCACTTACTTGAATTCCAAGAGTACTCGGTCTTCAGTGAAGCTGCAAGGGGCTTCCAAAGTTGATGGTGTCTGGAACCTTGAAATAAAAGAAAATTTTGCTGGAGAAGCCACTCTCCAACGAATCTATGCCATCTGGGAACACAATACGAAAAACCACTTACAGCCAGAGGGCTTCTTTTTAACATCCAAAGAACATACAGGCAAAGTTACCCTGGAACTCTCCCCATGGAAAATATCAGCCCTTGTTCAGGTCCATGCAAAACAGCCCCATGGCATCCTTGATATCAATTACCTTGGCCAGGAGGTATCCCTGAATGCTAACACTGAGAACCAGCAAGTCATCTGGAAGAGTGAGGTCCATGTTCATTCTGGGTCTCTCGAAAACAATGTACAGCTTTCCAATGACCAAAAAGAAGCACGCCTTGACATTGCAGGTTCCTTAGAAGGATCCCTATGGTTCCTCAAAGATATTGTCCTACCAGTTTATGACAAGAGCTTATGGGACCTTCTAAAGCTGGATGTAACCACCAGCATTGATAAAAAACAGTATCTTAATGCTTCCACTACCCTTGTGTACACCAAAAATCCCCATGGCTATACTTATACTCTCCCTGTGCAAGAATTAGCTGATAAATTCATTATTCCCTTACTGAAACTAAATATTCTAAATTCAGTTCTTGTCACACCTACGTTCCACGTTCCATTTACAGATCTTCAGATTCCATCCTACACACTTGATTACACACACCTCAACATACCAACACTACCCAAAGTGAAATTCCCTGAAGTTGATGTGTTAACAAAATATTCTGAACCTGAGGACTCCCCAATTCCTTTTTTTGAGATAACTGTGCCTAAATCTCAATTAACTGTGTCCCAGTTCACCCTTCCAAAACGAATTTCAGTTGGCACTACTGCTTTGGATCTAAACAAGGTGGCCAGCAAGATTGCAGACTTTGAGTTGCCAACCATCACCGTGCCTGAGCAGACTATTGAGATTCCCTCCATTAAGTTCTCTGTACCTGCTGGAATTTTCATTCCCTCCTTTGGAGCACTGACTACACATTTCAGGGTGGCCTCTCCCCTGTATAATGCCACTTGGAGTGCTGGTTTGAAAAACAAAGAAGATCAAGTTGAAACATTCCTGAATTCCATGTGCAGCTCAACCATTCAGTTCCTACAATATGACCTGAAAGGTAAGGAAATGTCCCCACTCCTCTCCTAGATGCTGTGTGTGTTTTCATTGAGAGCTGTGAATAAATAATTATGTAGTTTGATAAGATTGGAGGCACAATTATGCTCTATAGCAAAATTCTAAAAACAGGAAAAGAGAAAAAGAGATACATATATACCCCACATCTAAAAACCATCCTGTAGAACTTACTGTCATTTAAGAGAAATAGGGTTAAAGAAAATAGATTTTTCTGTAATGATTTTAGGGCTCCTTCTAACTATTTTTAAAAATGTGGACTACGTGCTCCAAACACATGAGGCATTTAGTTAAGATACAATTCTCTCAGTTTTCATGATGAAAATGTCTATGTCCTACAGTTATTAATCTGATGAAATATAAAATCTCTCCTATACAGTTGTGGAAACACACAAAGTTGAAGATGACGTATTAGTCTATAAGATTAAAGGAACATTTGCACACCGTGACATCAGTGCAGAGTATAAAGAAGATAACAAATATCAAGGACTTCAGTATGGAACTTTTATTGAAACTTCATCCCTTTCCAAATCTTTGTGGTTTTTACTGTCTATGTACCCATTTCGTGATGGTTCATTTGCTTTTCGACTTTCAGGGTCTTGGAAGAAAACGTTTACTTTGACATCACCAGCCCAACATTCACTGACATCCACCTGCACTACCAAGCAGACAGGGATAGCCTGTCTTCCTCGGCAGCCTTCCCAGCCATTGGCACTGTGGCCATGGACTTGAAAGATGATAACAATACCTTAAAATGGAACTTCTACTACCGCCCTCAGGTGAGTCCCATTTAATGGGCTCTGTACCCCCAAGAGCAAGTAGAGAATTTGGGCAGATAAATTTAATTTAATACCAAGTATTTTCTTGGGGCTTTCCCAAACTAGTGGAAACCAAGCAGGGAGCAGGTTGAACCAGAACAGAATGAGTCTTTTATTGACTTTAATTATTAGATGCACACATAACATATTATTGCCATTATTATTTTTTACTACTTCGGAGCAAATTTAGAAAGATGAGGGTCATGCCTTATCACCCCACTCATGGGCAAACTGCCCTATGTTGAGTGCATTTTTCAGATAGTGGTTTCTGGAATAATTTGAGGTTTCAAAATTCTTCCACACAATAAAATTGTTGGATGAGATATGCCAACTTCCTCTCATGTACTTTACAGACTCTGCCAGGACCAAATCAAAAATGTCATAAGTAGAGGAGCAGCAGTGTGATTCTCTATTACTGAAGTTTTCCATAGGCTTAGGGAATGAATGGCTCCTGATATTGGTATTCTAGATCTCTGCCGGAAGGGCTGTGGTCCTTTTTCTTTTTTGCTACTTCCCCTTTCTCTGAATTAGTCCTCTCCTGTCTCTTTCTTCCTTTTCTCTCCCTCTTCCTCATTCCCTTCCAATCTTCAATCCTAGGAAGACCTTCATGTTAGATGTTACGATGTAAATGCCACGCATAATGTTCTCCCTTCTGGGGCACATGATAAAGAAGAATTAACAACAGGGAACTTGTTTAACCGTAAGACAAAAGGCATGAGCTGACATATGACAGATAAATCCCCCTCAGAATATGAAAGATCCTCTCATCTTTAACTGGTAATAGAGTTTTAGTGTAGTTTATTGTGTAATCAGGATAATTGAAAACATGTTCTTTTCATCCTTTTTTTCTTGGCTGGTTTTAGTCCTCTCCAGATAAAACACTCAACATGTTCAAAAGTGAGTTGAGGTACGAGGAACCTGATGAGAAAGTTCAGATCAAAGTTAACTGGGAAGAAGCAGCAGCATCCGAATTGCTAAACGCACTTAAAGACAACGCGCCCAAGGCCGCAGGGGCCCTTTATGACTATGTCAACAAGTGCCACCAGGAGCACACAGGCCTTGATCTGAGAGAGGCTTCTTTAAAACTGAGAAGAAGTCTGCAGAACAGCGCCGAGGAGGCCTATCAAGGGGCTGTGAGGCGGATTGATGAGGTGGACTTGGCGCTCCAAAGGGTAGCCAGAAACACAGCTGGAACCTACCAGCAGTGGAAGGACAAGGCCCAGAGCCTCTACCAGGAACTGTTAGTTCGGGAGGGCCAAGTTAATTTCCAGAAACTCCAAAATAAAGTATTTGACAGCTTAATAAGACTTATTGAGGAGTACAAAGTGATAGTCAATCATCTGATGGACTCGTTCATTCATTACATGAAGTACACCAGATCGCAGCTCCCAGGAATTGCCGGTACGTACACTAGAGATGAACTCTGCTCTATGGCTTTGAAGGAAGTGGGGAAGCTACTGTTCCAGGTACATTCAAAAATCCACAGTGGGCTGGAAGTACTGTTTTCCTATTTGCAAGACTTAATGGAGAAATCTGAATTCATCAGGATCCTAAAGATTGAATTTCCTTTTGATCCAAGCAGCCATAAACTAATAGATGTAATCTTGGAGTATGGGGAACTGTTGAAATTCTTATCACAACAGATCCAAGACGCCCTTAATGACCTCCAGTCTATCAAGACCACAGAGATGCTAAGAGATCTTCAGGACATTTTAGAAGGCATTTTTGAAAGTATAAAAGAAGGAATTACACACTTAAAGGAGAAGAATCTTACTTACATCATTAATGATATCCAATATGAAATCAACACAATCTTTCATGACTATATTCCATTTGTTTTTGAATTCCTAAAAGAAAGCCTATACCTTAACTTTGGTAAGTTTAATGAACATGTTCAAAACAAATTTCAAGAAGCCTCTCAAGAGTTACAGCAGCTCCAGGAGTTCATAAAGATTCTTCACAAAGAATATATTGATCGAAGTGTGGCCAGCTGGACAGTGAAATATTATGAGCTTAAAGAAAAGATCATCAACCTCATTAAGAGCCTCGTAGATGTTCTTAAGGACTTCAATTCAAAATACACTGTAGGTGTTGCTGGATTTTATTCCCAACTCTCAAGTCAAGCTGAGCAATTTGTGCAGAAAGATATCCAGGAATACCTTAGTATCCTTGCCAATGCAGGTGGCAAAGGGGAAGAGAAGATTGAAGAGCTTTCTACCAGTGTTCAGGAAATAATTAAAAGCTGGGCTGTTGCAATGAAGAACATGATTTCTGATTACCACCAGCAGTTCAAATATAAATTACAGGACTTTTCAGACCAACTCTCTGATTACTATGAAAAATTCATTGCTGAGTCCAGAAGATTGATTGACCTGTCTATTCAAAAATACTACATGTTTCTGAGATATATCACCGAGTTACTGAAAGAGCTACGATCAGCCGCTGGGAATGACATGAGCCCCTACATAAAGGTTGCACCAGGAGAATTTACTCTCACCTTCTAATTTTTTTATAGCAATTCTCATTTATTCTTCTGCACCAATGAAACTTTCGCATAGTAGGGAAAACCTTCAAACTGTTTATATTGGTATAACCATACACTGAGCTAGCCCCGTAGCAGGCAGCTGACTACAAGCAGAAGCACATATGAACTGGACCTGCACTGAAGTTAGCATCAGATCTCTGAAGGTCTCTGAACTCTGGAAAATAACATTATTTGCAAGTCAAAGAAAATCAGGATCTGAGTTATTTTACTAAACTTGAGGGGAGGGAAAACATATAAATAAATTCTTTATTGTGTATCATACCACTCAATGTGGCTCATTCATATTGAAAGACAGTGGAATGAGAGTATTCATTCAAATGTCTGACATTTCAAATCTCTAGAAGAACACACACTGTGTTGTTTTGAGTAATAGAATGAAATGGGAAAGGCAGAATTTGAGAAGGGGAATATTTTGCCTCCTTAAAAAAAATATGTAACTGGTCTCAGGGGTTTTATTGGCCAAGTGAGAAGAAAAAAATATTCACAAAGGCTTTCACATAATTTGATCCTGAGGAGTATCTCATTTGTCTTCACGTGCCACACAATCTTTCTCAGTGACCAGCCTGACTTTGCCAGACAAGACTGACAGACTCTGATATAAACCTACAGGCCCTCTATTTCATTCAGCCTGCCAGGAGTGGACAGGGGATGGCTAGGAAGTCCTAGCCCCAAAAGCCTTATGACAGTAGGGACCCCAGGAGTCTCCCTGCAGTTCAGCCAGGATCCATTCAAGGCAAAGGACGTGAGGATGTAAGAGGAGGCCTGGGGACCTAACATTTTGGGACCAACCATACACTATGTATGCTCTTTCATTTCCTTATTTCTCCAAATGTAATATCCGACAATCCCAAGTGTAATCAAAACTCAAGGATTTCTCCTGTCACATCCACTCACTTAAAACTCTGATTAATTTAAACATAGGCAAAGTCCAGTCAGAGCATCCATGCTGAGCTCTAGGGAGGGAAGCCTGCAAGAATAAGTGTCATTAACACCTTGGGGGAGTTAGCTGTAACTCTTTCTTTCAAGAGCATTGAAAAACAGAAGAAAGGTGGGACCTTTGGAGAACAGGAAATTGGAGATTACCTCCCCACCAAGTCCTACACAAGGTCTGTTGGGAAAGACCCTTTTTATCCAAAAATGCCTTCCTCTGTCATTCTTTCATAAAGGCTTCACATTTCCTTGGTCAAACCCACTGTCAAAATGCACAAGCATTACTATTTGTACACATTAACCTATTTGTACCTTAGCAGAATTCTTCTGTCTGAACTTAGAAGCAAGAAAGAGTTGTAGGGAGGTGGAATACTTGGTAGTGAATCAGCACTCAAGGAAAATCTGTTGAATAAAGGATGGGTGGGTAGGTGGATGGATGGATGGGTGGGTGGATGGATGGGTGGGTGGATGGATGGATGGATGGATGGATGGATGGATGGATGATGGATGGATGAATGGATGGGTAGATGAGAGGTCATTTCCAGTGGTGAGAGAAGGGGGAAAATTAGACCCAGTTCCCATGGTATCACAAGAGTGGTTCTAGGGCATAGCTCTGCAGGAGTTTCTTGGATGAGCTATGAACAGCAAGGATTTACTGAATGTTCAAACTGAAAGGAGGCCTGAATTATGGCTTAATTTGGAGAAGAAGGCAGAATGTCTCTTGGGTGCTCATGAAAAGTCACAGGAAAAGTGCTCATTGGGAGCACAGGAAAAGTCAAGGGGAGACAGGAGTGGAAAGGTGAGTTTCACAATATTTCAGAGGGCTTGAAAGCTGGAGCAAAAGGTGATACTCTCTTTATTGTTTAGAAGAGAATCCAGTGAAATTTTTTGAACAGGAGAGTGATACAAGTTGTGACTTAGTGCTCATGAGACACTATCTGTATTTAGGGCATGAGAAGAGAGAAAAATAGACACAAATTCAAAATTATCATGTAATTATAACAAGGCCATCTGTCCAGTTCCTTGATATCCCTTATATGAGATGCTCCTGGCTGGCTTAGAATATCTTTACCATGCTCAATAAAATTGGAAGAAGAAGAGATACTTGGGAGGGCTTGGACTTTGCTTGATCTCTTCTTTGGTCTTCAACTGCGTATCAGGACACTTCCCTGGGTTCAGTTAATGGCTACATTCATTACTTGTAGCTTTGGACAACTTATTTCCTCAGTTTTCTTACCTACAGTGTGAGGATGGTATTTATCCTGCCTGCCTCAAAAGGCTGTTTATAAAAATCAGTTGAAATAATACATGTGAAAGAGATTAGTAACCTTCAATCTTGTACAGAAGCAAAATACCCTTATTATTAGATGCTTGCTTGAATGAGTTTATAGCAAGGAAAGAATGTGGAGGCAGGGAGACCTATCCAATTCAATGAGCCTTCATGAAATGCTTCTGTGTGCCAACCACAAAGGCTCAGTAGGGGAAGCAAAGATCAGTGAGATGCAGTTTCTGGATATCTGTCCATCCGTTTGTCTACCAAAGGTGGAATGTGGGTATAAACAAGTATTGTGAGGGCTTATAATAGGAAAGGATAAGATTCAAGAAGTTTTCATGGAGAATGTTGAAATGGTTCTTGAAGATATGCAGACTTTGGCAAGAAACAAGGAGAAAGGGCGTCCTAGGAGAAGAGAAACACAAGCAAAAGAAAGATAGGTTGATGTGTTTGAGAGACATTGGATCATCTAATAGCCAGAGCACAGGAAAAGTCAAGGGGGACAGGAGTGGAAAGGCGGGTTTCACAATATTTCAGAGGGCTTGAAAGCTGGAGCAAAAGGTGATACTCTCTTTATTGTTTAGAAGAGAATCCAGTGAAAATTTTTGAACAGGAGGGTGATACAAGTTGTGACTTAGGAAAACTGATGTGGCAATTCATACAGGATGAATTTTAATGGACGAATCTAGATATGAGGCTATGCCAGGGTCCAAGTAAAAGATGCTCTACTCCTCAGCCAAGTCATAGATGCTGGGAATGGTGAGGAGGTGTTGGATACAAGTATCATGAAGTACAACCAACAGAGCCAGGGGGCTGACCGTTTTGAACAGAAGGGGTGGGTGCAAAAGCTATTAGAAGTGGAACTGCCTCAGTAAGACAACTGGAGCCAAGAACTGGAGGGGTAGCAAGAGAGACCAGGAGAACATGGAAAAAGAATGAGTGAAGCAGATTTTGAAACCGCATAACTTGAAGAGCTGTGGGACATCAAAAGCACAGGAGGAATGTGTTGGGGGCAGATTATTAGTGTAAGGCATGGACCCATACGTCAGCACAGCTGG
The DNA here is from genome assembly GCF_040802235.1 of Manis javanica. Lineage (NCBI taxonomy): Eukaryota > Metazoa > Chordata > Mammalia > Pholidota > Manidae > Manis > Manis javanica. The sequence continues at coordinate 227,016,569 of NC_133156.1, forward strand.
AAAGGGACTGTGGTAAGTTTCAAGCTGCAGTGGTGTGTCTAGACAGAAATATATGTCAGGCTGTTAAACTGGGGAGATGGGCAAGTGAAACAATATCCAAAGGAATAGGGGCAAAGGGAAATTTTAACCAATTAATGTATTGATTTTATAAATACTTTTAGAAATTTAACAAGTAAACAATTCTTCCCCTTGTACAATTCGTTGGTCTATTGTCCTGAGAGGAAGCCAACACATACATCTCCTAAGAACATACTGTGAATTGTCATGGAAAGTCTTACTATAAACACAGATATTCCTCCTGTAAAACAAATATCCAACATTTAAAACCAAAAGAGAAATGAAATAATGGAGCCCAGCCCATGTACCTGGAACTTTGGAAGCACAATCAGGCTGTGTGCTTCGGTTTGATTCCCAGGTCCAGCCTAGACCAGTGTCACTGTCCCCAGAATAAGCCTTGTGATAAATGAGCCCCGTGGGAGTGGGTGCCACCAGGCGAATTTGGACCAAGCTCTCCTTCCTTTGCTTTTTACTTGAAGGCTGGTCAGTTGAGGAGCCCAAATGCCTTTTATTGGTGAGATGAGAAAAGCCTCCTCTGATTTCTTAGTCTAGGTCCCCTTTCTAGCTCTAATTTATGACTTAGTCCCCATTCAGTCAGAGAAGGGGCCAAACTGGCCCTTAAATGGGGCCTGCAATGTGGAAGCCGGAGTGGACAAACAGATGTTCCCTCTAAAAGTGTCTAATAACCAGAGATAAATGTGCAGAAACAGGCCCTACCTCTTAGCTCATCCCCTTGTCTTGCTGTTTTGCATTAAGAGGTCAACTACAACTCCCTTTAGAGCACTCCGTTTGCTGGTGGGATGGTTGGGTGGTCACCAACAAATGACAGTCCAGGGCCTCATAAAAGTTGGTGGAGTAGGCACACATGCTTCTACGTGGACAGGGCCCTGCCCTTCTCAGATACAAACCGCTCCTGGCTCCTTCAAGTCTGAGCAGTGCTTGAGCTTAGCCAATGATGCTGGGGCACCAGGCTCTAAGCTCTGACCCTAGTGTCAATTTCATACCCTTGACTGGCAACAGCCAAGGCCCAGTTTGAGTGAGAGGGATGGCTCAGGCCTTGGAGGTGGTCTGGTCCATGAGCTTTAGACCTGTGTCCCCACCCTTGTTAAGCTATCGCTAGGGCTTGTAGTTGTGCGTAAGCACCAAGCCACCCTGAGCACAGGATCCAGAGTTTAGTTGCTAGAGAGCAACCTGAGAGAAGGCACCTTGGTCAACAGCCAGTCCACCAACTCTCCCTGGCTCCCTGAGCAGACTCTGATCCTTCTTTTCTCTTCCATTAAGTGGGACCCACACAGGCTTGCTCATAGGCCCCTAGAGAAGAGTGGGACCCAGGCCAGCCCCAGGAGCCTTATACCAGGGCTGAGCCAGCCGGAACTGAGTAGATCATTAGAACATTTCTGGAATTACATGATGCTGTGGAAGATGACAGAAGGAACAGTTGAAGGAGGGCAGAGGACTGCCTCTAGCTCACTGAGCTGAGCGAGGGATGCCTGGGGCTGCAGCACGTCCTTCTTCTCAAAAGTAGTCCCAAGCTCTGTGGCCACATTCAAGTTTCACCATTCATGAGTTAATGTCACTTCAGAAAAGTTACTTGATTTTTCTAGTTTCATCTTTAAAATGGGAATAATGAAAGAAGAATAGTTTGAGCCACTCTGAGCAGGAGTAGAAAGTTGTTCCCTCATATGTTACAGGGTTGCAGTGAAGATTAAATGAGATAATGGATAGCAAGTGCCTGGCATACAGAAAGTGGATAAATTGGTAGTGTCATATTGGCAGAAGTACAATTACAGTTACATCCAACTGTATAAAGTCTTCCATTCAAATGCTCCACTCTTCTGAAAACACCCTCACAGATACCCCCAGAAGTAATGCTTAACCAGCTATATAAGCATCCCTTAGCTTGGTCAAGTTGGCATGTGAAATTAACCATCACAGGGGTGAGGACACACACAGCTGGATGTGAGTTAGGCCATGCCTTCATTCTCATGCTGTTGATGAGTTTTGGGGCATTTATAGTGTTATTAGTAAATCAAATCATAATAATTACTTAAAATGAAACAGAGAAAACGTAAATCTTTCAGTAACTGACATATATTATTAAGCACTACATTTATTTTGTGGTTCCTTTCCCCTCTTCATGGCATTTTTGGATGGAAAAATTTCCTCTTTTCAAGAGAAAATTATTTCATATTTTCAGCAGCTATTTATTCTATGGGCCAGGCATTCAGGGTACTGCCATAAGGAGACAGGGGCGAGACAAGAACCCATCTTAATGACAACTATGGCTATTGATCACTTCAGAATCCTAAAGTGGACCATGTGGCATGGAGTAGCTAGAATGGTATACCACACTGAACGTCCGGAGAAGGAGTTCAGGTGATCATTTGTAAAATCTGGTGACTGGCCTTCTCTTCCATGTTCTTGGCTTCCTGAGGTTATCTGCCCATCTGATTCTCTTGAATTTTATATTTATGTTTAAAAATGCATGTGTGTATGTAAAAAAGTAAACATATATTTAGAGAACTGGTAAAGTTAGAGGCATGACCCTATTACAATGAGGTGAGAAAAAAAGTCTGGGAGGGGCCCAAAGGAGGAAGAGTCCCCAGGAGGGAAGGAGAGTAGCCTCGGGGGCCTGGGAGAGTCACCTGACCTTGCTGATCCTTAATTTCTTCATCTGCAGAAAGGGAACTCAGCAGTAATGCCTTGCAGATGAACTGGATTAGTCTGTGTCCCCCTGCACTGTCCACACCTTGCTATCTCCGTGACCGGTTCTTCCTTTCTCCCTATGCTTCAAGGCCCAGCAGAAAATGTCTCAGCCCTTGAAACCTTCCCCGATCTCCTCTGACACTCACCCAGGCCATGTGCTTGCTGACCCATGTTGCTGCCCTAGACCAGACTGAAACTGGCCAGGCCATTGTAATGGGCTCATGCTAAGGCCTTGTCGGTTTTATGCTTCACCTTGGGGCTGGCTGTATAATGGGCCCAGCCCTTCCTGAGGGTTCTGAGTTTGCTGAAACATTCCCTTCTTTGAATTCCTGTGAGACGACAGCTCACTCACACTGGTGGGTGCTGTTTGTTGACTGACTAACCATTCACTGACGTGGTACTTCCAGGCTTTTTCCCTCATAAAAGCAGTGGCCGAAGATCTATGAGGTGGCCCTTTTTCCAGCCAGCCAGCAATTTTGTTGGGGTAGAAAGGGCAGGTCAGGTGAAAAGGGCCTAGACATGGGGTCTAGGGGACTGGGATATAGTCTCTGCTCTGACCTAAGAATAGGAAGTCACATAACTTCCCTGAGCCTCCATCTTTATCTTGTAAAATATCCCTCTCCTGGGAGCACAGGAATACCTGGCAAATGCTGACAGCATCGCACACTCAGCCTTGCACACTGCCTGGCACATAGGTGCTCACTAGAGGTGTGTTGAATGGCTCAAGGATGGTCAGGAGTCCATGCTTTCCCAGGTCGGTGACCCCTCCCCTGCTGGGCTCTGACTGGGGGAACCAGGCTGGCTCACCCGCTTCCCCAACACAAACCAAGTCTCTGCACTGTCTCGATTCTTGCAGGAACTTTCTCTTGTCGGACAGAACACACGCTTCCCTCCAGCTTTTATTTCTGTGAGGGTTTGCTTACGAGTGGGGCATTCTGTTCTTGGAATTTCTTGTTAAAATATTTCGTTTAATTAAGTTTTTACAACCAGCTCTGCTTTGTGTCTGTCAGAAGGTAGGGGCCAGGGCAGCCCTCTCCTCAGCTCTCTGGGAGGCCAGGTCACAGCCTCTGGGGAGAGCTGAGCCCAGGCCTGGGGCTGTGTCCCTAGGTCCCCAAGCATTCTGATACAGCCAGAGAGCTGGGACTGTCAAAGGGTGGCGCTCCGCACAGGCCCCTAGACAGCCTAAGTGGATCTCTCTCTCCTCCGGGAACTGCCCAGCGTCTGAGCCACAAACACAGTCCAGAGCGAATGTGCTGTGGGCGACCATAGCCACCTCTTAGCACCCCCAAAGCTCTAATGAAGACCCATGCCATGTCCCTTTCTTTCCCAGGACCCCTCCTTAACCCATTCTTCTCGCCTCTTCAAGCCTTGCTCAAGCCCTTCTCTCTTGGAGATTTTCCCTCCGTGTTCCGTGGTTTTAAAACTGCCTCTTTCCTCCAGCCACAGCCCACATGGAAATGGCACCTCCCTGCCTGACCTGGTGGTTCGTCTACCCTCTCACCCTAACCATTGCAGACACGCAGGCCACATCCACACACCTCTCTCGTCCATGGGCCCCAGCTCAGGGCCTTGCTGGGGAGGCCTTGGGAGGTGCTGAACTCAACGAAGCAGGCTTTTCCTTCTTCCTACAGAGCATGGCTGCTACAGGACAGGGACCTGAGGTTCAGGAGAGGGCAGAAGGTGCTATTCTCGCTCACTCGTGTTTTGGAAGGTTTCAGACCTTGTGTATCTAACAGGCAGACCATGAGGTCGCGGAGAACAGGGGGAGGAGAGGGGTCCAGGTGAGCAGGTGGGTTTGTGCAGGGTGTTCTCAGCAGAGATGTGACTGCACCCGGCGCCCAGCACGGAGTCTGGGTAAGCTCTCTTCACAGGACCAACAAGCCAACACTTCCCTGCTAGCCTCCAGTGCGTGTCCTGCAGAAAAGCTCCCCCAGTGCCGCTGCCAAGCCCAGGGTCCATGTTGTGGGGCAGGGGAGCTAAGGTGCTCCTGCGCCCTTCCCGCTGGTCCCCCAGCTGAGGCCATGCCCTGGCCTGTCGCAGGGTGGCACTGGAGGCCGGAGGCTCTGCCTCTGTGGGCTCCTTCCCCCCAGCAGGCTGTCTCCTGCCAGGCCCATACCTGGCCTAAGGAGACCACTGTGGCCCCTGGCTAATTCCAGCCTCCCTGTGGGTTGCTAAGAGCCCAGCTGCCACCTGTCAGGAATTTGCAGTCAGGGATGTGGCAGAACGTGCTGTTTTCCCACACTCATATTTTAAAAGGTTACAGACCATGTGTGCGTAACAGGCAGAACATTAGGTCACTTGTCTCACTTAGAACAATAATCCGTTTTGCTAGGGGTCAGGTTGACACAAAGAATCTGTCCAGACCAGGTCTCTGGATGGGACTTAGCCCTCCCCTCAAACTAATGAAATTTTCAACTCGTGGGTACTTGAGTTAATAAAGTGTGCCACACATCTGCTCCGGCCGCTGGCAGAAGAAAGCCCTGGGGTTCAATTTTGAGATCACTGACATAATGTTTGAGTGGCCTCCCGCTGGTGCCCAGTGGGACACCAAATTAAGGAAAGCCTCACAATGAATGTGTGAGAAAAAACATTAGTGTATAAACACAGAGGCCAAGGCTTCCCAAAGGGAGGGTGAGTGAAGGGAGGCCATGGAACTGCAGACAGGGCTGGTGGGGCTGCGGCTGGGATTTCACGCCAGTGGTCCGCAGGTAATGAATTATTGTAAAGGAGAGGCACCAACATGATCTTAGGTCCAGAAGATGAAAAAGAGAGTTTGAAAAAACATATTTTCTAGGCTGTTGAATTAAGTGCTAAAGTATAATGTAAACAATTCTGAACAAAATATAAAGCTAGAGATAAGCATATAAAAAAGCCCCAGGAAAGGTTGCATTTGGAGCCCTGCAGACCCCTGAGGATCTAGCCCCCCTCCGCCCCCGACGTCCTTGGCAGGGGTGCGGCCCGGACCTGACTCAGGCCGACTCACCGCAGGGAGGAAGGGGCCCGGCACCCACGGGATGGGACTCCCCATCGGCTTTCCCGGCTGCCCACAGATGGAAAAGCAAACTTAAAATTCTTCAGGACTTGCAAATGCTGAGGACTCCCGTCCTCTAGGGACTCAGTCTCTGGGAGGGAGACACAGGGGGCCCCGAGTTTTCTGTACTCTTTCTGGTGGCAGAATGGGAGGCTCCCTTACCTCCACGGCCTGGTTTCCAGGAAATGCTGTCGTGTTTGCTTTGAGATCAGCTGAAACCAGGGAGCATCAGAGGTGCCCCTGGAAGCTGAAGAGAGGGCGCTGGTCAGTGCTGAGACTTCCCACTGACACCTCCCTGTCTCCCCCAGTCCTGCCCAGTGTGGGGGTGGGGTACGGGAGGGAAGGGCGCTGAAAGCTCCCCAGGGCTGCAGACCCAGCTCCTGGTCTGTGGGTGGGATCCCGGAGGAGGAGGCGGCACCTCCAGAGCCGGCCAGCTTCCCCTGAACTCAAATCCAGAAACCATGTGGTTAGCTGAGGAGACACGTGCCTGAGATGAGGTGAAGTCCCCACCGGAGCCTCCTCGAGGCTGGGCCAGCCCTTCTGCTCCCATCACTGTGCTGGGCACGAAGCTCACAGAGGGAACTGCCTCGTCACTTATGGTTCCTTTGTTCCTTCAAGTGCCTGCCATGTACTCTGAGGGCTGCTCTGCGGGGCCTACAGAGGGGTTCGGGGGAGGTGAACACGCCGGGATGAAGAAATATGCCTACAGAGGGGCTCTGTGGCCCTACACCAAGTAGCGGGCCTGGTCTCCTGAGCCAGGACAAAAAGGGCTCAGGAATGTGGCCCCCAGGGCTTTACCACCACCTGCCACCCCACCTTCCCCTTTCCCAGTGACGTGCCACATCTTGTCTATCCACCTCTTCACCACAAAGCTCCCAGGGTCCCCCTCCTCCAGGAAGCCTTCTCTGACCCCAGTCTCCAACCCATAGGGCCCTCTCTGTCCTCTGGGCCATCGGCCCTCTCTGCTCCAGGCTGAGTGGCCTCTGTACCACCTTGGCTGGCCTGGGCTTCCCACGTCTCATGCCCTCTGCGGCCCAGGCCCTGGCGGGGGAGCAGCAAAACCTTGTAGATCAACTTTGGGGTAGAGCTGGTCCCAGCTACACACCTTCAGGGATGCCACGACCCCAACCTCCTAGGGAAAGCCATCTTCCCTTCCTTGGTGAGGATTCAGCACATAAAGGAGGAAAGGCAGGCCAGGGGGGAGCTGGTCCCCATGAGGGGCCACACCGTGAGTAATGATGCTCCCCAGAAGCTCTCCCAGCAACTGCACACGGCCACCATGGAATGCAGAGCAGGCTGCCTTCCGAGCTGCCCAGCCTCGTGTGGAGCTCCCAGGCCTCCCTCTTTGCTGGGAGAACAGAACATGCTTATAGCTTCCCACCACTCAGCCCAGATCTCCCCAAGGGGCAAGGGGCTCTCTCCTTTTGTCCCCTCCTCCTGCAGAGCACACAGAGAGAGAGCAGGCCAGGGCCAGCCACCTGGACCTTCCACCAGCTCCCTCGTGAGCCAGGGGTGTGGCCCTGCCAGGTGGCTGGGCTCTTCTGGAACTCCAGTTCCTCAGATCTAAAGTGGGGATGATAATAGTCATTACCTCAACGGGTTGTGAAAATTACAGACATTAATCCGTGTCACTTGCCTAGAGAAGCATTTGACACAATGTGAATACTGAGTACTTGCTGTTTTTATCATCTGATGATCTGACTCCAGAAACCTGCTATTCCCTGAGAACCAAGAGAACACCTCCTGGGCCAGCAGGCTCTACTGCCCACACCATCCCCCAAAAGCAGCAATAAGTTTCTGCAACGTTGGTAGGGGGAGGCCTTGTCTTGACGGAGTTTCTGCCTCTGCCACTAACTTAGCAGCAGCATCTCTGCAGGCCTCATAATGTGGAGGGGGTTTCTTAGGTGATGAGGCCGGTGTAGCCAACCCACCTGGGTAAACCAGCCAGACCATGGCTGTGTCCAGCAGGAAGGAACCTGGTGTTGCCCTCCTCCTCTTCCCCTCACCCCAGAGCCACCAGGAACCTGGGGTACAAAGGAGGGTGCATGAAGAATGGGGGCAGCTGTCAGTGATGAGCACCAGCTTACAAGTTCTCAAAAGTAGTGAAAGGTGTGCACAGCCCCAACGTCTCACCAAGTCCCAAGGTCAGCTGCAGAGCCAGGACTCAGCAGAGGGAGGAAGGCCACCCCAGCTAGAGGCCCAGTGGCCTTGTGCTCCAAGCTCCCCACATGTCCACACCCCCTGCCCCAGTTATCCTAGCCCCTCCCGTGGGACCCCCTTGGCCTTCCTATGACTCTAGAACTGCTGTGTTACTGAGTGTCCATTCTGATTGGTCAGTGCCTGCACCAGGCTGGGTATTAAACATCCCGAGTGCCACCCCTTGGTGACAGTAGCCTAAGAACATACACAGGTTTGTAGGCACATACGTTACATTGACAGCTGGCCCTATGCATTTGCACACATGAGACACAGGAACACAGAAATGCCTATGATAAATTACTTAAACACAGAGGCTATTAGACTGAGGTGGTTCTGATGCCTTAACAACCTACGTAAGCAAACAAAACCTAAGTCTGTCTATGTCCCAAGTTTAAGAAATCAGAACTCAGGGACAACCAAATCACATAGGACCACCAACTAGGCTTTCCCAAAAAGGCAGCTGCTTCAGCTGTAGATGATCAAATTATCTCCTTGCTTGCTTCTGTGATCTTCTCTATAAACGTCTTTCCCCTGGCTCCTATCAGTGGAGCGTTCTTAGCATTTCTGGTTTGGTACTGACCAATTCAAGTCAATTTTGCTCAAATAAACACCTAAAATTTTTAATATGCCTCAAACACTAAGTTCATCTTTTAACACCTATATACAGGCACTGGGCACATGCATGCATACACATGCCCACGTCTCATGCCCTCTGCGGCCCAGGCCCTGGCGGGCCAGATACACACCTCTGCATGAATGTATGCATGCATGCACACACAAATGAACGGATGCACCCCACACACAGCCCCAGCTCACCCTCCATCTTGGCACCTCCCTGTAGCTGCCAGAGGTACTCCTTTCCAGGTGTCCTGCCAGTCTCTGTCTCTGATATTCTCTCTTCTCTGTTCCACGGTAATTTTAGCTGCTTCCTTGAAACCCAGGGCTGTGGCATCTGATAAGTGGAAGTGGAGAGGAGCCCAGTGGCACTGGTCAGATGGCTGGTCCTTGAGAAGGTGGCCAAGAGCAAGTGCTTTGTCAATCTGGCCTGGAATGCTTAGCACACACAGGTGCTCTGCTTGTTAGATGTCGCCTCAACCAGAAGAGAAATAGCCCAGTTACGACGGGCAGGCAGGTGCCACTGCCAGCAGCCTCCAAGCTCCTGGTGAGTCCATGTGATCAGCCTTTTGTCAGAAAGGAGATGAGGAGGCTGCCACCTCCAGGGGACCCCCAGCTTGGTGCTAGCCTTGGTACGGGGACAGGGCACTCCTTGCCTGGCCTGATGCTCACTGTAGGGTGCTCAGAGATACCCAGGGAGGGTGGCCTTCCTGGAATAGCTATAGGAATCCCCACAAGAACACATCAGAGCACTTTGCTTTCAAATGAACTCCTGTGCAGGTCAGTCCACACCCCTGGCCTGACCTCAGATGGGGGGCTCCCTCAGCTCCCTGCCTCCTACTCTAGCCAGTGTCAACGTGGTGCTGAGACAGGTCCGGAAGTGGAGATGGGCTATACTCTTTCATTCAACAAACACTGAATGAGCACCTGCTCTTCTGGAGAGAACAAAACAAATGCAAATCTCTTGATTCTGCTGCAGTAGCTCTGTCTACAAAGCTGACCCCTTACCCCAGAGTGACACAGTGAGACAGTTGAGACAGCCACACTTCCATCCTCAGCCTGTCACTTCTCCCATTGGGAGAACTCCCCTGACATTCTACAAGGGATTTGAGTCTCAGAACCTCTTACATCCCTCCTAGCTTGGACTGCTTACCAGGGTAACATCCAGAGACATCAAATCTCTCACAAAGGAAAACAACTGAGCCTCCAGGGACAGGCCGGTGGTGTCTGAGCATGGTGGGTACAGCGGCAGCCCTGGTCTCTGCTAGAGAGAGAGCTCCTTCCCCGCACAGGCCCCAGGCCATGTGTCTCCAGGGAGTGTCTCATTTTAGTAAGATCCTAAAACAAAACCCACCCCCATGGAAGACCTCCATCCTAGGGCCACTGGGGGTGCTGATAGGGTCCCTGGGGAAACTCACTTTCAGCAGCACATGTGCTCTGTTTCATTCCATGTAGAGGGGTCCCTGGGGATTTCAGAGATGACACCAATGAATGGGACACATGGGGTCTGACTGTCAAAATCCACAGGCTCTTTGGAGAGCCTTCCAGGCAAATTTCTGTTTTCCAGGAGTCATTAACTAGAGCTGCCACCACTGGACCAAGCCACTTATATCCTAAAAGACCCCTGCACCCATTCCTGTGTGCAAGGATCACATCCCAGAACATTCTCACACCCAGGGCAGCACCAGGCAGACTAATGACCCCACAAACATACTGACTGTGTTTACCCCCAGCAGAATCAGTTCAACAAAGCAAGGTTTCTGTTTTGGACCCTTTCCTGAGCCCCCATGTGTTCTTGCCCCTGCTGCCTGTCACCTCTCTACTTGTGCCACTTGATCCAGGTCAACATCAGCTGAAGGGGGTGAAGTTGAGAACCAGTTTGCTGGGGAGCTCCTGCCTCTGAGCAAGCCTGAATCACCCCCACAGCTCACCCGCATCCTCCTTTGGCACCTGTAAGGCACTCTATGCAGAGGAGGAAACATCTGCCCGCCAGCTATCCCTAACCCAAGGAGACTACCATCTACATGCAACCTCGCGGGGCAAGGTAAGGCCCACCACTGGCTCCAAATCAACTTTCAACACTGAGTTAAAGCTCCAGATGTGCCAAAAACACTCATCCCAAGAGCAGCCTTTATGGAGCACTGTCCGAGCCATGGGTGTTCAGCTGACTATACATCCTCGCTGGATGGGGGGCTGGTGTGGAGCAGACCCAGCAGCTACTCTTGGACCCCCAGGTCCTCTCTAGAATGGGGAATCTTCTCCTCTAGCCTCACCCCCCTGACCTTGCAACTGAGGGGGCCCTCTGCATCCTGCACACAGTCAGCAGCTGCACCCTGACAACCAGCTGGACGCCAGAGAGGCCGGTGAGACAGAGCCTTGCTGTGCAGCCTGGGAGCAGAGCTGCAGTGTTGCTCTCTCTCCTTCCTACACCAGGCAAGAACAAGGATGGAAAAATACAAGAATAAGATGTTGCTCTGATGCGTCGAGGCAATATTTACCATTTCCTCTTATTACCTTCCATCCCAACAAAACATACTTAGAAAAATGCAGCCCCTCAGCACATCAAGACTTGCAAAACAGAGCAAGCTCATTGAAATGGCAGCTCTATCGAGGCCTGAACTTGGAACTCCCTGATCTCAATGCCCAGGACAAGGCGATCATTTGGCTGGTGCTCTCTAATGAGGGACATGAGCCTAGTTGTTTCTGTTTAGTTTGGTTTGCTTTGCTTTTATGGACTGTTTCTTAATCCTCTCCCCATGTTGTGTTCATGCCACACAAAGAAAGCCCTAGATCTCCTCCCCAGCCAAGAAGACAGGCATCAGGTGAGAACTCTGGCATTCACAGGAAACTGGGGCTGAGGGCCCAGTGCCCCATGATCTCTTAAGAGGACTGAACATTGCTTCCTTTCTCTTCCCAAGGCTACAGGCACTGGTTGTTTCTGTGGCCTCGGCTGTCTATAACCAGTTCAGCCTGTGTCTTGCCAATGGGTTTCAGCCCCGGGCAAGTTCGCTATGGATTCAGTGTAACCAAAGAAATTGACAGCAAAAGTTCTTTGGGGTGAAAGGGTTATACCCAACTTTATTTCCAGGTGGCAGGTCAGTCACTAGAATCCCATTCACTCAGAGCGAGTCTGTATGCAGCAAGCCAGTCTCTGCTTCTGGGCCCCTCTGTTTGCACAGCCGTCCTCTGGGCCTCTGTCCTTGGCGCTGCCACCACTCCAGCCTCTGCTCTGCTCTCCTGCAGCCTTGCAGCCCTGCCACCGTGTCGTGCCCAGAGCACTGGGTGGAGCTCTTTTTATAGAGTCAACAGCCATGTATTGCCCACAGGTGTGCAGTGAGCTAGTCAACCAGGGCCAGGTGAGAATCCTGACCACAGGAACTCTCATTTTATCCACACTCCACCCCTCCGGGATTCTCTCCTCTCTATCTATGTGCCTTTAGTCCTCTGCAGTGGTCCCTGTGCAAAGAAGCTCGAACATTGTTCTCCAGCTTCTCCAGCAAAAAGTCTTGCAGACACACAGGCCAGACTCGTGGCTCTGTCTCTGACCTCTGCCTCTTTGGTCTCAATGGCTGGAACTGCTGCGCTGGTTTCAGTTGTTGCCATAGCCCCAGTAAGATCCTATTTGGCTTCCCATCTAATTTCCTTCCATCTACTCCTACCCGTATCAAATCAACCCACATCTGGGCCCTTGTAACCCTCACAAGGCCCCTCAAATTCCTCCTATGAGTAACAGGTCTTATTTCTTTCTGGATTCTCATTGCTTCACCTACTGTACATGTCACCTCACATTTTGTAAACGCTGCCTCAAGGCGGGCTGCACTGTCAGGGAAGACAGCTCTCCCATCTCTGATTCCGACAGAACAATTCCATGCACCCCTAAGTCCCACAGCCCCCAGCTCAGCCTGAGTATAGGGTCGGACCATAGAGTGCTCCCTGACCTGGGAAGGGGGCTGCTCCTCTCCTTGGGGAACTTTCAGCTGCTGGGTCTTTATTTTCTTTACAACCACTGGGCATGCTTTCAATACAGGAGGGGCGGGTGTCTCCCGCACCACTCCTTCATCCTTCCCCAGCTCCTCCATTTCCGGGGCTGATGGCACCTTTCTCTCCCCTTCCCGGAGTGCCTCCTCTGCTACAGTGCCTCGCAACAGTGCCAGCTCTGTCTTCAGAAGGTCTCTTACCCTCAGCTCAATGCTTCACAGCTGACATTCTCACGCCACCTCCGCCTGTGCTCCCCTCAGGAGTTCGTCTTTTTTCTTGATGGCCTCTTCCTCCTTCAGAACACCTGGCAGCGCTGCTGTCTCGTCTCCAATGGCACCCTGCTGCCGGTGCTCTTGTGCCACCTCCTCCCACATCAAGGCCATCTCCTGCCTCAGGGAATCCACAGAGGTTTCTCGTGACGCCATTTCTTGGGTCTCCTCTGTGGACCTTTTTAACACTGTGAGAAGCAGCCAACCCACAGTCCCCATTGCCTCCCAGGCTCTCTGCTTCTCAAAGGATCTGCTCACTCTACCAAGGGCCACCCCTACTGCCTCAGGTGTCACCCCCACTTGCCTCCGGTCCTGGGGTGGGGCCCAGTTCTCTAGGAGGCAAGCAACCTCAGACCACATACCCACTGGGGGACGATCCACTGTCTCCCCATTCACAGGGGCAGCCTGCTGAAGCACCCCTCCCATAAGGGCAGTCTGTCTTTTTTCTTGGTCAACAGTGAACCTTGCCGATTTTTGCCAATTGTCTTGCCAATGGGTTTCAGCCCCGGGCAAGTTTGCTATGGATTCACTGTGACCAAAGAAATTGGCAGCAAAATGTTCTTTGGGGTTAAAGGGTTATACCCAACTTTATTTCCAGGTGGCAGGTCAGTCACTAGAATCCCGTCCACTCAGAGCGAGTCTGCATGCAGCAAGCTGGTCTCTGCCTCTGGGCCTCTCTGCCTCTGGGCCCCTCTGCACAGTCATCCCGCACAGCCGTCCTCTGGGCCTCTGTCCTCGGCGCTGCCACCACTCCAGCCTCTGCTCTGCTCTCCTGCAGCCTTGCAGCCCTGCTACCGTGTCACACTCAGAGCACTGGGCAGGGCTCTTTATATAGAGTCAACAGCCATGTATTGCCCACAGGTGTGCAGTGAGCTAGTCAACCAGGGCCAGGTGAGAACCCTGGCCACAGGAACTCTCATTTTATCCACAGCCTGCTTCTAGCTTTTTATGCAATTTTGTCTTCTAACGCCTAGGCAATATCTTTTGGGAGCATGAAAAAGTCATGGCACCACCAAACTTATCATATCTGGGGGGCTTAAGAAAAATACCCATTCACCACATGGCAAACAGAAGGGTACCCAGAAATAACAGAGCTGGGATGTGGGCAGGAGTTCTGCTCCTCCTAGTCTTCAGTTTCCTTTGTTTCTTCAGAGGGAGGCCGAAGGGCAGACAAATGGTGAGGGGCCCAGAGAGCTACCCTCCTGGAAGAAGATGCCGAAGCGACTGGAGCCCGATCAGGGCTGACTGGTGAGGCTGTGGTCCCGGCTGAGCAGGGAGGCCAGAAGCCTTCTCCTCGGCCTCTGGAATCATGCAAGCAGTCAGGTTCCTCAACTTAAAAGGGAGACCCAGGGAAATCTGAGGTAGGAGAGCCCAGGCAGGGCGCTCTCTCCCAACTCTGCATGCCCGGCCAGCTTCCCAAGTCACTGTGTGCGGCAAAGTGCCCGGGCGGAGACCCGAGCTGCACACAGGCCCTCTCCCCATCTGCCTTACACTCCTCAGCCAGGGGAACCGGGTGGCTTGGTCCAACTCAGTCAGTGTGGCTTCTACAGGGCACGGGTCCAGCCAACCAGGCTTTAGGCTGCTGGCATGTTCTATGACCTTGTATGAGTCCTGTGGGATTTTAGGTTTGAAAAGACTTTACGTCACTATAGCGTCTCCGAAAGTGAAAACGGATGGTAACCCCTGTGTCCTGAGATCTTCTTGGGGTTTCCATGAGATGCCAACACTGTAACACCCATGTTCTCCTCCCTGCTTTCCCTCTGCCCTGGGAAAGAAGGCTGGTGATGTGTGAGAATCCAGCCACGGGCGCTCAGGCTCCAGAAAGACAGGCAAAGGATGAGCGGGGAGCACAGAAGGCCTGCCCGCCCGGACTGGGGCGCACAGAAACCAGCGCCTCCCCGACTCTCCATTAGGTCCCTTTGCCCCAAGTGAGGTCCAGGCCCTGAGGATTCAAAAATGTGCCTCACAGGCATCCCAAGATGCCAGCTCCTTATTAAATATTTCCATACTCACTTGGGCACAATCAGAATTTTTAATCATCTTCCTGAGCATCAGTTTAGATCACTTCCAGATGTGATTCAGCATATAAAACAAAAGTGCACTCATTGATTAACAAATGATTTCTAGATGGAGAATACATGCGACTGACTAACAATCCACCGTGGAAACTTGCATCAGATTCTGTTTGAGTGGTTGCGAAGCCAGACATCGTCCCTGGAGAAGAATTTATCTCTTTTCAGGTGAGGTTTGAGCCCCAGGCTGGCTCCAGATGTATCTGCTTCTGACCAGATCAAACAGGAGCTGGAGAAAGAGCTTTGGTCTTTAAAAGATTCTCTCTGCCACCTTTGTTGGTGACATCCCACAGACCCCGTGCTTTCAGCCGAGGGCAAGAGCAAATGATACACAGAGGAAGAAGGCAGAGCTGCCAATCAAAAGATAGCTTTTCTGTCCATCCTCTGGAAGAAAGTACCTATGTGAACATCAGGAAGACGCTTTGCCTGCCCATTCTACTTATTTTCCATCTATATGAGTTACAGACCTTTCTAGATTACTTACTGGGCCCCTGTCCCTCCCTAGCCTATGCTGCATGAGCCCTCGTCCACAGAAGACATTGCTAACCAATGACCCTTCACTGGGTATACTGGGAACCCACTGAAAGTCTACTTCTGTCTTGGGAAAGGACATGGTACAAGTCTGTTTAAGAGCTGGTATCCTCAACTAGAGCTGGCAGTTCAACAGAGGAGGCAGGGGCGGGCCCACCTGCCACAGAGGTAGTATGAAGGCTAAACCACCAGCGAGTGGGAACTCGAAATGCCAGAAAGGGAGGAATTGGGGCCTTGGGTTCTGGCAACTTACCAGTTAAAGAGGGATGTGCCATCTTAGAAAGAACATCAGGATCTGAGATTTGGGGAGGGTAACCCAGAGCCAGTCAAAGCCATTAGGTTGGCTCTAGTTCTGACCAAACTTAGCACTAGCAGTTGGCTGCTGTCTACCTGGGGACCCACTCTGCTGGTTTTTTTGGCCTTTCAGAGCCCCTGCAGTTCCCTTAGATGCTCCACATTCCATCAGTTAATTGGTTTGTTCCTTCTATTCAGAGCATAGCAGATACCACGTGACATTTGCATTATTCTCAGTCCTCATTCAAAGGGTATCAATTCCTCCAATGACCGTAAGTGATTCTCTGTTCCTGCATGTTTCATGGGGCCACTGGAAGGGCAGATGCACGTATCAAACAGGAAAATGTCTGCTTCTTGGGCTGCA
This sequence comes from Manis javanica, assembly GCF_040802235.1. NCBI lineage: Eukaryota > Metazoa > Chordata > Mammalia > Pholidota > Manidae > Manis > Manis javanica. Next base: position 227,032,685 of record NC_133156.1, read on the forward strand.
ACCAAGCCACAACTTAATTTCTTCCTCTGGCTGTACTTCTTGAGAAGTAAATATGAAAAATGGGACTGGGTGGCTGTCTCAGATAAACAGGCCACACGCTGTAGCTGGACAAACAAGGTGCTTGGCTGGAAATAAGATGTTCTTTGGTTGGCATTTCCAAAATGTGACAGTTTCTTCCCAGATGCTATTCAAAGCATGTAGCAAGCTTTCTCTGCCTCAGTGCATTGCCTACATCAGACTTTAAAAACCAGACAAAGTACAAAGATAGCACCAGTAATATTGACACTAATAAAGCTAATGCTTTTCAAATACACACAAGGTAGTAGTCAGTGGGAGAAGCATTTCACCCGTGTTTCCTCATTTAATCCTCCCTGCAGTTCTCTGAAGGTGGTATTATTACCCCCATTTTACACATGAGGAAATTGAGGCTCAATGAAGTTAAGCAAATCGCCCAAAGACACACAGCTAGTAAGTGACAAAGCAAGGATTTGAACCCAAGGCCTAACTTCAAAATCCCTGTTCTTAATTATGAAAGCTTCATCCATCCCTCAGCTGGCTGTCCCGTGCCCGGAGGGTCCTGGCTGCAGCTTGTCACCATGACAACCAGCATTGATTTGCAGCACCGTGATTCTAAGATGCTCAACAAATCAAAATTGCTTTTTGTCCTTCCCCCAGGGAGTTGGAGGGCCCTGTTCCACAGGTGGGGCGTCTGGCTATCCAGCACAGCTGAGGGGCTGGAATGCCAGGTCTCAGCCTCATAAGGCTTGTGGCTCTGATAGAGAAACAACGTTTCTGATGAGCATGGAGCTGCCAGAGGGAAGGTGTACGGCTGGTTACTGCTTCACAGTGGGAAAGGAAAGACAGTCTCAGTCTTACAGCCAAAAGCTAGTTTTCAGGCAAGGCAGAAAATCTATATTGAACTCACCCCTCTGTTGCAGGATGATGTTTTAAAATATGAAATAATAATATGCAGAAATTTGTCATGGATCTCAGTTAATGTTCACTGTCACCCTCCAGATATATCTATTACCGCTCGCAGGCATTTGCAGCCACGATTTCTTTCCAGCTTCCTCTACAACTCCAGCTTCCAGACCAGGGGAGTGACTGCCACCTGTTCTGCCCTCCTTGATAGTGTCACCTGAGTCAGATGGCTTTTCTGTGAGTCAAGCAGCTTCTCAATGTGCCATTGCAGAGTCTATGAGGGACTTGGCTCTTCCGGGTTATCAGTTCAAGACTGAACACGTTTTCTGAGTCAAACTAGATTTTTTTGGTACAAGACAAGTTCTTCTGGACCGTCTCTGCAAGGTCATTGGTTTGATCTTCCCTCTGAGTTACCTTGGCCTTGGGGACTACCCAGGCCCTAGACAACAATTCTGGTGGCCTTTGATGCTGAGTTTCCGTCCTGGAAAGTCACGGGATTTTGAGCCCCTAAGACTCTCTTCCTGTCCTGTGGCCCAGGGGCTCACAAACTCCCCTTCATTTATAGAACTTGCCTTGTTATTTTCTCTAATATGCTTTTTGGACTTTGTCCTTGTGGTTACCCACTTGCCTCTGAACTGGCCTTGAAACTAGGGCTTTCCAACAGTTAACTCAGCTTTCGGCCAAACTTCCAATGGCTTCAATGACTGGGGTTCTTTGTGTGTGGGTGGGGTGAGGGGGGTGGGGGGTCCCAAAGCAAACTGGCTGTGTCTCAACAGTCTCTTAAGGAACTTGGGACAACTTTCTGGGGACAAGACTGGAAGAAACCATGGGACCCGATTTTCTCCCACCTCAGTGTGGCCATTGTCACACCTTTTCTCTGAAGGCTGTTAATCCCGGCATCCCAGAGGCCTGTCTGTCTCAGGTGTCCGTTCTGGAGACCCTGCCCTTATATGTCAGCGCCCCCTAGAGGAGGCAATGTATGCAGCCTCTGCACCTCCATGAAGTTAACTGACCTGCCGGTTACAAGAGGGTCAAGTTCACCGAATCTAAATGGACCTTCTCACATCCTCCAAATGCTAACCAGCAAACCAACCTCACTCTCTTCTCCCTCCCTCCCTCATGCGTTTGTTCCTCTTAGAGTCCTCCCCACATGCCATCACTCAGTCACAACTCCTGGGATTCCTCTCATTCATTCCATGTACATTTGCCATGCGTCTCGCATCTGTCTTTGCTGACATATGCCCCCTGATCATGCTCCTTCCGTGTGAGTCTTGACACAGCCCCAGGATGGGCGGGGTGGGATTAGGGAAACCGATCCAGGCTGAGCCAGTCCCATCTCTCCCTCTCTCCTTTTTCTTCCTGTCTCTGGAATTTAAACTAAAAACACAGAAACGATAGCAGCAAAATTTTGGGCTCGGGCATTAAAAGGTCATGAAAATTTGGACAACAGTAGGTGTCAGGGCCGCCCAAAGCCATGGACAAGCTGACACTCTGAGGGAACAGAAGTGAAAGACCTCGTAGGGGAAGCTCCAGGGAAGGACGCTGGAACAGAGAGACCTAAAGCAGTGACGATGCCGTCCCAGAGAGTATGAGACGACAGGTCTGGGGAGCACCACCAGGCACTTTGCCAGAATCCGTGAGACTGGCAGCACATGCAGCAGAGCTCTGCCTTGCCGTTTATTCCCCCACTTCACTGCTGTTCGTTTGATTGTTGTTGTTTCCCCTAATCAAATAATCCTCAACTGAGCCAAAAGCTTAATATGAGTTTTACTTTTATACATTCATGGTCTGACTCCACAGCCAAAATGGGCAACTCTGGAAGGCAGGTCCCAGGTCCCTGCTCATCCAAGTGGGCCTGGACAAGGGTCGGGCATGGGCATCTGGGAGGCATCTGTCCGCAGCAGCATGAATCCCAAAGAAGACTTTCATTGCTTCAAATCCACTCACTGCTCAAGCAGTCATGGAATACTGACCACAGCCCAGGATGGCCCTTTGGGTCCCTCCCTGATTCTCTTTAAGTTCTCCTTTTAACCTTTCCTATCCCCAGAGAGAGCCTTCAGGTGGGAGATACTACTGAGAGGGGCAAGTGTCATGTGCCCAATAAGCAGCCAACAAATACCCTGTAAAGTTGTTACTTGTTCATTGTTTTACTACATATCTGTCCACCCACCCATCTGTTCATCCATCCATCCATCCACCCATCCACCCATCCACCTATCCATCCATCCATCCACCCACCCATCCATCCATCTACCCATCCATCCATCCACCCATCATCCATCCATCCACCCATCTGTCCACCCATCCATCCATCCATCCACCCATCCACCCATTCACTCACCCATGCAGTCTACACAGGGCATAACTCCTGGACTTACTGGGGTTGGGAATACAGATAAATAACATCGAGTCTCTGTCCTGCACTCAAGGATCTCACAGTCTGAGCCCACATAACATCCCTCAGGAGTCAGTGTGCTCAACCTCTCCCAAAGAAGAATAGCCAGAAGTAAAAACAGAAGTTACTGGAATCTTGCTCCAAATCTTCCTGCTAACATTTCCTCTCCCTAGAATCAGAGAGATGTCAGGCATCAGGGAAAAGGGCAACTGCGGGGACAGGGCCCTCTGTATCTGCTGATGCCACATGACAGGGTGACTGTCATCCTTGCTCAGGTGAGGCCAAGCCCAGGCCTGATCACTTGCCCTTTGTAACATAAGCCTGTGATCCCTCACCGGGTCCATGCGGCTAGGAAGGAGGAAAGGGGCTGCTCTGTCCTGGCCATGCTGGGACTATCTGCCATGAAGAATGCACATGGCCAGGCTCTGGGATCTGGGGCTGCAGAGCCACAGTCTCACTTGCATACAGACCAGACCCAAATCCCTCCTACAGCAAATATCCAACTTCTTGCAGGTGGTGCCAGAGGCTGTCTCTCCCAGCCACTCTCCTGGGCGCTAACCCCTCCAGCAGTGGGCAGACCCAGTGTCTGATGGACTCCAGTGGAAGCTGACTACACTCATGCCCTCCAAATGCCCCAGAGTGGCCAGGCCCAGGTCTCCTCCATCCCCTCTTCCTTGAGGTTATAGTTGTAGAGAGAGGCCCTTATAAACACAAAACAGGGTTCTGGTTGCAACACCTTTGTTATCTGGCTTATTTCTGGCAAGTTCCATTCAATGTTCAAAGCTGAGTGTCTGATTAAGTTTTCCAAAGCCCTTTACATCTGTTTTTGGGGAGGTCATACTTCCACTGAGCCCAGGCCTCGGTCGCCACACGGTTTGCCCGGACCTTTTCCTCAAAGCAAGCTTTCTCAGCCTTGGTACTGTAGACATTTTGGGCTGGATAATTTTTTGTTGTCCTGTGCATTCAAGATGGTTGAGCAATAACCCTGGCCCCTACCCACTTGATGTCAGTAGCACTTTCCTCCCAGTAAAGACAACCAAAAATATCTCCAGACATCACCAAATGCTCCCTGGGGAACAGTTACCTGGTTGAGAACTACGGCTTCAGAGGACACAATTTATCATCTCCCTGGGCAATGCTCAGGCTCGGTAGGGTGACCAGCTTTATTTCCAACAGGATGTAGGGAATCATCCCAGGGGCTGCCTCTGAATATTCTCTGGAGCACCTGCTGCCAGTTACCTACCTTTGTCCAAAGGATGAGAAATCACATGTCAGCCTGCAGCCACCAGGGTCTTGTGGGAAAGAGAATTCACACATCTTGGCGTTCTCCTCAATACCCTAAAATCTTAGGTTTTCTAAGAAAGCTGAAATTCAAAATTCCTATTCCATTGGCCTCATCAGTAAACATGTGTCATTGCATTTTTGAGCCAGGAAATATGGCATCTGTGCTCATGACACTCCCAACCAACCAGAAGCATCCAAAAGCCTATAGTGCCAGTCAGTCTCTCCTACCTGTGAGATGGGCCATGTAGCTTCCTGACCTGAACCCCCCTCCAAGAGGGACATGTTCTAGAAGTTCTTCCGATTCCACAGGGAGTTGCAAGGCCAACCTCTGCTGCTTGCATTTCTGTAGGAGGTCAAGAGAAGGGAAGAGATAGCAGCTGTCCCACGACAGGACAGGCCCCAGAGTGAGGCTCCTGGCACCCATGGTAGTGATAACTCTGCTGATGGAGTGGATGGTGATGGAGGCAGGGGCGGTGGCTGCCTGTATGCTGGAGGAAAATAAACATTTAGTGACCACCTGTGGGCAGGCCCCTGCCTTAAATGCACAAAAGTAGCAGGAGACAAACCATTCAGAGCAGCTTTTGAGCTTGCTTGTTGCTGCTGGCATTGCCTGGTTCCCAGTTACTTCCCGGATTATATTAGATTTGAAATGAAGAGTTCTCATGAAAGCAGCCCCTTGGCCCTTCATAAGGAGATGTGCACCTTGAAATGTATTTTTGAAAGAAATGTTAAAGCTCTTTTTATATCCCAGTTGAAAGAGAAAAATAAGAGGTTCAGGCTGGCCTGCATTTTATATTACAGCTGATGCCAACATGAGCTTGGCTAATAGAGGTGGCATTAGAAGTGGGACTCTCTGAGGAGGGCTGAACAAGGTTCATTTCCCTGTGAGCACCTTTAGAACTGAGTGTGCTTCGAAAGTGTGGTTGTCTATGGGAGGAGATTCATTTTGGGGGTCCCAGTGCCTGTCCCCACTGCTGCCCTAAACATTTGACAGCAAGCCAGACAAGTCACAGTTGTATTGTAACAATGTCCTGACACAGGCACATTCTAACCATCCAGTTCTTGATTCCAAACATTTGTCTCTGCTTAATGAAGTAGAAGCTAGCTGTGGGGGTGGTGGAGAGGAGGTGGGGGGGAAACCATTTCTTAAGCAGACCTGTTTCCACCTTGCCTTAATTCTGAAACTTCTTTGAGTTCAAGTTGAGAACATTTGGTGAGAATGTTTTAAAGAATTCTTTTTTATAAACTGGTGAAGGTCTTTTGTCAGGCCATAAGACAATACAGTTCACTATCATACCTTTGCTGAAAATATGGAAAATAAATTATACTTTGTCCAGATCTCTGCAATTCAACAGCTAAGAGCCATGAATAAGCCTGGGAAGTTTTCTAAGCAACCCTGCAGGGAATATGCACTACAGCTCTATGCCCCGGCCCCAGCACCTCACTGCACACCAGCACAATCCCAAACTTCGGTACTTCAAATTTCTGCAAACATCTGACTCTACATCTCCTCGTCTTTGACCTTGCTTCTGTTGAACTGCTAGTAACCCTGCTTTGGTGGTACCTTCCTTCTGCCCACCTCGCCCCTTCTCTTCAGTGATCTACTATATCCATGTGCACACTTTTGTGTTGCACTTTCCACATTCCTCTGCAACTATCTGTTTGTATTGGTCTCCTGTACCTGACTTTGTGTTGGGACAACAGAGGCCATGATTTAAACATTAAAGGTACCAGACCTAGCACAGTGTCAGATGAATGTGTCTCATTTGTGAAATTCATGTGTCTTAATCAATGCTACCAAAATTGCCAGTAAAAGGATGCCATTCAGATTGGCATAAGACAAAAGAGGGGTGTGTTGGGAGATAACGAGGGATCTCATGGCATCAGAGGGCAGAAATGTAGCCAGGTCTCCAAGAACCTCAGCTAGGGAGATTCTACTTTTCTAGCCCCAAAAACCGAGACCCCAGCTCCCTCCTGCCCTCCTCCCCTCCTTCCTCGTGGTCTCTTACCTCTGTTCTCCCTGCACATGGGAGTGGGCTCTGCCCACAGAGTGACTAGTCTAGTACTAGCATGTGCTCTACTAGAGTAACAAACTCCAAGTACTTCAAACTGTCAAAGCCCCAAATGTGCAGCAGAATTGCACCAGCCTCAGAAGACACAGCCTCTTAAGGTCAAGGTTTTCCAGCTGAGAAGGTGGTTGTGCCATCATTGAGAGATCAGGTTCTGGTACAGGAGGCAGGGGGCAGGGAAACAAGAACCAACAGGAAGAAGAGCAGGAAAAGATGAGAACTAGTTTATTTGTGCCTGGAAAGCCCACCTTTTCCTTGTCAGCCCTTTCAACCTTGACCTTCCTAAAAGGGCTTTTCAAAGTCCCACTTTCCTCTGGAAGAAAAGAGAAGTTAAGAAGAAGGAGAAGGACTTCTCATATCCACCACTGTTCAGTGGCTGAGCAGGGCTGCTCCCGGCTGCCCACTACACGGCGAGGAACTGCAGGATAAGGCACCAGTGGCAGCCACACACTGTATCCCCAACCCCCCCGGGGAAGACATGGGGGGTGTGTGTGTGTGTGTGTGTGTGCGTGCGTTGGGTGGGCATAGGGTCTATTTACTTAGGGAGGTCAGAAAAGACTTGCTGAGAGGTAACATTTAGCCTGGGACCTGAGTGATGAGATAACAACTAAGTAAAGATCAAAAGAACACCATTCTAAGAACAGCAATTATAAAAACCCTGACACAAAATCACACCCCTCCTTTGACTTATGTCAATCTGAATGGCACCCTTTTACTGGCAGTTTTGATAGCATGGTTTAAGACACTGATTAAAAGACAAGTTCAGAAAACTGGAGAGAAAAGTAAAGGATCATTGCTGTTGAAATACTGTAAATGAGCAGAAGGGACATGTTTACAGAAAGTAAATTCTATAGGGCCTTGAGACCAGAGTAAATAACTTAAATTTTATTCTTACTGCACTAGAAAGCCATATTGTTTTAAACAACTGAGTGGTACAATCTAATTTATACTTTAGAAAAATTGCTGTGGTTACTGTGTTTTGAGAATAAATTCTATGTGGGTTCCTCAACTTCGGCGCCATTGACACTTCAGGCTAGGTAATTCCTTGCTGTGAGGGGCTGTCCTGGATCTTGTAGAATTTTCAGCAGCATCCCTGGCTTCTATCCACTAGATGCCAGTAGCACCCTCCTCCAGTGGTGACAACCCCAAACATTTTCAAACACTGCCAAATGTCTCCTGGGGGGCAAAATTGCCCCAAATGAGAACACTGATCTATAGGGAAACACATATAAGTAGGAAACCCAGGAAGGACTCTGTGATCAAAGTGAGAGAAATGGGAGCTTGGACACTGGTGGCAACAGCAGAGGTGGTGAAAACGTTTCGGGTCCAAGATCTTTTTCAAAGTTAGAGCCAATGGGATTTGCTGATGAATTGGATGTCAGGGCTGAGAGAAAGAAGAGTCAAGAATGACTTTTAAATTTTTGGCTTGGGCAACTGTGTTGATGGCACTGCTATTCTTCAAGACTGAAAATTCTTGAAACAGGAGACAGATACGGAGACAGAGAAGGCAGAGTTCAGGTGCTGTCTATGTTAAGGTTGAGATTCTTTTTAGACATCCAACAGTAAAGATAGAAAAGGCAATTGGATATGCATATCTGGAGTTCTGAGTAGAGATCGAAGCAGGAGATAAGTATAAATGTTGGATAATTAGGAACAGAAGTCAGAAGGAAGTCTTTGACATGTTCCCATTTGGGACTGTTAATTTCATTTCAGAGTCTACTCCTGTCCCCAACATGGCGGCAACCACATCAAAGTAAGCTTATTGATCAAGTGTACTACAGCTAAGGGAAGACCAAGCTTGAGTTGGCTTTTCTGAGCCACTCTTGGTTTTCTTGGGTTGTGTCTGGGACCCAGACCCTCGAAAGGCTTTCCAATGGGGATTTGTATGCCCTCTGGGTTGGGAGCTAAAGTGTCTGCATGGGCCAGCACAGCAAGGGGTACGGTGACTTTGCACTGGAGACTGTGGTGGGCCTGCCACAGCAGACCCTGAGCCAGACAGGGAGGGTGACCAAGACAGAGAGGTAAGACCACAGGTCTTACTGGCAGCTGACTTCAGCTACCAAGGACAGCAGGAGAAGTGGTGACGGGACTAAGGGACCCTGCCTGAGACCAGGAGCTCATCGGTGTGTCAGGAGCCCAAGAACACAGCATTCCCTCCTCACTTACCCAAACGCCATGTGGAGGCAAGAAAGAGGGGACAAGGGCAGAGCTGGAAGACAGGGCATTTAGCTGAGGAAACTGTGCAAATAAAGGACTCCATTTGAAATTATTCAGTTGGACCAAAACTCATTTTTTTTCTTTTTCTCCCACTACCCAGTGAGTGGGAGCTTGTGTGAAGTATCAGGTCAGCTTTAGGAAAACAAAGAAAAGACCATTTCTCTCATCTGTGCTGATAGCATGGATAAACTTACCCGGGGACACGTGAGTCAAAGAGCCAATCCAGGGCCGTTCAGCAAACCATTCTGGAGGGTCAACGTGGGCCAACTCCTGTGTTAGGAGCAGAGTGACCGTAGGCCCCCTGCTTGTGCAGGGGCCGCAGAAACCAGCACAGTTCAGAAACACGTCCGCGTCACCTCGTTTGTGTCACTCAGGACAGTCTCAGGAGGGCCAGGCCGTGGGCCATGCCTTTGGCTGAGCGTCTCCCCTCCAGCTCTCTGGGAAAGGTGACACGTGTGAAGGACCTCACACCTCCAAAAGCATGAGGTCCAAGTGGGAGGGACTGTCCACCATCAGCCTGTATCACTTTCAAATAAGAAAAATAAATGAACAAAATGATAGAGTCACAGACTGCGAGTCGTGAAGACTGATGAGAACTCTTGCTTTTATAGACAGACACCTTCTAGTTCCAAGCGCACGGGGTTGGGAGGGGAAGGGGGCTGGAGAGGGCTCACCTGGGCTCTTCCTCTCCTTGCAAGGGCACTGATCCCACTGGTGGTGCTCCACCCTCTTACTTCATCTGCACCTAATCGCCTCCCAAAGGCCTGTCTCCAAACACCATCACTTTGGGGGCTCAGGGCTTCAGCGTCTGAGCGTGGAGGGGTCAAAACCATTCAGTCATAGCAAATGGCCTAGGAAGATGCGATCAGAGGCTGGGCGCCCTCCCACCGTCACGGGTCTTGGCGCCCACCCCACAGGCGCGACGCTACCTCATCTGAGAAGCACCGTCAATGCCTGCGGCAGCTGAGCTGTCGCCACACCAGCAGGCAGTGACAGCTCCACAGGGTGCCCTCCGTGGCCCTTTCCCCAGCGGCACTGACCAGCGGGGTAGTTGCATGTGGGGAGCGGAGTATAAACAGAGCTAAAGCTTTACATACTCGCTTTCTTAGGCTGCACCCTACAAAACATGGACTGCTCCATTTTGATTTACGACTTTGTATTTCCATTTTACTGGGATACATTCCCTGTACATAAACTGGGACCGTGTAGCAATTCCTTGCCTCTACTTCAATCTTGGAATGAACTGGATGTCCGGGGAGGGCCCTGATTCTGCTGCTGGCTCTGACACTTGCTCTAGAGCCTGGGTGCTGTTCTTTACCTCTCTGGATCCCCCTTTCTGGGCACGGAAGGGATTGAAGCTCGTGCCATCTAAGTCGTCCAGCCTCACCAACCTGGCTTTGAAGAATAAACAAGGTGTGAGAGTGGGCTTCCCACCTGCTCTCCTTAATGACACAATACAAGTGACAAGAAAATCCAAACCCCCCACCCCTGAACCTTAATTCTTTGATTCAGGAAACTTCGGGTCTAGCTTCTCTCCTGCATGTCAGTCTTAGGCCTGCAGAGGTGACCTTGGGGGCCGGCAGTGGTAAGCAGCAGTAACCAGGAAGACAGAACATTCCCCCAGCCGTCAGGAAATCACAGCAGAAGGAAGGACCCCGTTTTCCTTCTTCGAGCCCCTCACTGCTTCCTTGAAGCTAAAAGGAATGACATCACAATAAAACAAAGTTGCCAAGACATACTCTACAAAAATGTCCTCACATGGTTACATTTTCTGCAAATTACAGCGTTTGGACTATAAATCAGAGTAATTGTTTAAATCAGAGTGACTGTTGAAACAGATTTCCAGTGATCAAATCAAAAACGCAATCATTTTTGCGGTCCCTTCAGTGCTTAGAGCTCCACATACTCTGAAACTGTCAGTTGTCAGTTACACGGTGTGTTTACATTAATGTGCTGCCCTAGCAGAGAAAATATATATTTTAAGAAGAAAATGTGAATCCAGGGTTACAAGAATGTTTCTGAAACAGCTAAGTCATCTTGTTTCAAGTAAAACCAGATGTTTGCGTCAAGAGAAAGCCAATCATTTCTTTTAATTATGCTCAATGGTCAGGCCACCAAGAATACCCACATGTGTACACATGAGCCGGTGGAAATCAAAGGCTTTGTGACAGAGAGAGCAATCAGCAACTCCCAGACCACCAAATGGCATGCCCAGCACCAGCTCTGGGTACTTTCGGAGTTTCTTCTCCAAGAGATTCAACACCCCAGCCAGGCGAGCCTTAGGAGTGGATTCTCTGGCCTCGGAAAAGCCACCTTGAGAGTTTAGCTGTCGTCTTAAGCACCAAGCCAGGACACCTCTCGATCCCCAAAGGCCCAGAACTCATTCCCTTGTCTTTATCATGAAGGAGATGCAGTGGGCTCACCTGCCAGCCTGCATCCCCAGAGGTGGGAGAGCCTGACATCATGGAGGCTTGGCCTCTGCTCTGATGCCATGGGACGTGTGACGGCCCTGGAGGAAAGGTGGGTGGAAGGGAAGGCTCTGGAGCTGTCAGCTTCCCCCTGAGCTCCAGGCTTAGTCTGAGAGAAGGTCTGCTCTGCTCAGCAGACATCCCTGCCTGCAGGGGCTCTTCACTGGAGAACTCACAGAGATGTGATCTAGAAAGATCCTTCAGTCAGAATGTTCTCCATAGCCAAGGAGAGTGGCCATGCCCTTGGCAGTTCCTCCAAACAAAAGCACAGTGCCTAAGCCTTCCCCCAGGTAGATGGTGTATCCTGAATATTTGTTGCAATTGACACTCCGGAGTCTGAGTATTGATCCTAATTGTACTGCAAAAACTTAATGCTCCCTTCGACTTTGTTCCCCAATTTCATTGTTTCGGTACCAGCTGCATAATTCTCACTGTGTATTATTATCAGTTTTCTTTATTAACATACCTTCTTTTCTTTTTTTTCTCACTTAAAATAACTTCTATAGTCTTTTCCTAAGAAATCTTGAAAATCACAGGCGAGATGTGTTAGTGGTATCTATTTTAATGAAAAAATTAATTTGTTAAAATAAATACATGCCCTTAAAATAAATGCCATTTAATAAAGTTGTTAAATAAACATATGCCATTAAAATAGAAACATTTATCCATGTCTGGGCTAAAATCATCTCACTTGCTATCAGTACTTGTCAACAGCTTTGGGAAATGCAGCTCTAAATCATTCTGTAGAATTCGTGTTTTTTCCAAAACTGTAAGCAGATTCCCTTAAATGACGTGGCGATAAACCATACACAAGGCATGCGGCTCCTTCTCCATGGTTCTGTGAGCAGTGGAACCAACGTTCAGCATCCCAATGGGTGACAGGAGGAACTAAAGCTCCGGCCTTGCTTATCTCATTAGAAACAGCCACCGTTTCCCATCAAGAGACTGAGGGAGGGACAGCCTCCGCATGATTCATCGTGTGAGGATGTGGACAAGGACTCAAATATGCACTTAACGTTTTCTTGGAGTCTCCACTTGGGGCCTTAAACATCTGGGGATATATTTTTCTTCAAAAAAATTTTTTTTAAATGCTGATTTTTTCCAAAATGGTTCCAGCCTGGGAAGTTTTAAAGGAAAGCTAATCCTGTATTATTACGGAACTAAGAAGTCCGCCCAGAAGTCAGGTCCAGTGTATGGGACAGGCATTTGTTAATCACTTCTTGGCTGTCGTTGACTGGTAATGTCCTCAAAACTAAGCCATCGTGGGGGTTCCTGAAGTCAGAAGGGAAGTAAATTGTTTAAAAATAAAACTGTTACTTCAAGCCCTCAGACCCTCATAAGATAGTGGCTTAATAACCTAAATGATTGTTTTGAAAAGTATGTGGACTCCGTCTTGCTAAATGTTTGCTTGGATCCTTCAACCTCATGGACTAAGTACCCTGACTTGGCCCAGGCTGCCCGGTCCTGTCATGTAACAGTGAGGTTCACACCCAATTACTTAGCACAACACTGTGACTTCATAGCTCAGGCACTTCACTGAAGTACTGTCATTGAGATTCCACTCATTTCTTCATCCATTCAACCTTTCAACAAACAATTATTAAGCACCTATTGAATGCAATGATCCAAGGTATTTGCTTTGGGGAACTTGAAGATGCATTTTTCTCCCTGACAATTGACTTTTCCAGTCCAGAGACAATGCCAGGAACACTCAGTCCTCTTTTAATTTACTAGAAATAAATCACAGAACAATGCAGCATGCTGTTTAAGCAAGACATTTTTCAGAAACTCACTTCTCTTTTAAAAGGCTTAGTCAAAGACTGAAGGGAATTTAATTAGAGCCTTAATTGGAGATGCAAATAGGTACTAATCCTATCCAAAAAGGAAGAGTTTGAGGAAAGTGGCAAGATGAAGAAAACCCATATTCTAAGCACCTAATCTCACCCTTAGTGCCTCAAACACCACTGGTCGGTCCCAGCAGACAGATGCAAGGGACCTGGCATACAGCTAAGTACCCCAGAGCAAGTGGGCCTCATCAAACGTTGGCTGTAAGGTAGGTCCGCTGGAAGGAAGCCTCAGCCCTTGACTCTGCTCAGGATTTCTGATGTTTAGTAAAGATGTCTGCAGGGAAGGAAGCCACGGTAGGCAGAGGTCAAAGAGACATCACCACCTGGGGACTTAGGGGCCCCACGGCTGCCACCCAAGAGGCACCACCTTTTGGCTTGGCAATGCCAGGCAGTGCTGCCACAGTGAGTGCCCAGGGTAAGAAGCCAGCAGTTGAGGAGGCTGGTAAAGACTATTCTACCTTGGTCCTGGGGCCTGACGCCTCCCACAGTGGAACTGCACACCCTTTGAAGGGGTTACCTCAATGTTTATTGACATGGATCTGAGTGAAAGGTCTGTGCTGTTCTCTGTCACACAGGAGTATTTCCCAAGGCAGTGTATTTGAATGGCTGGAGCCTTTGCAGAGACCTCACAACACAGACATGGGGGCCCTTACACCACCTGGGTGTGAGGCCCACCTTGCCCCTTCTCTCAAGGACACCTGAAGCCAAGGCTGCAGCAGTAACAGGGATCACCACCAGAGGGCAGCAGTGCACACCCATGCGATGTTACCCATTTAATAGAGGAGAAAACTAAGGTAGGGGTTAGCAATATCAAGGCTTGCAGGTAGCACACGATAGATGCAGGCTTAGAACCTCAGCCTCCCAGCTCTCAGCCAGTGCTCTTTCATTTGCCCCAAGGTCACAGGACAGGGATATTTGGGGTGGTTTATGCATCTTGATTTACAATAGATGAAGTTGCCTGGTCAGAGCTGCAGCATCTCCCCCAGGCTCCCTGGGATCCCCAGTGATTCCTCAGATGCTCTGACCTTTTTTACCAGGACTCACAGCAAAAAATGCACCGCACATTGCAATGAGCATTTAGAATACTATTAGTATACATAAAATTGAAACACATTTTCACCAAGTAATACCCTTATTCCTGAGATACACTTGACATTTTCAATTGTACTTGATTCTATGTCTCTTTTTCTTTAATGCTAAGTGGGTCTCCATCACCCATATTCACTTCACTACCCACTAGTTGGTTGCCAGTCCTGGTTGAAGGACAGCCTTGAGAATGGCCCTCCAAAGAAAGCAGAATACTTAGTGTCGCCATCTCTCTCTGTTGTCCTGGGTCCTGCAAGAGCTTAGGAAGGGTCTAGGGATGCTGAGCATCTCCAGTCAAAGAGGGAGAATAAAGGCCCAGGGAAAGTGCCAAAGGCAGCCTGGATTCACCAGCTTTACTCTGTCATTCCATGATCCATCCCCTCAACAAACAGTAAGTCATCACTGAGAGCTCAGCTCAGTCCTTAGCCTGCCGCCCCAGGAGGAGATTTCTGGCTTCAGATAGCCCTCTGATCAGCCTTCCCCTGCAGGCTGCAGGCCCTAGAACCCAGAGAGGGCTCCCATCTGGAAGCTCTGTGTGAAGAAGACAGGAATGAAGGAGAAGCATCTGAGGTCAGAGGGCAGGAAGATGCTCACAGCCTAGGGACTTTGCCAAGTAGAAGCTGCAAAGGGAATTTTTTGATGGGAGGCCAGACTCTCAGAGCCAGGACCCAGAGGCAGAGGCCCCAGGCTGCTCCCTCCTGCAGCCAACATAAGCATCCCCCAAACACAGGCAGCACCCTTTCCTCCTGGGGCACAGCTAACAGACCTGTCCAGAAAGTCCTGACACTGCCAAGCATTTCACCTGTTCAGCCTCATTCCCTTCTCTCAGAATGTTATTTTATGAAGAAATTCAAAGGAAGAGACATCTATCAGTGGCCAACCCTCGAAGTTATCTTAAAGTTCTGCTTGAACCCGAGAGTGGTTCTCAAATCCAGTTCCCTGATGTCCGGGAGGATTCCTGGTGAGTCCCCACAACTGGACAAAGAGCTTCCAGCTTCAATCCTGGCATTCATCCCCGATGGGAGAAAATGCATAGCAATAAGGGAAATTCCCCAAACCCTTAGCTAGGGCTCTGCCCTGAGGAAGCCACCTTAACCTCCCACATGGGCAACAGTGCCTGATTTCCCATCGTATCATATTTTGGTAATTATGGCCCCAAAGAGAAAATGGCTCTGAACGAGTTGAATGGGTTCATTGTATGTGATATTTATGGGGTGTCTACAAGGCACAAAGCAGTAACTTTGGCCTCCAGGTAAGAATAGGATGAGTTCGACCAAGCCCCTGTTCTCAGAATTTCCCTCTGTCTAGTAGAGGGGCTCAGCTGAGCACTGGCTTGGGTAGCACCCCTCTGAGAAGCCTGCCCTGCCTAGCCTGCCCCTACCCTGAATTCACTCTGCACTTAGCACATAGATTGCAGTTGTTGGCTCGCCTGTCTGCTACTCAGACAGGATATCCTCTCCTGTGAGAGGTCACAGAGAGGCTACACCACTGCTTTGAAAATGCAGGAGGGGGCCTTGAAGCTAAGGACGCAGGAGGCCTCCAGAAGGTGGAAAGGCAAGGGAATGGATTAACCCCTAGAGCTTCTAGAAGGGAACACCACCCTGCTGGCACCTTAATTTTAGCCCAGTATCAAACTTCTGCAGAACCCTAAGAGAATACATTTGCATCACCTTAAACCACCAAATTGTACTGCTCTGTCATAGCAGCAGTAGGAAGCTAATACAGGTTTTGGTCATTTCCTTTGGAGCCAGTACTCTTGACATCTCTTCTGTATTTCAGAGCAAGAGGTGACATTGTCAGGTGAGATAAGGTGACCCTCTGGAAAACCAAGTCCACAAAGAGAATGACCTGGCTTTGTCTTAGCAGGGGAGGAATTGGCAGTTGGTTCTTTGAGGGGCAGAGGGAAATGGCCCATCCTTAAGGAGTGAAATACTGAGCTGGAGGATGGAAGGGATCCAGGCAACACCCTGCACAGTGGTGTGCCCAGGGGACATGGGCCAGGAGCCTCAGGGTCCCAGCCAACCCCGGAGGTTCCCGTGGCAGAGAAGGCATGCAGCTCAGAGCAGAGCTGGCCACCTTCTAATGCACCGTGGTCCCAGCCAAGAAGCCACTATGGTGGAAACACCTTGCGTCTGAGGTCTCTGGCTCTTCCACACTTCTCCAGGATTGCAAAGCCTTGAGCTTCTGATATAACACAGTGAGGAGAGGGAGGTATGAAAATGGCAGATACTATACATCAACTATGGGCAAGAGATCCTTTTACTAGATTTAGTTGTGCTGTAGGAAGATAAAGAATTATGACCTTTCTTGTATATCTGACACATAGTCGCCTCTGATCTTCACAACTTGTGAAGCCCTGGGCTAAGCAGGGCCCAGGACTGACAGTGGGTACAGAGGTGGCACTCTCCTGCTGTATGCAGGACCAGGAATGACACTGCTCAAACCTACCCACCCCTTTCTCCAAACATGGGCACAGCATGTGTCATCAGCCCCTTCACAAACTCAGTGAATAAATAATGTGGAGGAGGGTGAACAGCCAAGCTCTGATGCTGGGCCACAGCCAGTGTCCATCACCCTAAGGGCGGATGGTCTCCAGGGCTGGAAGGGCCTCAGGGACCAGGGAGGCCCGTGTGGTCCTCAGTCACCAGCGCCGGCCGCCAAGCCCAGACACCCAGTACGCTGGCCCATGCTGCTGCTCTGGTGCCACTCCTGTCACTGTGGGACCCTGCTGCCCAAGCCTCCACCTCCCTAGGGCACCTCACAGCCACCCCCACTTAGGGCATTATCTCAGGGGATACATGGCCACCTGCTACTGTTCCCAGAGCCCTGGAGCTCCCTCCTGCCCCTTTCAGGCTTCAGAAATCTCCTTCTGGACTTGGCGAGGAGAAGGATGGGGAGTCCCCCTTTCTTCATGTTTCCTCCAAAACCGCTCTCCCTCTTTCCCCCAACACCCCTCCTGCATCTCTCCCCCCTCTCCTCTCCCTCTCTCCCTCCCTCTCCTTCTATCTCTATCTATATGTCTCTGTGTCTCTTTTTCTCCCTCCCTCCCTCCCTCCCACCCTCCTCTTCTTTCTCTCCCCAAACCCCTCAGGCACTGGCATACCTTTTCAACAGTTTTAGACATTTCAGAACCAAAATCCAGGAAGGAGAGTATCTTGCAGACAACCTCTGCTTTTAGCCTAGCCACACATCTACCCCAAGACAGCGGAGCCTACAGCCTGCTAACTCCTTACAAAGGGGATGCGGGATGGGAAAATACAGGGAGGGATAAAAACATAAATCAATAAATTAAGAAGTTACCCTGATGCAATAAAAATAATAGCTGCCACTTTGCAACCCCTTATTTAATAACTCACAGCTGAGTGCCTGCTGGGCACCAGAATGGTTGGGTGCTGAGACACAGGGGCGGGTGCAGAGGCTGGGTCCCTGCCCTCACAGGCTTTCCTTCTCAGAGGAGCCAGACAACAAACGCATAAATAAAGAAACAGGGCAACATCCATGCAGTGCAGGAAGGGCACTCGATAGACCAGAGCTGGCAGACTGCATTAGATGGGAAGGTGGGGGTGTCAGAGGCAGCCCCTCTGATGTTTAAGCTGAGACCCGAATCACAAGAAGGACACAGAGAGACCAGGGCTCACCTTTTATGTGCCCAGCCCTTTCTATGTGCTGTTATGCTTATTTCTCACTGCTGACCTACACAATCTACAATATTATCTCCATTTTACATATGAGGAAACCGAGGTGTGCAGAGATTAAGTTCCGGGTCTACAACAGTGAAAGAGCAAGGACTAGACAGATGTGCCATCTGTCTGGTTCCAAAGCCACCATCCCTTCTTCTCTACTAGCAAGGGCTCTAGTTGCACCCCTCTTGGAATTTTCCCAAATGCTCCAGATAGAAATTTCTTTCCCACTAGGTGTTGACATTTCAATCTTTCCTCCTTGGTCCCCTGGCAAGGTCAACCTAAAAGGAGGTTTCCTTCCTTCCAGCCATGCCTCACAGGAGAGGGTCAAGTTGCCCACCAGCCGCTGGGACTGGCCTGCCCTTCTCATCCGGGGAGCCCAAGTTCCCCCTGCTGCCTGCCCATGGGGCTGCGGTTCAGGGAACAGCCCCTCTGTGCAGCCCTGCCTGTGGGCTGGTGGCCCAGAGAGAGCTTGGCCACACGACCTGAGAGGACCCTGAAGTGACTGGCCAGTAGTATTCCAGCCTATGTTCATTCACAAAAATCTGTTCTGTATTTTACTCAGCTTTGGGGCAAGGAGATGTCAACTCTCTTCACCTCTGCTGCAAGAGGAGAAAACGGCAGGAAATGAAATGGCAGGGAAGCCAGCCCAGGGAGAGGGAGAAGGGGCAAATTACAGGGAAATTAAAAGCCTGTGTTCAGATCAGAGTGGAGGGTGTCAATGCTCCCCTTCCACTGGGGCCCTTCTCCCCAAGGCTGCAGGGCTCGCTGCACGAACCCCACATGAGGGCCAGTGACTGTGGCACTGGTGGCCTGGCACAGGGGCCATCCGGTCCTGACCTGAAGGAGGTCCCTGCTGCCACCTGCTGCATAGCCACCTGCACCTTCCAGCTCCAGTGGAGTCACTAGAAGTCACTTCCCCAGGGAGCAGACCCCGACAGGCCATCGCTGGCGTCCTCACCAGGAGTACTCAGTCTCCCCTGTGTGCAGGGCACAGAGTTCCTATAACTCAAGTCACACATGCGCGTATCTTGGGGACTCAGATCGAGTAGCTCTCTGCTCCTGCTCTCAGAGGCATGACTCCAGCTCTTACATAACCTTCCGGGCCCACTCCTGTACCCAGTCCTTCTGAACCACAGCAGGGACTGCCCGTTGGCCCCAGCATCCCAAGAGCTGGAGAATCCCAGCCAAGCGGAAGGTACTCACTTCTCCTCTTGGGCTACTGGATGCAGAGATACAATTTTCATTGCAGCTGGAAAATAACCTTGGAGCACCTGTTATGTGCGGGGCACAGTGCTGAGTACTGGGACATGGGACAGGTTTCTACCCCCAGAGATCCAACAATATGGTGGGAGGAGTGAACATGCTTAACCCACCGCAGCAGAAGGCAGACGGGCCACGAGCTAAACAGACGCTCGGCCAGCCTTGGGAGCCCAGAAGTGAGAAGAGTCATTGCAACTGAACGATCAGGGTGAGCTTATTGGAAAAGGAGGCATTCCAGCGAGGCCTTGCAAGACAGGCAGAATTCTATTTAGTTTAGTTTGGTTTATTTGTTGCTAAAAGAGATACAGTGGCAGAGCCCTGAAGGAGACAGGAGACCCGTGCCCCAGAAGGAAGACAGCAGGAACAGAAGCCTGGACGGAACACTTACACCGTGCGGTGCGTCTGGGAGAGTGGGCACCGTGAATCAGCCTGCTTGGGCTGCCGTAACGAAACACCACAGACTCGTGGACTTAAAAGACACATACTTACTTTCTCACAGTGCTGGAGGCTGGAAGTCTGAGATCACGGGGCCAGCAGGCTTGGTTTCTCCCGAGGCCTCTCTCCTTGGTTTGCAGACGGCCACCCTCTTGCTGAGTCCTCACGGGGCCTCCCCTCTGCGTGAACACCTTCCTTGTCTGGAGTTTCACCATGTATGCTAATCTCCCTTCTTATAAGGAAACCAGTCAGATTGGATTTAGGCATAATGGCCTCACTTTAACTTAATTACCACTTTAAAGGCCCTTCCCCCAAATACAGTCACATTCGGAAGAACTGGGGATTTTGACTTCAACATATAAATTTTAGAGCAACATAATTCTGCTGATACAGACAGCATGCAGGAGGAACGAGACACGTGGTGTGGAGGGAGGAGGCACAACGTGTTGGTGAGACAGGCTGAAGCCTAGGCTGAGGCCAGATTCCATAATCTCTTGAGTGCAAGGCTAATTCATTTGGCTTTTATGTTGCAGGCTACTAAAACATCTTATCAAAATACATCCCGTAATCTGCTAATAGGCATGTTAAGCAAACAAAAAGACAGGGTCCTAGTGTTCATGCTTAATCTTAGGAAACCAGTTTCTTCCCTGCAGGTCTTCTCAGGGCCTTTAAGTATGCGTATATGTGTTGTGAATCCTCAAGAGGGAAGCCTGATCACCAAAGCCAATTTTTAATGTCAGCTCATGGGACAAATACTCTAGGAAGCACTGCTAAAGGTAATGGGGAGCCAGTAAAGATTTTCTGAACAGAGGAACATTATGATTGAATCTGAAGTTTAAAGCTATTGGACTGAAGTTAAAAAATTTGGAGGTTGATGGACTGTCAGACACAGTTAAACACCAGCAGCTGGGTGAGGGTATGTTCTAGAAGTCTGGGCCTCCAGGGATAGCACAGCCCGTGACTGGGTAAAGCTCTCTAGAATCCAGCGAAGCCCCTCTGCTGCCTCATCAACCCTTCTTCCATTCAGCAGGTGTGCATTAGGCCCCTACTGGGTCCAGGCCCTCTGGTCTGCCAGCATGTCAGTCCCCCAACCCAGAGAGCCCTGCCTGCTGCACATCTCCTGCCTCACTGTCTGTCCCCCTGGGCAGGTTTCCTGTTCCACGTGGATGAAGACACTCTAAGGCTTTTGTCAGTACCGGCCATCAAAACGTCAGGTGCCCTTCAGGGCCCCCGTAAGTCCTCTAGCCCTGCACTGTCTTCTCCCAACACACATGTACTGAGGGAAACTGGCTGATGCTCTGGGAGTGAGCCTCGCCCTGAGGCAGAAGAGAGCGCTTCCCCTCCCTCCACGGGGCTTTCTTGGCCAGTCCTAAGTAGCATCACAGATCAGAGAATCAGCCCGCCCCCATCCAAGTACCTACTCCTTGCCCAGCTGGTCATTGGCTGGGTTTCTCCAGAAGACTTAGGTAGTAGAAACTAACTGAGCTCTCCCTTCCTAGTGGGATCCACCTTCCCTCTGATCCACTTGGGGAAAAAATTAAATACCCTGCCTATTACTATGGACATCTCCCCGCCACCTTTGAGCCAATTACTTTGGGTGTCCCAAGGGGCACAGAAACCTAAAAAGACAGGCGATCTCTCCGGCTCACATCACCCCTCACAGCTATAACCAGCACTTGTATCGCTCAAATCGAAAATGGCACCATCGAACCCGAACCCAGCTACTACCTCAGGTAATTTCCTGTTACCGACGCCCTAAAATGTAGCAAGAGCCCTGGGGAATTCCCACTCCCGACCTTGCATCTGGGCTCCAGACAAGGAGCATCCTTCCCTGGACTGTTGTTTCTTCATCTGTAAAATAAACTCTACGATTCTTTCCAGTTCCCAAAGTCTATAATCCTATTCTCCCATGGTTGAGTATATGTAATGTTTATTTTGAGAGAAAGGGTACCTTTTTTAGGCCTTGAAAGTTGTAACTTCAAACTAATATTCATTTTGGATGATGTCACATTAATTCAAGGCTAAGTGAATCGCTAGGCTATTGCTGTAGTATAGTTTTTATGGGAAAAAGAGACTGATTTGGGAAATCTCCTGTCTCCCAAAACACATGTTTTGAGCACAGACTTCTCTTTTTCAGCTTTACATCTAAAAATGGAATCTTGCCCATTTCTTCCAGGTTTAAGAGGACAGGCCAGAGGACCCCCCTAGCCCCCGTCAAAATGCAGATGCTCACAGTTCTCAGCAACAGAGTCAGGGGGCAAGCAGGTGCGGAAGCAGGAAGTAAGCGGGGCTGGTGACAGAGACCTGCCCTCCAGCCCATGCCTGGCACTTTGCCTCTGACCCGTGCTTCTCTCTAGGGCAAGGCTCTGAGGCTCCGGGGTTGCTGGGCAAACTTCACTCTGATTGGGGCCAAAATGGCACAGCCGGCCATTTAACCCTTTGAGCACCACCGCACTCCCTTCCAGCTTTAAGACCCGATAGACGCCCCAGGAGGTCTGAGCCAAGAGCGCCAGAAATGCCTGGTGGTGCCAGCAAGTGTGAGCCGAACTAGGGTTCTGGGTTTTTTGTTTGCTTGTTTTGTTCTGTTTTTTGAAAACAAGTGATGTGAAATAGGGTTTGGGATTAACGTAGTTCATAAGTGTAAAACATTGCTACCGAGGATCTCAATATCTACCAAGATGTTTTGGAGTTTGCTGTTGAGAGAATGTTTCAAGAGGTGAAGAGGGAACCGTCATGGATGGAGCAGATGGCATTGCCCAAGAACTTGCGAGTTTCACACTGAACCCTGTTTACAGGACCCAGTGAGGCAGAAAACACCAGGATCTCAGAACCTGCAAGTGGGGCAACTTGCTGGTGTAGAGACTGGGGCTCTCGGAGACTAATGAGCCACTGGGCTTTCCTGCTGGGAGGCCAGGAAATCATGCAGTGTCCCCTTTTTCCTTCTCTGCCACTTGCCAACACATTAAATCCCAGGAACAAACCTAAACTCCAATTGTGACTTTCTAGGTCACAAGAGGACAGAGATTAATCAGACTATTTACAAAATCCTGTCAACACAGGCCAGAGGAGGCAGGCCAACCGAAGCCAGTGACATTTTACGGATTTCTTGTAGCATGTTTTGTCCATCCTTTTCTTATTAAACATTCAAATCCTCTTCGCATCCTCTAAAATAGGGTTCTGTTGTCTGCTCACCCGCTGAGAGTACCAGTAATCTAAGACACATGCCTGGAGCCACACTGGGCTGGATGTCCCTAGGGCCTGTTCTACCACATCATACACAACACACACACACACCAGGCGTGCATCACACAGACGCCGCAAAGCATGCAAGGCCAAAAGCCTCCCCTGAGCCTCAGTCCTTCAGCCCTAGCTCCAGGGTCTTGAGCTCTTCCTGCAGAGCTGACCTTCCATGGCCTCAGCACAAAATGCCTGACTCTGACAAGGGCTCTCTGACGTTGGCGGTGTTGCCCCATTTTTTATATGGAGAAACTGAGGTCCAAGTGGAAGAAAGAGCTAGCCCAAAGTCACAAAATCCTGCTTAATAGTCGGTCAAGGTTTAGGGTAACAGCAGAGGTAGATTTCTTCCCTGCCTCTAGGGGACAGCAGTTCCTTCGGGCCTGAGGGGGTGCCAACAGCCTGGGCCTTGCCTCCGCTTCCTACCCCAGTTCACGGGCTGAACACTGATCATCACCACCCTCTTCTCACTCCACCCAGTCAGAATATGCCAAGCCAGTAATCTTGGCTACAAAAGCCACATTCTGATGGTATCTGTCTTGCCCGGATGCTCATCTGTCCGATTTTAAGACTTAGCCATGCTATGCACAAGTTGGCTGGCCCTGGCTCCTGGCAGCAGATCATTAAAGGTTCCAAAATCTTGCTAGGCAGGAGTTTAAAGTCGGCATTTTGAAACTGACCATGATGGGAGTATTTACACCATGGCAATCAGGAAATAACAAATGCCCCAAAAAGAGCTTTTTTAAATTTTCTTTAGAGATGGTTTATCAGTCCATCAATCCTTGCCAGAGAGAATCACTCTAGCGTCAATAAGACCTGTGGCCTCTGTGAGCAGAGGAGATTCCTCCCGGGGCTCATGGTTGTCAGAGCAGAAGCTGACTCTGATAAGCAGAAATAGAACTTTTAGAAAGGAAATCAGGTAGCTTACAGAATTCACAAGAAATTTGGAGAATCAGCATCACGAGACAGGCTGGAATCCAGGGAGGCCAGTTGAAGTGTGCCAGCCCAGGCCCTGGCTGGCTCACCCCTTGCTGCTGGGGGTTCCTCTCAGTCTCCACTACCGCTGGGCACCCTGGGGGCTCCCCCTTCTGCCACAAACATTTCTAAATGGTTCCTGTTTCTTCGCTTCCTTGCTCCAGTCCTGAATGGGTGTGTTTGATTGGCTGACTTTAAGTCATATATCTGCAACTCCCAGAAGTCAGGGTCATGAAGAACAATTATGAGGCCATTTATGCCTCTGGCGCAGGAGGTGGGAGGCTTGCACACTGGTGGATTTCCCAAACAGACAAAATGCTGAGCATGCCTATAACAGAAACCTATAAGCTCCTGAATTGACTGGTCCTAGAGCAATAAAGGAAAGCAAGAGTAAAGGCTTTAAAAACCCCTATCTTCAAATCTTCTCTCATTCTGACAAAGATCAATACCCTTCTCTGCCCATCTAGTTGTAATTTTACAACTGAAATCTTTCTTTCAGTCACAAAGATCCCTCTCTGAAATGGAATAGCCTTCACCATTCCTCCAGGGCTCAAGTGACATATTAGTCATTCACACCTTAGTGTGAATCAGTTTAATCTGCCATTTACCTTTCATCCTCTTGATTCAGTTCAACTAAGAGAATGGGAGTCACTACTAAACACGAACATTAGTAGAAGAGTTAGGCATAGATAATCCAGAGCAGCAGGTAACCCAAGAAATATTTCCATGTGGCTCTGAGATATAGCATATGAGTCATGAATTTTACAAAGGAATTAGAATTGCTTATGTGAATTGTGACTGCCCAATGGAAGGAAGGAGACAGGGCTGCCATGGTCCACAAGTCTAGAAGTGCCTTTCAGCCTAAAGACAAAATCAACAGTACACTTTGGAGTTGTGCAATGCACAGCCTGTGCAACTGTATATGGTAGCTCTGGTGGAAGCTGTTCAGAGCTCTCTGAGTAGGAAGAGAAGATAGCTAAAGAGAAGTAGCAACCAAAGATTATATAGAATGGATCACATCACTGGGAGAAGAAGCATTACAAGTTTTAATACATAAAATTTAAATGCACACAAAGCCCAGAAATACTTATAAGGGGATTCTCATATTCATCCTGACCCACTCTAAGTTATATAAAAGAATCAGAGAAGGGTCTTCTTCACTTTCACTTAGGAAACACTTCATAATTCAGTGTTTAATTATGCTTATGAAAAACAACAAGATAGGGGTTGTTTTATTATTCAAGGATGGGCTGGTGGGAAGAGGGAAGGATGGCTGGGAGGCAGGTGGGAGGATGCAGAGCTGCTCACCGACCTGTTCTTCAGGCTCTGGAGCAAGAGGAGAGAAGCACAGGGCCCACTCTGCTCCCCTGAAGGCATATTCCTTTACAACATGTGAAAGAGAGTAACAAGTACCCGATGCAGGAAGGCTTTGGTCTCTAAGTGATCCCACGTTTGCAGCCTGTTGTTGATTTTAGTCAGAAGAAAGGAAGCAACTCACCCCTTTTCTCTCCAAGGCCATGGTTGCATCTCTGCCCTGATTTTCTGGTCATCCCAGCAGACCCTGCATCCATAGCAGGAGTTTTGTTTGGCCAAGCCCAGGCCATGTGGCAGATCCCTGGGCATGCAGCAGGGGCTCAGGGAGAGGAGACATGTGGGCCCATCAGCCTCAGAGCTGGGCATATGTCCCGAAGCTCTCTGGTTCAGCTGGAACCAAGCTGGGCTTGGACTGCTGAGTCCAGAAAACAAGCCCTCAGCTTGTGATTAGGAGGCCTGGGCTCCAATCCTGCTACAACTCAACTCACAGAGTGGGTTGAGAAAGCACTTCCCATCCCTTTCTGGGCCCCAGAGGGAGACTCCTTGAGCTCTCCTCCTTGCTGCTCTGGTCACTGAAATGCTCAGGCAGTACTAGAGACCTGTGTCTGACCCTTAGCTGCAAACACCAAATAGCACTGACCAAGCGCCCAGATATGTGGCCCTGTGTTCCTGTGGCCCTCCTTCTTTCCCCACCTCCAAAATCCCATTCCCTCAGGGTCAGTCCAGGGTCCCAGGAGGGTGCCACACTAGGTTGGACCTCACAAGGATTAAACGTGAAAAATGAAAACACCTGGAAAAAACACAGGAAAACATATTTTATAATCCAGCAGAAGGAAGGAATTTTAAAACATGACCCAATACCTCAACACCCATAAAACATGAGATTGATCAATTTGACTAGATTTCCATACAAAGAAGAAACACACCAAGTGAAAAGATAAATAAAAATCTAGAAAAAAATATTGGGATCTCATATCACAAGTAAAAGATGAGTTTCCTTAATACTTATAAAGCTCATATGGAGTTTGAGGGGGGTTCTGAGAAATAGCATCCCTTTTCTTACCCAAATTCCAAAGCAATTTGTAATAGACACAGGAATAAGCAAATGAAGACCCCAGATATCAGCTTTATTAGGACAGAACTATTGGACGACACAAGTTAGGTGTGCAAACAATGGGCCTCTGACGCTGGGCCCCAGAATGAAGCAGATCTGCACCCCCACCCCCATGTCACAGGCAGATCTGGAATCCTGCAGGCCTCACCTAGCAAGGCAGGGCCTTTGTTGCTCTGCTTACTACACAGCCACCGGCCGCCAGGACCACATGTGCTCTACAAGGAAGCCATCCCAAGGGCAGGGAGACAGAGGCAAGGCCTATCCACTTCTTCCTGTCAAACTTACTGATCAGGCCTTTTACACCTCTTCTCCACAGTGAGAATGAGTGATGGGAGGGAGTCAGAAAGAAGACAGAGTGACATTTGCTGATGTGCTTTCACTTAGAAATACTTTAAGAAGCCATGGAGAAGGGAAATTCCTCCCTCTCTTCCAACAATTTCCAACAAATAGAAACAGAGCAATAAGATGATAGAAAAATGGGAAGAAGATATGAACAGTGACCAGCAAAGGAAATTCAGATACACGTATAAAGTTACACAAAGGAAGCAAACCTCACGCACAATATAAGAATCCAAATTCAAAGTACCATGAAATGCCATTCGGTACTTACCTAATCGGCAAAAGTCAAAAACTTTGTCACATACTGTGTTGCTGGGGAGAGGGCACAACTCTTCTGAAGGACAGTTAGGTAATAGGAATCAAGTTTCCCAAGGCAATTCTCTGACCCAGTAAATCCATTTCTAGGTATTTATCCTATGGTTGAGATGGGTGATATTCTTGTTTTTATTTTTAAAAAGCATTGCTTTTGTAAATGCAAAAGATTGAAATCAACCCAAATGTACATCAATAAAGGACTAATAAAATAAAGGACATCAATGCAATGTAATAGCATAAAGCTATAAATATATTTAGGTACTTTTGTGTGACCTAATATGGAATGATCTCTAAGACAAGTAATATGAAATGAAGATACAGAACTTTTTGTAAAGAATGCTATCATTTCCTAAATATATATATGTATGTATATATGTGTGTGTATGTGTGTGTGCATGTGTGTGTGTGTGTGTGTGTGTGCCTGGATATGCACAAACAGAATCCTTGTAGAAGTTCTAGTAAGGAAGTGGCTTCCTCTGGAGAAAGAACTTGGGAGACTGGGGATTGGGCGAGAGGGAGCCCTACTTCTTCTGCATACCCTTTTGTGCCCTTTGGAGTTGATACCACGTGCACATACTACCAAATGTAAGCAAACAGGGCACATGATGCTGCTCAGTTGTGCAGAATTGAGAATCTGGGGTAGGATTTCACTCCTTGCATGTGAGCCCAAGACCACACACACCACTCTGTCGGCCTCCTGTGCTTATTCCTGGGTGCCTGGTCCCCAGACTGAACAAAGTGCATCTTTCTCCTCAGGGGTGTTTGCCTCAGGCTAGTGTGTCTTTTTAGTTGTGCAGCTGCCAAGCCATCGTGAGGCGGCCAACGGACAGCCGGTGTTCTGCCCTGAAGCCAGCCCAAGCCCGGCTAAAAGAAGATGAGAGCAGAGGGAGGCTTAGCCAAGCTTGGCCACACTGTGAGTGAGCTTTGGGTTCTGGAAGGTTCTGGAAAGTGTTACGGTGACTCCAATATTCAAAGGCAGCCATGATAACAGACCCCATCCATTCCTCCCATCTACTCTGCCCACATACCTTCCTCTCACTTGGTTCAGCCACCAAAAATCTACCAATTAGAAATTAATCCATTTGTCAGGCTTTGGTCTCTAAATATGACCAGAACCCATAGGATGAGCAACACAGGCCGTCTATCTGTCCCTACCGAATATGAATTTCTCTGTCAGATGCCTTTTGCCTAACCTAGCTGGGATCTGTTGCCCTGAAGGAAGAGAAAATGTGTGGGTTGCTTCAGGGAAAGGCTACTTAGAGCTGAAGCACTTACGGGGAGGGGACTTTGTGGGCCATCAGGATAATGGGATTTGAGCAGCCAGGGGCCAAAATAAACATACAAGAGATTTAAGTACAGAAGAGGAATCAGAGATGAGGACAAATCTCATTAACTAAGAGACCAGGCCTGCTAAATTCTTATGGTAGAGGCAGATATATCTGAGGACAGGGAAGTGCATGCCTTGCTGCTCAAAACACATGTTTCCAAGCTGGGAAGGAAGACAATGGGCCTTTCAGCCCCCAGCCTCTTGAGTGTTCCCTTCCCAGCTACTGTGGCAAGTGTTGAAGTAACCCTCGCATCCCACCAGAATCTGGAGAAAATCATCCTGTGAGGAAGCCACAGCACGAGAAACTGCTCACTGGGGGCCGTTTGTCAGTAGGGAGACCCGCTCACAGAGCTCCGCTCCGGGAGCTCATGACTGGCCCCAAACAGCTGGTATCGCAATGCATATTCTGGGGCTGGAATATCCTACACTGCCGAGGAATCGGAAGGGAAGCCCCGTGGCTGCACTGCGGGCCAGGGCTGGTACAGCTCTGAACCTGGAGCGCATCTGGGAGAGAGAGAGAGAGAGAGAGAGAGAGAGAGAGAGAGAGAGAAAGAGAGTGTGTGTGTGTGTGTGTGTGTGTGTGTGTGGTGGCTGACTTTACATGTCAGCCTGGCAGTGCCAGACATGACTCACGCCTGTATGATATTAACACTGGAATCAGAAAACCGAGTAAAGGAGATTGCCCTCCGTGATGTGGACGGTCCTCTTCCAATCACTTGAAGGCCTGAACAGACAGAAAGGCAGATCATTCCTGAGTGAGAGGGAACTCCTCCCGGCTAATTGCTGAGCTGGGACACCAGTCGTTCCCAGCCTTCAGATTAGGACTGAAATATTGGTGCCTGCACATGCGAGTGTCTGTCCGTGGGCAGTCACTGCTTCAGGCTCCTCTGGCTTCCATCACTCCCACCACAGGCATGGGTGCAGGAGCCATGAAGGAGGAGGGGATGGGCCTTCACTGCCACTATGGCACACTCCAAAAACGGCTCCCCTTCATTCTGACCTCAGACATCACCTCGATCACCATAGGTCCTTTCACCCATAAATTCTATGTACTAATCTGCCCAATTTACCTTCCTAATAGACCATAAATTACAAACCCAAGGGCCTGCTGGGTCCTGGCTTGTAGCATCAAAGTCTGAAATGTACATGGTGGAGACTGTGGCAAACTGAAGTGTGCATGCCCCCATCAAGTACATTCAAGTTCAAACTTTTATTGAATACCATGCAAACAAAATAAGACACACCAGAGTGTCACCTCTGTAGGCTATAAGCTCCCCAAAGCTGGTTACAATGAAAGCTATCAGATAAAAATAATGACAAACAATAGCACCACAATTAATAACCGGGAACTTCTCTAAGGTAAGTAGAAAGAATGAGAGAGAGTGAAATAAAATCCTTACAACAATCCATGAGAGAGGTACTACTATTATTCATTGCACAGGTAAGAAAACTGAGGTACAGAGAGGTCAAGTGGCTTACCTAATGTCTCACAGCTGATACAGTCAGCAGTTGGGCTTTGACAGTCTGTTTGCAAAGCCACAGAAACTGGGCTTCTTGTGACCTCAAAAGCTATAAGGGAACTAGGCTCCGCACACAGGGCATGACTGTTTGTCTCTGGCTTTGTACCTGTGAAATGTGCTAAAATCCTGAGCACACATCCAGGGATTTCCAATCCCTACAGAGAACCAGTCCCTGCCAAGAAATTTTCTTTTTTCTCAGTTGGGTTTGCCTGGTGGATTAGCTGGAAAATCATCTCTGTTCTCAGCTTTCCTTAGTGGAGATAGACACAGTAAGCAGCAAAAGCCAGTGCCTTTCTGATGTGAATGCCAAAGCTTTGCATCTCAACATTGTAGAGAGAGTCCTCACACACCTCTGTGACTTCAGGCAAGTCCCCAGGCCATGAGGGTCTTCACCTGCAAATGGATCAGGCCGGAGGACATGATCTCTTAAGTTCCTCTGGGCCCACAAGACAGAGTCAAAAATAAATTTTATGGCTTGTCTTTGTCAGCTCAGGTTGCTGTAACAAAATACCATAAACCAGGTGGCTTCAACAAAAACATTCATTTCTCACAGTTCTGGAGGCTGGGAAATTCAAGGTCAAGGTGCCAGCAGATTGGGTTCAGTGTCCTGAGGACCTTCTTGCTGGTGCGCAGCAGCAGCCTGCTTGCTGTGTCTTTGCATGGCCGAGTGAGAGGGCTCTGGTCTCTTCCTCTTCTTATAAGGGCACTAATCCATCAGGGGCTCCATCCGCAGGACCCCATATAACCCTAATTATCCCCCAAAGACCCCACCTACAAATACCGTCACCTGGGGGGTTAGGGCTTCAACATATGGATTTGGGGAGAGCAGAACATGTTCAGTCCACAGTAGTGCTGAGGAATGAGAAACACTGCTAAAAACCCTCTTGAGAGAGTACACCAGGCTCATCACACACCCTCACTACAGCCCACCCGCCCTTCCTTTCTGTCTGACCACCTGCTTGCCAGCCAAAGGCATGGATTGTAATTCTGGGGAACCTCAGTCCTCTCTTCCAAGCCTCCATTCCCAGACCATTGCATAGCCTGAGCCTTCACACCCATTCTTCAGGGAGAGTGAGGACTTTGAGCACAAGCCAGAGGGTAACTGGAAACCCCTCTGCTCTTAGAGTTCCCAGATTCACCCCCTGGGGACCTACATAATTGAGCTTATTATTGTACTAATTTGCTAAAAACCAAACAAAGAACTTGCACCTGAAAAACACTGGAACTTGTATGGTACTTGGAGTCCCGGGGTATAAAACTGGAGGTTAATCTCATATTCCTGCACAAGGGAGAGCGCTGAGGAACCAGAGACACAGCTTTCCAAATCACACAGCTGGCCCTGGATAACTTCCCAGCTCTGCTGGAGAAGGAAGGGTGGGTCACTCCCCAAGGGATGGGCAGCCAAAGCCTCCTCAGGAGAGGGGTCTAGCCAGAGGGACCCCATAGCCCTAGGTCCCTGGTGATCCTGAGTCCTGGCAGGCAGGTTGCGTGGGACGTCACAGCCTAAAGCCACTGTCCACCACCAGCTTTCTTAAGGGGCTTAGCTTATGGCTTTCATGACCAAACAGCCAAAAAAGATGTTTATGTGACCAGCGATCCAAGAATCTATTACTGCTCAACAAGCCACCCCACCTGATAATATTAAAGAATGATCATGGGCTATTTTTATTCTCATGGTTCTAAGGGTCGGCTGGCTAAGCCAGGTGGTACTTATCCAGGTCATTTGTGTGGTTGTGGTCAGGTGGTGGCGGAGGCAGAAGTTCTTGAGGCCTCGTCACATTCTTAGAGGTTGGAAAAACTGGAACCTCAGTGAACACCTCCAACACGGCCTCCCCATGGGGCCTGGGCTCCCTTCTTTAGTCTTCATTAAGGTTCCACTCTGTGATGAGAGATCTGGGGAACCAAGCAGGTTTCAGCTACAGTATCCACCCTCCATGAATTTAGTTTCACTTGGGAGACGGAACCAAAAACGTAAAAAATAAATTCAAGGAAAACTATAGATCCCCAGGAGGTGACACAAGGCAGGCTGCATGGGCAAAGGGAATGACGGGAGTGTATCTCAGCCTGGAGGAGGCGTTTTCCACCCAGACCGTATGTCAGGGAGCGTGGCATAAACGTCACATCATAAACTTTCCATGACACTGTCTCCAGTGCAGTTCTGCTCCCATTGCTGTTAGCAAGCATGTTGGTTTTGTTTGTATTTATTTTGTTCCATTTTGCTGTCAAACAGGAAAGAGTAGAGCAGGTATGAAAGTGGTGTTTGGCCTCCAAATAGGAGTGAAGGGAAAAGATCTAGGATGATCTAATCCCCCTCCATTTGGCACTTATTATTCTCTCAGGGGGTCCAAGTTGACCCCCTGGAGGGTGGCAGAGCAGCCCGGAGCTGGTATTTGGGATGCGGGGATGAGCGCTGGCACAGGAGGCCCCTTCCAAGACATCCAGGAGCTGAGGCATCCCAAGAGGGTTCCAGGCCAAATCCCTACAGAGTGCGGAGCACCACCCAGCCTGGCAAACCAAGCTCTACGAGGAGCCCAAAGTGTACAGGCTGGCCTGAGAGTGCGAGGCAACCAAGGGTCAGAGACAGGCAGGACCTGGAATTAAACAAGGAATCACGAGCAAGGGGGCAGTGCACGGAGTGCCTGGTTTGCCTTTACTGGACTTCAGCTATGTGGTGTCCGAGTGAGTCAGACTGCCTGCAGAACAGCCTTAGCTCTGGTTAAACAATAAGCAATGATGGTCAAGATTCACTGAGTGCCCACTGGGTGGCAGGCACTCTGCTATGCAGGCTCTCTGCGTATTTCCTTTAACCATCTTAACCCTGTGAGGGTGACTGTCCCCATTTTATAGAGGAAAACGTGGAGACTCAGAGACGGGAAAATATTTGTTCAGGATCTGCAGTTACCTGTGAAGCGCGGCAGTGCGGCCCCGCCCAGACAGGTGCTCTCTCCTGAGCCGCTGTGGAAGGACCACGGACGGGATAGTCTAGTCGAGGTTTTTTTCTTTCCCCAAAGAGAAAACAGAAGATAAGCGACTTGCCTGAGGTCAACAAAGCTGATAAGAGGCAGAGCAGGGATTTGAACCTGTTCTAATTCCCCAACTGGAGCTCTTTCCACTGCTCTCAAGTCTCTTATTTAGGGGGTGTCCTCCCCTGCAACCCAGAATGGCCTGGTATGAAGTTAAGGAGGAAAAGAATACAAAACAGACCTCCGCATAGCCCCAGCAGAGGGAAGAAAGCAGATCGTTAACAGAGGTGAAGGGCAGGGTGAGGAGCAATGCTAACCATATGCCATCTCCCATTTTTCACTTAAAAAAAGAAAATCACCTTGTCATTTTTTAAAATTACCTGTCCGAAAGAGGGAAAGGAGCAGGTACTCCAAAGAACTAGACACCTGCTTTGCTCACCGTCTGCTTCCAATCTGCTATCCGGCCTGGCACATGTCTCCTGTTCCCGGGATGTTTTAAGGGGCCTTCCTAGCTGGATCCAAAGAAAACATTCATTTTGATTACAGAAAAGAGGCGCATCTGCTAGCCTGGATTTGTGGGAGAGCCCATAATCCCTGCATTTTACCTCCTATTAGCCTTCTTCTTCAGGAAAGAAATGTCCTGCTCTTTAAAGTTGAGGCCATAAAATTGTGACAGCTCGCTTGCAAACAGAGCTGATTCTGGAACATGAAACAGCCCTTCAGATAAAATATACAATTCAGGTGTGGGAGTGAGAGGGCCTGGGTCTTAAAACCAAATCAGTTGTTAGTTACATTTTGTTTTCTGGATCTATCTGGGCAGTTCCCTACTGTAGAGCATCACCCATTCCAACATTTTGGACATACTTCCCATTAGCCCTTTATTTGAAATTTTATGCTTCCCCTCATAAAAGCCTTCAGCAGATTAATGTGCTGTGGATGTTTATTTGTAAGTACAGCTGGTCTCCCTTTGAGTTGCTTTTATTGTTGAGCTGCCCGAGTGTGCTCTTTGTGCAGCAGAAACGAGCAACCAGCATTATCTCAGAGATGAGGAGACACGTGGCGGGGTGGGGTTGGGGTGATGGAAGACATCAGGCAGGCCTTTGGGGTTCGCCAGGCCACGGTCCTGCTTTTGCCTGGTGGCTGTCACGTGCACTGGGAATGGGCTACGTGTGGATTGTAGGTACGAGGGACCCTGAGCCAGCCATCCTCCTCTCCCAGAGAGCCCTGTCCTGGGGATCCCTCCCTTTAACACACTGGGACTGGCTTGACTTTGAGCGGAGTTACTCTCCTTTCAACTGAGGAAGATGATCAAGTACTGACCAGGATTGCTGATGTTACTCTAATCTTGGATAAACAATCATCACGTCTTTTACAAGATACATGATAATCGAATATCTTGTAAATTTCCGAACTTGTACCATTCTTTTCTCCATCCTCCTGCTTCATTATTTTTGCAGTAAAGATAAGCAGTATCATTATTATTCTAAGGCCAAGTCTTCGTCAGTTTCTCGTGTGTGATTTTATTAAGGACCACCAGTTGCTACATTTTGTTTTATGTTCTTATCATTCGTTTGGCTTTTTAGGTCTTGTGCCTTATAGGAAATGTTTCAGCAGCATCACTGATGCACATTCTCCCAGCTGCTGCTGTCTCTCCTACATAGGAAGAATCTGGAAGCAAAGCTAGGCTATTTCCCATGTTGGACATCACCCTAATGAGCACTCTTGGCAAAGACCAAGGACACTCCGGACAATCAGAGGGCGAGGGCTGTGAGTTGGGATGGGCAGGGAAGACTTTCTGAAGAGAAAGAGGTCTAAGAAGGGAGGGGGATGGAAGAGCAGTGCTTCAGGAATGGTAATGCAGGGAACGCTGCTTGTCAGCAGCATTATTTGCAAAGGGAAGAATGGACAAGTTCATTGTATAACAGTGTCTGACTCAGAAAAAGATTTGGGGACATGTCAGTATCCATGCTTCCCAAGGCTAGACTAATCTCCATGGGGCAAAACTCCATGTCCAAGAAACATTCCTGCCCACTCCACAGGGGTCTGTTTTGATGTTTCCTACCAAGCACCAGGGCTCACACACACCTAGTCCTCCCAGCACTTGACCGCACCCTCAGAATGCTTGGCTCTGACCTCAGGGGAAATGAATCTTGGGAAGCTCCTTCTCCTGGCTGATACAACCCAAGAACTAGATTCTTTTCTAACAAGAAACAACAGAACTGTGATCCTGTCTCTTAGACTCCCAAAACTATAGCTCGGGTGCTTTGGAGCCCTGACAATAGTAGCCTCACCAAAGTTGGATGATTCACCCAACCCCCAGGAGGAGGGAGACCAGGGGAGGACAGCTCAGGGCACCGACCAACCGCCGGCCTTGCAGAGGCTTCCTTCCAGAATTCCTTCTGCCTGGAGGAACAGACCTGACAGGAGCTCCCTGGGACAGCATTGCCTTCTTCTGATGTGGAGCCCACAGACAACCTGAATGTAAGGGACATCGTTCTCTTCTACCTGGCCCTGAATCGTAGCCTGCTGAGCAGGGCCACACCTTTACAGACCATCAGATTCTTCTCCTGCAGTGACATGGCAGAAGCCCAGTCAAACCTGACAAGCCAAATAAATGAGAGCGTTTTCCAAAGCTGGGATTCATAGAACAAGAGATGGCTTCTGGAATCTGTTCCAATGTTACTACTCTCTCCCAGGCCTTCAAAGCCTGCATCATTTCAGTCAAAATGTCTCATGCTGCTTGCTGCATGCAAGTCATCTCAGTGAATGAAGAGAAGGCTAACAAAGAAGGTCTCATGAGGTTACAAACATACAAATGCACACACACACACACACACACACACACACACACACACACACGTGCATGCCCAGCCTAGTGTAGCCTAAGAGCGTTGCCACTCCCCAGCTGACTTTGGGGGAATTAATTTACTTGCTAAGTAAGGTTATTTGATGTGCCTTACTTATGAGATAGATGTTAAGTGATACAGAGCCAACCACCCTCTATGAAAGACTCCCACAGGTAGCCAAACAGAGTGCCCTCAAGTGCCACCACATGTATATGTATGGTGGTATATGAGCATGGGTTGTGGGGGGCCATGTGGCATGAAGTCCTGAGAGAAGCAGGCTCCAACCAGTCCTTGAGATTGCACATGTCTTGCATAACACTGTCAGGTCCAACTGAGGGCTCCCAAAGCCTCCAAGAGGGTGTAGGCAGCAGGCTGGTGACCTATGGCCAGGAAGAAGGGAAATGAAGGGCAAGACTCCTTGGGGTCTGGCAAGAGTGGCTACAGCCTAGAAGTGAGCAGGTAATGCTTTGGGGGCTTAGATTTCTGCCCATCTTGCTATCTCTCTCCTCCAGGGAGGGGCAACTAGCAGCTCTGAACTCTGTATCCCACGCAGTGTAGCCCCCCAAGGCATTAGCATCTAAAGGCAGCCTTCTCATCCCTGAGTCAAGCTCCCCCACCTCTGACCCCCAGCTCTGCCCTCATGACCTTTTCTGCAACCACACCATTCCTGTTTTGAGTTTGTGTAGTCAGCTTTTAAAAAGTAGGTTGTTGCACACTTAAAAAGCCAGACATGTTGTGTTTGTTTGTTTTTATCAAAAGAAGTGATGTATTGTCCCTTTAATGTGTGCAAGCCATTAGATTTTTCATTCCATACCATCCAGCCAGATACTTTTGAGATTATCTCCAAACTATAAATAACCAGTAACGGAATATAGGGGAAAGTGTTAGCCTCACAGGACAGTGGGGAGATGTCAGTGAGATTAAGGAAAGAGAAGAGCTTTATAAATGAACACGTGTTGGCATGCTGGAATTGCTGACATGATTATTCCCACCAGGCCCCTGCTCCCTGCAATCTGGTCCATGATGGGCACTCTTTCTGCCATGAGGGTGTCCTGCCTGGACTCCAAACCCTGCCCACTGGAGGCTGACCAGAGAAGGCACTATCGGGCCCTTTGTGACCTTGGGAATGTCCCTGCGTCCCACTGGGGCTGATTCTCAGGTGCTCAATGGAGGTCCTCCAGACAGGACAATTCTGTGTTCCCCTCCAGCCTTAGGTTCTGCCCATAATCGGCCCTTCTTTGTCCACTGACTGATTCTCTGGGGAGAACAAGGGAGCCCACAGATTTTCAGGTACAGCAGACCAGACCCTTGTCATGGGTGTGGCCTGATCTCCACATGGCCTGTAATATGCACACAAGTGAAAAGTCGCCCTCTTGCAGGTGCTGGGCTATAAAAGGTGAAGGCAACGCCATGGATTCTCTAGTTCATGTTTCACTTTAGATTAGAAGAAAAACCGCAGAAAAATAAACCGTGTCAATCAGGCCTGCTGTGTAAACAAGTGGTTGATGATAACTCATGAGACAGTTTGCATTTCTTTATGGAGTGGCCAGCAACAAAGATCCAAAAACAAACCTTCTCTTTTACGGTTATTTGGAAAAGGAACAAGGAAAGCATTTGTTTTACCTCCGGGAGTTGCTGCGATCAGCCCCTCACTCCCCCAACAACCTCTCTGCGCAGCAAGCCCGTGGCTTTTCTACTGCAGGGAGCCAGCTCCCGGGTGCACCCAAGGCGATGGTGGGCAGGAGTGAGGCCTCGGGAGCCCTGGCAGCCCGCGGCTCCTCCCAAAGGAGGACTGAGGTCTCCTCCAGGGGGTAGGACCTTGTGAGCCCACAAGACACCTTGGTGTTAATTAGGAAAAGACAACCCGTATCTTTCAGATGCTGCTGGAGCTTGGCAGGCAGACAGAGCCTTTGCAGACTAGAAAAAGGTGCCCCTCCCTCCAGATCGGTGGTCTGCACGCTTTGTCTATTAAGGTCCAGATAGTAAATATTTTAGGCTTTCTAGGCCAGAATGTCTTTACAACTACTCACCTCTGCCATGTGTCTCATAAAAGCAGTCATAGACAACACATCCACAAATAGGTGTGGCTGGGTTACAAAATATTTTTCTCTATAAAAACAGGTGGTGGACCTGATTTGACTCTTGGGCTATTGTTTACCAACTCCTGCTCCAGATGTTTGCTGCCCAGCACTAGGGTTTAGCAAATGGGACACTAGCTAAACACAGTCCACTGCTTATCCCTTTGATTGGGTACTCTTATGCAAAACCCACATGATTGTACGCGGTAGCCCTGCCTCTGAATCTTCAAGATGCTAGGGACCTAGGGGACAAACTTCCTGGACCTGGAAGAGACCACCCCAGGGAGTCTTAGCATCCTTTATCCCCTACCAACTCTCTCCTTCTCTAATAGCCTCCAGGTCTTGGGGTCATGCCAATCACAGTTCCAATTCCTACAGCCCAAAGGCCCTTATTCATACACTGAGTATCCCTAAGCCAGTGAACTGCCGTAAGTGTGGTTTTAAAAGCAGATTTCCTCTGTTACTTAAAGAGATGAAGACAAGGTCTGAAAAGACAGGAAGTCCAGCAGAGCCAAATCACAGGATTCTCAGATAAGCAAAGCAGCCTGTCTCTTGAGATCACTTCTTTGGCAAAACACCAATTAACCAGTGAATAATTGGTTGGGGTGGGAGATTAAGACAATTGGCAGAAATAAGTTATTCCTGGACATTTTCCACTTTTCTCCCAAGCAATCTTCCAAATATAATTAAAATATGGTGGTGGCTTCATGCAAACCATGGGCAGTCCACAAGCTTGCAATACAGACAAAGCCTGCAGAAAACCCTTCACTCACAGCGCCAAGGAGCAACCGCAGCAGAATACCCAGGAACACTGGCCTGACATTAAGAATACTCTGTTATATTACTCACCCTTCGTTTGACCTTCATAAATATCAAAACCTTACCATCCAGCATCCTGACATTAAATTCGTTCCTGTCATCTAATGAGGCCACCTTTGGTTAGAAGGTCACTTGTCATTTACAACATGAAAAGAGATATATTTTAACTTGTTCCTAATTCAGAGCAAGTCGTGAAATTGTGGACAAGATTACAACACATACTGGCTTCGAGACAACGGAGGCCCTGGGACTTAGCCAGGCCTCTGTGGGATCACACTAAAGGAATGAGAAACCACCGAGGGGGGCTGGCATTCTTGTGTAAGCTGCAGAGTCTGGTGGATGTCACCATAATTCAATTATCCAGAAGAAAGTGTGGATTCATGCTAATATATTTTACAAGGTCTTATAATTTATCATCCTTTGTTTTTCTTTAAGGATAACAGATTTTCCCTTAGTTAAAAAGTACATTTGGGGTTAGTAGGATGGGAAAGAGACCAATAGCCACTTGATTTTTCCTCAGTGGAATGGAAGGCTGTGCAAATTCTTCTCCCTAATACAGCTTGGCAAATGTTGAACACAGAGAGATGTGTGTAAGTAAATGGCAGGAACATGGACTGCAGATGCCCCCACACATCACACTGGGAGGGAGAAACCAA
Organism: Manis javanica; assembly: GCF_040802235.1. Taxonomy (NCBI): domain Eukaryota; kingdom Metazoa; phylum Chordata; class Mammalia; order Pholidota; family Manidae; genus Manis; species Manis javanica. The sequence continues at coordinate 227,071,850 of NC_133156.1, forward strand.
GCCAATGGAGCACTCTAGATAGCAATGATGATTAAGGGTGACTCCAAACCCTGCCCGGCAGGATACAGAACCTGAGGATACAGCCTTTCTAAGCAGCAGATACCAACCAGAATTCAGCTCAGATAGACATGAGTCTGCATACAGGGTAAGGATTTCATGTCAAGGATATGGGCTTTGACTTGGTCAGGAAAGGCAAAGCCCTCTCAGATAGCTCATTCGTAATGCACCACTGTATTCATTCATCACCTCAGAACTCACATCCAGCAAGAACAAAGTTTGCCTCCAGATGCCTGATAGCAATGCCTCCTGCCATGCCACACGCCCCTCCTCACCAGCACACACGCAGGGATAAGATTTCATGCTAGCCCTTTTTCACACCCCTGAGGTTGGTATCACCCTCTGGTGGTGCAGGACATGGAGCACAATGTTGTAGTTGATTAACCTGGTCAACGGTACCTACACAGGCCTTGGGTGGGAGTATAAAGAAGAGACATGAGCCAAGGAGGGGAAGCTCCCGAAAGGCGCAGGGATTCTCCCATTCAGATGATCCTGGCCTGCCTGGGAAGGGGAAGGGGCTCTAAGAGGAAGGACAGGCATCATCAGACAGACTGAGGGCCAGCCTGGAGAACTGTCCCACAGTGATCAGGACAGATTATGTTTTCCAAAGAGGAATGCAACAATATCTGCCACCCACATGCTTTTCTGCAGTGTGATCTCGGCCTGCTCCTGGCCCCTTGGAAGCAGGGAAGCCCTTTGATGGTTTTGACAGGTAGAGTGTGATGGGGACAGCACTAGGCCAGCTCAGCTTCCTGTCTTTGGCATGCTTGCTGTTGTGTTCCTCCCTCTGGGGAATCGGCCTCCCTGCTGTGAGAAGCCCAAGCCACTTGGGGAAGCCAAACATTGGTTCCCTGGTTGGGTTGACAGCATCAACTGCCAGCTACAGAAATGAGCCATGTTAGACGTCCAGCCCAGCCCAGCTGAGCCTTCAGATAAGGTCAGCCCCAACCATCCGACTGTAGTCAAACATGAGACACCTCAAGAGGGTACATCCCACTTGGTTGTGGTTGAGGCTGGTCAACCACAGAACTTTGAGAGATAATAATAGATCATTTAAAGCCACTAAGTTTCAGAGTGGTTTGCTGCATATCAGTGGATAACAAAAATACATGGTATGGTATGAACACTGACCACAGGATGGATGCTGACTGGCAGCAGGCCAGGAGCAGGGTCCTTAGGAGGCTCCTGCTGTGTCAGATGTCTGTCCTTTAACTTCTGGGGGAGGGGCCAAGGTGGCACAGGGGCACTCAGCCAGTTACGGACATACTCATGAGCACCAGCTGGGCATCATCCCTGGCACCCGTCACCCTGGAATTCACACCCACTTGCTGGGCTGTCTCAGATGTGGGAACGCAACCTCTACTCAGGTCAGGATACATGGATAGTGCTGCTTTTGGGACCCAAGAGATCCCTGAGAACCCAACACTTTCGCCTTTGGAGAGCCCTTTTCTATCCATGATTGCATTTGATCTTTACAATGGTCCTTAGAGGCAGGGGTTAGCGGCCCCCATTGCACAGGTGGGGAAGTCTGAGGTCCAGAGAAATTAAGAAGAGATGGAGGCAATTAGGGTAAGTGTAGTGGTCAGGACTTTATTTCTTGTTCTGGTTCTGGCAGCAGCTCAGTGCTGTGATTCCTTAGAGCCCCCCCATCTCTAAAGTAAGAGAAATGGAAGGATGACCCCTGGGGGCCCATCTGGCATCACCATTCTCTGACTCTGTGACTTGTCCACCAGGAAGGGAGCAGCAGAATCAGGACATGGTCTCAAGGCCCCTGACTCCTCGTCCAGTGCTCACATGACAGCAGCCTTTCTAAGACATCTCAGCATCGCTATGCAGTCAGTCAGCCAAACCTTATCCCCAGCTCCTGGACAGGAGAGGGTCTCCAAGTCCATCCCCAGAGAAGAGTTGCTCTTCTCGTGCCTCTGGTCCTGAGCCTTCTGTCCTGATATACAAGGACTAAGCTACCACCTTCTTGTTTGTAGGGCCATACATCTGGGGATGAGGAGAGAGAGGAGGATGGGAAGAGAGATGAGGTGGGGGATTCCCTCTGAACCTCAGCCAAATCTGCTCAGACTAGCTCAGAGTAAATCCTGTAGCCACCACACAGGAAGCTGCTAAGCAGGGCAGACAGTGTCTCACCCAGGGGTCCAGGGCCCTTGTCCTGACCTAGTCCTAAGGCAGCACTAGAAGGTGATGAATCTCTTGTGAGATTGTGTGGTTTCCAGGAAAGCATTCCACAATCTGAAACCAGCTTCAAAGGAAGGCATATCTACTCACTCTCTCCCTGGCTGGGAACCAACCCAGGGCACCTTATTCCTATTAGGCTGGAGATGTCTTGGACACTAAGCTTGAAAAATGCACCAAGGATTCCGACACAGATGGGGAATGGTGTGGCTAAGCATTTCTGTTGGCAGCACTAGGCTTCCTCTGGAAGATCTTTGGGGCAAGTAATCTAATTCCTCTCTATCTCATATTTTCCAACTTTGAAATGAAAATGAGAATTTTTTTGTCTTACAACCTTCCTGTGATGCTGGATGAGACGGAGTGAGGGCTGAGGGTGAGGGAGTATCTGCAGGCAGAGAATAAAGAAGACAGTCCAAAGTGGGGTGTCAGAGGAAAGGGGGCCTGAGCATCAGGTTGGAGGATCTGGAAAGATCAGGCTGGACAGAGCAAATGTGACTGGATAGGAAGGTGGACACGAACACCTGCTGCTGTGCCTACCCTGGGTGCATGTGTGTGGTGGGCAGGGTGGAGGGGGCACCTACACCATTAAAATGACTAGGAAGGGGCAGGTTATTCTTTCTTATTTATCAATCCTCGTCTGAACCTGGGTGTGAGGCTCCACTGAGTGTCCCATCTTGTGATGATTAATTGTACATATCAATTTGACAGGACCACTGTATCCTCATATTTAGTCACACACTAGTCTAGAGGTTGCTGTGAAGGTATTTTGTAGATGACATTGACATTTAAGTTAGTAAACTTTAAGTAAAGCAGGAATTCCCTCCCTAACGTAGGTAGGCATCATTCAATCAGTGGAAGGCCTTAAGAGAAGAAAAGATTGATATTCCTGAAGAAAGGAGGATTCTGCTTCCAGACTGGGTTTAGACTCAAGACTGAAACATTAATTCTTCCCTGGGTCTCCAGTCTCTTGGCCAACTCTGAAGACTTTGGACCTGCGAACCTCCATAATAACATGAGCCAATTCCTTAAAATAAATCTAACAATATATATGCAAATATCTACCTAAATATCTATCTATCTATCTATCTATCTATCTATCTATCTATCTATCTATCTATCTATTTATCTATCTATCTATCTATCTATCTATCTATCTATCTATCTATCTATCATGTCAGGAGAGAGGAAAAAGGAGGTAAACAGATAACTGGAATGACATCAGGTTGATGATGAAGGGGTCTGTGGGCAGATGATGGGCGTCTTGTCTCAGACTCATTGATCAGCACCTCTGCCTCAGCACACCTAGAAAATAGAGATATTCCACCAAGGTCTGTTCTCTGTCCTCTTCTCCTCTCACTTGACACATTTTCCCTGGCTAACCCAATCTTCTCCCATCTCTTCAACCATATACTCTTCTTGGATAATTCTCAAATATCTATCACCAATGCTAACCCTCCTGCTGAGCTCCAAAACTGTATACCCACCTCTACTAGAAAGCACATATGAAAATACCATTGGTACCTCACACTCAACATGTGTAACCTGATCTTGTCATTCCACCATCACCCCCGAAAAATACCCTCCTCCTCCTGCTGGTGAATGGCATTTCCACCTACCCAGTTTCCCAAGCTATAAACTTGAGTCAAGGATGACTCCTCTCTGCACCCCCCACCTCTACAGCCAACAAACACTAAGTCCTGCTGGGATTGCTTCTTAGGATTCTCCCAATGATAAAGTCACTGTCCAAGCTCACTACTTGTCTCTGGCACTCAAACAGCCTCCAGATGGTTTCACTCATCACACCCTCAGTCCAGCAAGAGGATGCCCTAAGTTGCCCCCTTCATGATTAGATTCTTGAAAGTAATATTTTACTACTTCTCAGAGGTGATGAGAATATACTGGTGTGGACATATATGAATCAGGTCGATGCTTCCAAAACATTTTGAGCAAGGCTCCTCCAGGCATTTTGGGGGCATCATACTTACATTCTCAGGTCTGCTCAGATCATTTGTTCAATCTTCCCACACCAATCTGAAGAGCCTAAACAGCATCTTCTTTCCCTCAAGTCTCTCAGAGAGTCCTCCTTGTCACAAGAATTAAGGCAAAAGCAGATCTACCAGGTGACTTGGGTGGACTTCAAGGCATATTTACAGTGTAATGTGCCCTCTGGGGGAGTTAGTATGGGCCATCAGCACCTTGGAGAGCTCCAGCTCTGCCCTCTGTTGGGGAGCTGACTAGACCAGAGTCCTGGATTCTCCTGAGGGTGGTGGCAGAAAAAAGAAAGGGTTGATGTTGAGCCCCTCCATTTGCCAGATACCCAGCCCAGTAATTTCAGGAATCTCAAAAATATCAGTGGCCCTGAATTTGGCCCAGACTTGGGTTGCAGGTGGTCCACAAGAGGTTGGTGGTCATGATCCTGAGTTATGGCCAAGCCAGTTTAACACTGAAGACTATTGCCCCCCAGGGTTCTGTGCCCAGACTTCACCAGATTCCAGAGCTTTCATGATTTCATTTCAGGTTAATTGCCAATGAAAAAAACAAGCTATCTTCAAAAGTCACCCCATGTATTTGGACTCCTGCCATTTGTGCTTCATTTACTGGAGCCCATTCCCAATGCTCTCCCAGTGAATGTTCCAGCATCCTCTACCCCAGCACCATAGGATGAACTGGGCATCAAGGACTTCAGGGGTGTGAGGCTTCAGCTGGCCTCTGACTAGGTAAGGCAGGGCCTTACCAATCTGAGGAGGGAGGTGTTGCCTCTGGTCACATTCTCAGGGAACCCTGAGGAGATTAATACACTGGTTTAGTGTCTGCAGTTTCTCTTTGTTCCCATTGACCAGAAGCCTCTAGGGCTGGAATGGAAGGGAGGGTTCAAGGGTTCACCTCCAAGAGAAGACAACATATGTCTATAGAGACACAGAAAGTGTCTTTGCTCTCTGGAGATAACAAATTGCTCCTCCACTCACTTTTGCTCTCTCAGATCTAGGCCTCCACTGTGCAGCCTTCTCCAACCTGCCCTGTCTGTTATAGCCCTGCTGCATTCCTGCAGCAAGTCATCACAGCCTCTGATTTGTTTGCAAAGAGTTGCACATCTCCAATGTCCCATCCAATTTTCACAACAGATCAAAGATGTAGATAGGACTTTTTTATTTCCCTGTTCACAAATGAGAAAAACATGGAGTAGAGGTTAGGTGGCTTGTCTAGATATCCAGGGTTCCTGACTCCAGGGGGCTGCTCTTTAAAATTTCTTAAGAACTACCATTAGACCGGGACCTTACCATGGTGCCCAGAAACACCACAGTGTGAGCTTGTAATGTCACCAGTGAAAAAGTAAAAAGTAAGAAACCTACCTTTTAAGATTATACTCATCTACCTGAGCTTGTCAGAGTCCATCTGTCACTCTCTGCCTTCAGAGCACAAGCAAAATCCAACTCAGTGGAAGCTTGTCAACAGCTTCCTGTGAGGTTTTTGAGGTTTCCTGGGGACATTTCCACCCCCTCACACATAAAGGTCAACCAACTCTCTAAAAGAAAGAGCAATTCTTTCTAAAAAAGACTCACTGGCAAACATTTTGATCCCTGTTTATTTGTTCAGGCTTGCCTTTAACTCTTATGTACAGCCTTCTCAGGAAGATTTGAACCCAGTAAAGGAAGAGGCATTCAGCCTCCCCCTCATCTCCAACTGACTTAGAGACATGGACACACAGAGAAGATGTTCCTAATTAGCCAAATAAATTGTGGGGAGGGAAGGGACTCCTCACTCACATCTGTGATCAGCACGAGAAGTAATGGTGCATTTGTTGTTCTCAAAGGATAATGCTTTCCTTTCATTTTCATTGCAGTGCAGCACCCCGTTGAAAGTCAAGGCCACATGTGGTCCCTGATGTTGAGACCCTCTGTGCTCCCTTCCTCTGTGGGTCCTTGCATCTGGGAGACAAATGCAACATCATTCAGTATTAGCAAAGATGACTTAAATGGCAGGCATGCCTTATTCCCTAACAAGGTGAAAAGGCTGTTTTTGTTTGATTACTCTTAAGACCCAATTAGAATTTTGCTTTGCATAATTGATGAGTCCATGGAGGTATGAGGGCAAATCACTTTCCGTATATGTGACTCCAATCCTATCTGAATTTTGCTATTTAAGAATATCAGCTCTGAGCCTTATTACAAAGGAGGATCTCTGTTGCAAGTTGAAAAATTATCCATCCCTGTATTAGTTTAGGATGGTCAGACCCAAAGCTATGCTTGGTCCAAAGGGCAGTAAACAGCCTCACTTCAACATACCCCACAGAAATGGCTCTTTCTTCACCTGCCTTTTCCTGGAGCAAAGTAGGTCAGGAGGCCTATTTCATCTGAAGACCTCAAACTTGCGTTATTTCCTCTCCTCTCTTCCCAGTCATCCTGCCCTTCCATTTCAGCCTCTCACAGCCCTCATGCTTTTTATCCCTGTAGAAATGTCCACTCTCAAGGGGAAGTCAGTGCCTGACACTTATCCCAACATGACAGTCAGACCCTTAGCTCCCTCTCCGGGGACACCAGGATCCCTAACCTCAGTCCCAGCCAGGGGAGGAGAAGCTCTGTGTCCTGGGAAGGGGTTTCAAGCCTTCTTGCATAATCGGGAGACAAGGGAGTGTGATGGGGATCTATCCTGTTCTCCCTACCGGTAAGAACAAGCCCAGAATGGACTGCGGTAGGACAAGTGGTCTTAAAATGCTGCCTGGATTTGGGTGCTGGGCACCTGCCAGACAGACCCAGAGATCAGCAGTGAGAAGTTGAAGACAAGACGGAAGTAGCGTCTGTGAATGAGCAACATACTCAAGAGCGAGGCTTTTTCTTGCCTTCTTGGGTGAAGAGCAGGAAATTCAGGCGCCCTTTGTGTCACTCATGCCCTCTCTGCAGCTCTCTGGGAGGGTGTCATCTGTGAGCTGGGAATTCCCAGAGGCCTCTGTTGCACCACACAGGAGGCACAGTGTGAGATGGGCCAGGCCAGGAGAAGCAGGGGCTGGGAAAAGAAGCTGCACAGCTCTTGATATTCAACCTGAACACTTGGAAAATGACCCACCATCTTCGCCTTAAACTTTTCCATACGCTCAACATTGTTAGAATTTCTCCTTAACTACACAAATCATCTTCAGGATCCGGGACAGCTGGACGAGAAAGCGTTTTGTTCCCCACCCTTTCCCTTGAGTTTGGATAATGAAGGTGCTTAGTTAACACAAATTACAAGCTTTGTTTTTGACTTCTCTGACAGATGAACAAACATAAAATCAGCATTACATATAGAGTTCCTGCTGGCCAAATCCATTTCAATGATCTATCACCAGAATTCTCTTAGTGAGATGGGAAGACATGGACGTACTACTAATTCCAGTAAGCAGACTATTTCATGCTCAACACTGGAATACAAGAAGGCCTCAAATATAAATCAAACTATAGAGCTGGGGTATCTACTTATGAAAAAACAAATAGCGACAAAAATAATTTTTCACTAAAAGAAATATGTGATTATTGGAGAAAACTGTGTAAAGGATATCTGGTACCTCCGTACTATTTGCACTATTTGCTGTGAATCTATAATTATTTTTAAATAAAAGGGTAAAAAAACTGCTTTTTCCCTAATACAAAATAGGAAATGAGAGAATATAGTTAAAGATCTGTAGAATGGGATGCAGGTGACCTAAGTTTTTGCCCCAGCCCACTACCAATTCTCTGTGTCGCCTTGACATGTCCTTGTCACATTCCAGGCCTCGGTTTACTCATCTGTGACATAAAGGCATGGATTCTATCAGTGATTTCATACCCCATACTCTGGGCCCTAGAGACCCAAGAAGTTACTTTATGGATTTCAGAAATATTTTATTTCAAAATTTTATATTTAGAAGATATTCGCTGCAGACTTCTCAGCAGAAACTTTACAGGCCACAAGGGGGTGGCATGAAATATTTAATGTATTAGAACAGAAGGGCTTTCAACCAAGAATCCTTTATCTGGCCAGATTATCATTCAAATTTGAAGGAAATAAACATTTCCCAGATAAAGAAGGTTGAAGGAATTTATAACCACTAAACTGACATTACAGGATTTGTTAAAGGAACTTCTGTAGATGGAAATATTCTTAAGCCTAAATAGTCTTCACAAGTGAAAATAACGTAAGTACCACAGTAAAGGTAGTAGACCAATTACTTATTAAGCAAGTATAAAATTAAAGCAAAACAAAAGCAGTAAAAACAACTATACACAAAATCAGCCAAGGGATACACACAAAAAATACAGATTATGACATCTAATACATGAAGTGTGAGGAGGAAGAAAAATAAAAAAGAAGTACTTTTAGATTGTGTTTGAAATAAAGCTATCATCAACTTAAGGTAGACTGAAGGAAGCTCTCCTTGAACCTCACGGTAACCACAAACCTAAAGCCTATAATAGATACACAAAAAATTAAAAAAGAGAAATCCAATCACAACACTAAAGAAAACCATCAAATAACAAGAGAAGAATGTAACAGAGGAAGAAAGAAACAGAAAGGAACTACAAAAACAACTAGAAAGCAGTTAATAAAATGGAAGTAAGTACATACCTATCAATAATTACATTAAATATAAATGAACTAAATGCACCAATCAAAAGACATAGAGTGGCAGAATGGACAAAGAAACAAGACCCATCTATATGCTGCCTACAAGAAACTCATTTCAGACCCAAAGACATATACAGACTGAAAGCGAAGGGATGAAAAAAAAAAATTTCATGCAAATAAAAGGGAGAAAAAGATATCTGCTGTAAGCTTGAGATTATAAAATAAATACATTTGTCAAGGTGATTTATTCCTAATTTATTTATTTATTACAAGCTTGCAATAACACCACAAATATATTTGCCAATGTGATTTCATTAAACAATAATAAATATCAATATAGTCCTAAAATAATGCCTTCTCTGTGTATGGAGCTTGAAGTCCCATATAACATTTCATTTGAAAAAATGGTTCCAGTCCCTTACAAATTTTGAAAACCACTGAACTAATAATGTCTCATTTTCCTTCGCCTAGAAGGATATTTTATTCAAAACCTTCTCTAGGGATAGGAGAATTGTATGACTTCAGGGAGTTTCTGGCTTAATCAAACATTCATAAGAAAAACAAACAAACAAGCTTGATTCTCACATCTACAAATTGCTCTGCACAGCTTAACCTCTTCTCTATGGGGCAGGAACTCGGCTGGAGAATGCTTCAAGGTGATCCCAGTGATGTGTGTCCACGCTCCTTGTCAGTCGCCATGCAGGACACGGGGTACCAGAAACGTGGATTCTACCTCAGTTGGAGCACAGCCTAGTGCCACAGGCTCACCTGGAAACGGCTGATAGTGACATAGACAGGACGCCGTGAGCCAGAGGGGGGAAGCCCAGCCTTGTCTGAGCGTCTACTCTGTGCCAGGCTCTGTAGCAGGCATTCCACACAACCTTTTATTTGTTCTACGTTTTTCCTATTCAAAACTCTTTGCAATACTTTTTCCTTTGCACAGATGAGGAAATTGAGTGAGATGGTGACCCAGGCAGTGGGTGGGAGAAGTAGGTCTCAGATCTTCACCTCCCCCTAACCCCAAAATAAGCTCCCAGTGGTGGCAAACAGCATTGGGAGCTCCCAGTGTGGGGTGCCGGAATGGGGGTAATGCATGCCGGTCAGGAAATGCTGCAGGGAAGAAGGTACAATTTGAAGGATGAGGAGAAATTCCCCAGGAGGCGAAGAGGAAAAGTTTCCTCCAAGTGAGGAGACAGTGTAAGAATAACACAGAGAGAAACATTTTAGGAGAATGGCTGCTCAGGTGGCCGAGTACATCTCGTTCAGCAGCAATCAGAGGCATGGGTGAGAACCTAGGGACCTAGCAGGAAGGGTGGAAATCTAGCAGCAGAGCATGGCTCCCCAGAACTAGAGACATCCTGGCATTCCGGGCCTCGTGCCTCCCTGCACTCCCACCTCATCTCCCACTACCCTGGCTGTCAGCAACTTACAGTGTCCTCCGTGCCTCTCTGCCCCTGCCCCACCCACCAGGTGAGCTCTTCCCAGCCCATTTCCTCCAGGGAAGTCTTTCCTGTCCTTCCAGACCCAGCCAAATCCCCCTGCTAGATGCAGTCATTCCTGATGTGCTCAACCAGATACAATCTCTCTTGCCCCTAAACCCAGAGTACTTTTACTTGTTAAAAATAGGGTCTCAGTGGATGAACACACACAGTGAATACATTTCTTGATAAGAAATCCTTTCTGCAGAAGATGCTGAAATAGAGGCTGAGGTGTGGGCCTCAGTAATATGTGTCAATTCACATTTCAGCACAGCCAACAGCCCCTGCCCCCCTCCAGCCCCTGTTCCTGTAACTCTGGACACTGGAGCCTCTACTCTTGGAGCAGTGCAGCTGGGCATGGCCCTGGGTGTATCTATCAACTCTTTGTCTCTGCATTTTCAGGACATTTCCTCACACTGCCAGAGGCCCCAGCACCCAGGAGGTGCTCAGGAAGGATTTGCTGAACCCAGCTGAACTCTAGTCTCAGCTTCTCCCGGGAAATCCCACTCCTATGTTTTATGCATCTTTTCAAGTAACTCAGGCACCTCTGACTATGAGCGTGACTAACTTGCCAGAAACACTGTTGTCTTCAGATAAAATGTAAAATTAGTGTTTCCTGCCATTTCTCCCAGCAATAAAGCAGTTTGTTGTTGTAGCTGATTTCAGGCCCTTATCCAGCAGCTACAATCTGCCACTGAGGCTGAAGCCCAGCTCAGACCACACAGCAGGGCCACACAGCAGTGTCACCCACACAGAGTCGTGCTCACCCATGGCCTCCGCTCCTTGATTCCCTCGGGTCTCTCCACACAACTGCGCAGACTCCTTCTTGAGAAACCCGCACACCCAAAGGGTTGGTCATGTCCTCTACACCCAGATAAAGTCAGCCTTGCTGGCCAACTGCCTCACTGAGCTCTGTCCCTAACTGGGGGACGGAGGGCGAGTGAGAGGAAGAATGCTCTCCTCCTCCCATCCCAGATCCCCATGGCCCTGCAGAGAACTGGGCGGCCGGGAAGTGCTCAAGATAGACTCATCCTACAGGCTCTATTTTCTGTGCAGCCGTGGAGCTGGGGCCCAGAACTCTCTTTAACTGGCCCTGAGGGAAGCATTCAGAGCAACCCTCCAAAACAAAGCCTGGCCTTGGAGGCCTGCTCCGCACGCACAGAACGTCAGATGGCCGGACATGAAAGAGCTGAGGAGGATGCTTGCTGCAGAGGCACTTAGCCTGCAAAACCTGAAACCATCCACTTGACTGAGGGCTGCTAACCACAGCCTCAGCGAGTGATTAATGATTATGGCCGGAGCTTATTGCAAACAGGCATGTGACAGCAGAGCCACTACCCACCACAGGACCTGCCCATGTGATTGATGAGCCACCAAGGGGTGCAGAGGAGCTGCAGGGGGTAGAGGCTGGCCCAGGCTGCAGCCGCCGGGGAGCACCCTCCCTGGGAGGAGCTAGAGAGGCACAGTGCCTGTGCTGCGGGTGGCAGAGTTATCTCCCATGTGCCATACAAGCCAACCTGCAGGGACTATCTACCTGAGGGACCGGGGGAAGGTACAGGGGAGAGAGGTACTCAAGCAGAGAAAGGTGCTGCAACGGATGAGATGTGAGCCCTGGCCTAGCAGGGGTCGCCATCCTGTGCAGTGCAGCGAGCAATATAATTCTAGTTCCAGAACTTTCGAGGGTGTGCAAGGGGCTTTGAAAGACAACTAAGGCTCTGTGAGGACAGAGCAGAATGAAAATGAGCTTCCTGGTCTAAGACACCTCCCCTAGTCCTCCCCACCACCACTGCCAGCCAGAACCAACTTCTCCTGGACCCCAGATCACTTTTTCCACGGGATTGGCAAAGGAGAATAGCTCAAGATATGCTTCCTCTGTTCTTCATGGAGAGGTGCGTTGGCCCTGTGTCCTCATACTGCCATCCCCTCCCGACTTGACCCTCTACAACGGCTGACCCACAGGTTCTGTGTCCCCTTCCAAAGCCTCATTGGGCAGGAGACAGTCCTGCCTCGGACGCTCAGACTCAGCACAGGCCAGCGGGACTCACTGAGTGTGAACTGTGGGAGCTGGTGGGGGAGGGGGCCACAGCTCCGGCCTTCAGGAGTTTGCAGTCTTGTTAGCAAGGCAAGCTCCCCTCCTATGAACTGAGCACAGACAGAACGAAGCACAGCCCTCAGACATGCTGCCAAGAGAGCCTGAGGGAAGGGAGAGTGACGTTGAGTTGAGGGGCCTTTGGGGATAGCTGGGGAAGCTGAGAAGGGCCCTTGAGGCCCCCCCTGAGCTGCAGGCCTCTTCCCCAGGCAGAGCCACTGTCCATCTGGGCCACCAAAGCACCCAAGACCACCACCTCCCACCTGGGTCTCCAGAGGCTCCTCTGAGCAGCCTGGCCCTGAGGCAATGACAGCAGCAAGCAAGTTCATCAGGCACCTGAGACCCAGTGCAGGACGAGGGCCCTGAAGTGACCCAGAGAGCCGGCCAGGAGCCCGGGACAACCCTTGTGGGGGTCTGGCCGTTCTGCAGACTCTGGCTCCATTTCATCTTAATACGCTGCTGCATGTACCTGACACTGGATACTCGTCCTAGAGCATGCAAATCTAATAAATTCTTGGCTCCTGCAAGTTTCTTTAAAAAATATAAAAGAGGATCATATATAAAGAAGTTGATTAATATACACCCTGCTAAAACAGCCTGGAACATCTGTGTATTAAGTTCATTTATTAAATTACACCAATCTGTATTTTAATGAGTGAAAGATACAGTACTTATTCTGTCATCCATCAAAATAAACTCAGGAAATACTTAACATTATAATCATTTTTCTTGTTTGAACACGAGTTATGAAATATGAATCCCGCACTAAGAATGCTGGACTTGCCATCATGATCAAATATGTTTTCACAGGTGCAGCAAATATTCAGTTTTCATTTCTTTCTCCAACTGTTGAAAATATAAACCATGTTTTCTGGTTCTTAGCTGGGTAACATTGCCTTCCCTCCACATGGCAGCCATTATTACAGACTTACTACCCCACCGTCTTTTTTCCCCAAACACACTCCTCCTGAAGTTGCTTAGTAATGAAAACACAGGCTTCTGTGGGGCCCCTGCAGCTCAAGCTCTTTTCTTGTAGGGCTCTTTTGGCTCAGGCTGGGCACTGTCCCCTTTCCCTCCATCTTGGTGGCACCTCTGTCATCTTGATCAGGGCCTGAGTCCCAACAGCCCTTTGAAGCCAACAGCACATTCCTTGAAACATGAGGCAGTTGGGCCTCAGCTTCACTGTTGCTCCCCATGACCAGGGGGTATCCATGAGACCCAGACGCACATTCCACTCAGGCGAGGGGCAACTTTAACCTAAGTTGAAGCCTCAGGAGCAATCCAGGCTTTACCTGTGTTCAGCTCTCCTAGAACCAGAAGTCCAAGAACCTGTGGAGCCACAGCATTAGCAAAACAGCCGGTTTCCAGGATCTTTCCAGAGCCTTCCAGGTAGGCTCTGCTCAGCGGCCAGTGGCAGCTCACTGGGACACAGGAGTCCAGAGAAAGGTCCCATCTGGGTAAGCTGCAGAGCAGAACCTCAGGGTGAGGCTGCTGAAACCCGGCCACAGGCTAGCCAGGCTTCTGTCTGCTGAACCCACTCAGTGGTTCCCATTGCCAAGAGGCAAGTCACACTTGCACTGCAAGTTCTCTGCCTTTGTCTTTGATCTCATTCCTGGCTACGCCCGTGCCCGACCCCGTCCCCAACACATGCAATACACACGCTTCTCTCCAGCCCTCTGGAACTACCACCTACAAACCCTCTGGGGTCCCTCCCACCCTGAGCATTTGCTCCAGCTATTCCGTCTGGGGTACCCACCCCTGTTCTCCTCACTGGTTAATTACTTAGCTTTGATCTCAGGCCCCACCTGTTGGGAACGCCAGCATGGGGTGATGGGTGGAGGGAGCCACTTATTTTGGCCAATAGGAGCCAGGGAAACCTCACCAAGGAATTGTCCCCAGAGAGGGAATGGGAAGGCATTCAAAGCAAGAGGAACCCCATGAGCCCAGGCTGGAGCTATTACAGAGGTGGAGGAGAGAGATGGAGGGGAGGTGCACGGGGAAGATGGTTTGTCTGACCCAGGACAGAATGCAAGTCTGGGGCCAATCTAAGGAGGATCTTGTGTGCTTGGCTCAGGGATCTCATGCTTGAGGCAATGAGGAGCCTTTTTGTTTTATTTTGTTTTGTTTTTCAAACTCTCAATTTTATTCCTGGCAGATTTTGAAAAAACCACATCCAGGTCCAGAGCTGTGGACTTCAAAATGTGAAACAATGACAGCAACTATTTCAGAGTAGTATAATCCCAAACAATCTCAGTAATACAAACTAAGAATTCCTTGAAGTGTCATCCCAAGCAATATCTCAGTAATATAAAATAAGATTCCTTTTCGTGTTTGTCAAATGTTTAAACCTAAGCATTTACTATGCAAAACAATTAAACTCTATGTAAACTTCCTTTTCTGGTGAAGAACATTTATACTTTTATGCATCATATAAAACTAAAAGGACCCAACCAATTATGATCCCTGGACAACCACAATACTCAAAAACAATGAGGAGCTTTTGAAGGGTTTGAAAATTCAACAGTGAGTGTCCAGATTCACATTTTAGAAACAAAGACTACTCAGAAATCTGTTTAAAGAATTAAGTGTTCGGGAGAGAGCTCTGAGCAGGCCGTGCCCTGCGGGACAGGGTTAGAGTAATAGATGCAGGCGTGTTGGACTGGAGGGAGGCAGTGGCAGTGTGCCCCCACCCATGCAGCCCAGGGACAGCGCATAGTAGGTGTGCTGTAGAACTTGTGAGGCATGCCACTGATTACCTGGACTCCCAACAAGTACAGGTGTAGGCCCTGCTCTTCTGTGTGCAAGGAGCCCCCGGTCTCCTCAGCCTGACTGCTCCTAGGCCCCAAGTCTGTTTGGTCCCTGGCCTGAAGACTTGCTGATTCCTGCACAATGCTAGCCTAGGAGGGGCCAGCCTGACCCTTCCTTCCTCCCTATCTACCCACACTCACCACCAAAAACCCTGACACCTTCAATAGCATCCTCTTGGGTGAGGTTTAGAAACCCCATGGGAAGATAGAGGAAAGATATAAATAGGCAATTCACAGACAGGAAGCCATGACATCTCGTTCTCAGGGTGCTTTGGGGGGCAGTGGACAGATAGGATGTAGGCGCTGCCGACAGGAGAAGCTGTCTGCATCACTGGGGCAGTGTGGTGGAGGTGCCTGTGATGCCGGGTTCCCCTGTGGAGACCAGATTATGGGGAGGTCTGGGGGTCCCAGGGGAGGGGCTGGGCTAGCTGGTCAACCAGCTGTGGGGGAGCATTTGGGACTCAGGCAGTGGCTATTTTAACATCTGGTCCCAACTGGCTGAATATCAGCTTTACTAATGAGCACGTAAAGACGTTTTCAAGTTCACCAATAATTGAGGAAATGCAAATCAAAATAGCAATGGGACACACAGGTCACATTGGCAGGGAGATGTGTGCCCAGATCCACACTCAAGAAAGGGTTTGTTGCCCACATGCAAGGAGTGCTGTCAGCAAAGAGCCGTGTTTTGTGGCCAGCCTCAGTTGCAGTGGGCAAAGTGAGATATAAAGTTGGTTAATGAGCAGAGTGCCTCTGTGGGCAGCTAGGGCTTCATCTTGCTGAGGACCTCAGGGGAAATGCCCAGAGCAAGCCTCTGAGCTGTGAGGGAGCTGGATATTATCACCATCATAGACTGGGGGCTGCTACCAGGGACCAGAGCCCTGCACTTCCAGCCTGCCGGCTCTAAGAACAAAAGAAAGCCCTCAGAAAGTCACAGAAGCAGGCACTAGTGAGTGACAAAAGGATGTGGTGGAGTTCTGGGAGCGATTGCTACAAGGAAGAAACCCTGAGACATAGGACAGTACCCCATGTAGAGCAAATGCAGCCATGTGTTTTAAACGGCTGTACATACATCTAAATAAAAGTATGGAAGATGCTTGAGAAGTACATGGCCTAAACGCACTCAGGTGCTCTTCTCATCACCTACTATGCAGCCCATTGGTGCAGGAAGATCCTCCGACACTGCACAGATTAGACTGACAGCGGTTTAATGGTCACATGGATGCACAGCCTGGGGGAGGACACCTCATACCATGCAGGGCCACATGGGGCTGCAGCCAGGAGCAGAGAGAACCAGCAGGTGCCATGAGAGGCAGGCTTAGCAGTAGCAGGAGGGTGGGGTGCCCCTGGTTCCAAGTGGAGATCTGATTGGCTTGTTTGAACAATCCCACAGGCTGGCAGGGAGGGGACACTCCCTGGGCTGAGGACCAGGTAAGGTGCCGCTGATCCGGCTGATATGGGAACCAGCCAGGAGGGGAGCCTTTCCCGCTGGAGGGGGACATGGCTGGTGAGAACAGAGGAATCACAGCTCAGCCTCTGGGCTCCTATGAGGGTCATAGGTGTCAAGGCAGCCCCTGGCATTTCAGGCCTTACGGTCAGATGGTGAAAAAAAATAAAACACAACATAAGGCTTGATATGAACTGGGACATGTGTATAGGCCAATTTTGTATGCTTAAAGCCCTCAGAAATAAATAATATTATTTTAAAACAACAACAACTATAGGAGTGAAAATGAGGCTCAGATTCGGGGAAGAGGTGGGCTAGGCTCTCAAATACAACCAGGCCAGGGGCCCGTGTTCACAGCAGAACAGAAAATGCTATTTGTTACAAAATGTCCTGGGAGTGATTGCCCATTGAGATAGCGAGAAGAGAGGGAAATAAAACTTCAAACAGAGTTTAATGGCTGAGCTGAGCTGACCGGACGGTAAGGCAGGCTGCTCTGGGTATGAGCTGAGCAGGGCAAGTTGCCAGTCAGGCTGACGGGCTGCAGCAAGGCTAAAACTTGTTTTCTCTGCCACTCAGACACTTTCCCCAGGAAGAATATTAGAATTACCTTCCGGAATCCACAGGGAACAACATGAAGACCTGGACACCTAATAAAATATAATGAGGCAGGCTGTCATCAGGAAGTTTCTAGATGTCAGGACTTTTCAGAAACCTCAGCAGGAGCCACTGAGATCAGCCACTGCAGACCCTTCACCTGCTTGTATCACTTGGTGGGTGGGCAGGGGTGAATAACAAAAGGAGAAGGGAATTCGCCAGGAGGGTTCAGGCACCTCTGAGCTGTTGTACCAAATGTCGGAAATCCAGCAGGAAATCAAGTTCAGTCCACTGCCCTCAGAGATTCAGGGTCCCCAAATCAAAGCCAGCTTTTCTACCAAGGCAGCCCTCCAGCCAGAGATAAATGGCCCCCTGTCTCCACCCACCCTTTCCAGACATGCTGAGGAGTGTCCTGGGCTGGAAAGCCGTCCAGGAACCCAGAAGAGGTCTGTCTGTGCAGCCCTGCAGGGTAGGAGTCCATTCTCTGTGGCTTTCCCTCCCTCCCTCTCACCTCCACACTCTAGTGGCCTAAGACCCCTCAGAGCCCATACCCCTGCCACAGTGGGTATACTGAGGACAGCCTTAGGAGACCTAAAATCTGGGGGAAGTCTAAACTCCAGTCCCATAAGCACCACTGTGGCCTTGGGAAAGTCACGAGTGGACGCCACCTGTAGCCTTGGGGGAGACCCCTCTCTTCCGAGGCTCTGTCTTGTGACAGAGGAGCATTGGTGAGCAATGAGATGGGCCAAGGGATGAAAAGATCCTGGACGCACAAAGCCCTTGACAAGGGCAGGACAACTAGCAGCCACAAGCCCCTCTGTGGTGGAGGCTGTGCATGGAAACTGAGGCAAGGACAGTTCTGCCCTCATTTGGATGGAAACCAGAGGCCCCCCTCCAGCTCTTAGCAGATTGCTGTCACCCTGCTCTTCCACTGGCCCACGTTTCCCTCACAGGACATCTTCCACTGACCCACAAACTATTGACTGATCTCGCTGGCAACAGGGCTGCCAAACATTTGTCCTGGCCTCTGCTTTGACGTGGAAGCTGCAGCGATGTTCCTAATTGCTTCCTGAGCCACCTGACCTGCTCTGTGGTGTTTCCCTTTAGTGAGATGTGCAGCTACTCCGTAAAACCAAACTGTCTTTGAAATCAGCTCTCAAAGCTGCTCTCTGGAAGTGGCCCAGTTAATTTTTTTCCTCAGGGTCATGGACATAACTCAGGCTCAGATGTGTCCAAAAGGAGTTGATGTGTACATTATTCTTGAAATACGCAACTCCAGGATATGTTTCCCCCACAATAGGCAGCAAAATGCCAGAGCCAAGGCATCACAATCTGATCCTACTTAATTCTAGCCCAGTGGTTCCCCAAGTGTGGTCCTTGGAGCCCTGGAATCCCCAAGGGTTTTCAAGACAATTTTCATAATAGTATCAAGATGGTATTTGCCTTTTTCTGTGTTGACATTTGTATTGCTAACACAAGAGCAACAGTGTGTAAAAATGATGGCACCTTAGCATGAATGCAGCTACTGGTACCAGAATGTGCTAGCAGTCGTGTCCTTCACCTACTCACGCTCACAGGGAAAAGACAACAGCTTTGATGCTCTATCCTGAGCTGACATAATAGCCCTATGCGGCTATTGCACATTTGTGTCTAGCCTGAATTGAGAAGTTCTTATATGTAAAATACACAGCAGATTTTGAAGACTTAGCACAAGAAAAGACTGTGAAATATCCCAATACTTATTTGTATATTGATTATATGTTGAAATCATATTTTGGATATACCGGGTTAAACAAAATACATCTTAAAAATAGAATGTTCTTGGTGAAGCACTAAAAATTATTAACTTTTATTAAAGCTGATCTTTTCAGTATTCTCTGGCATGAAATGGGAGGTACTCATCTGCCATGTGTGCTGTGTACCAAAGTACTGCGGTTGGCTCAAGAAAAAGCACTCATACCATTGAGTTGCAAGCTAAACAAACCTTTTTGTTGATAGAGCACCACTTTAGCTTGACAGAAAAACTGATGATAATTATTTATATTTAGGTATTTGGCAGATATTTTCTTGAAAATGAATGATATGGGCCTATTATTTCAAAGAAAACTGTCAGTTTTTGTTGTCAGTGACAGCTTTTGCTGTCAATGATAAAATGCAAGCTTCTGAATGAAAATTAGACATTTGGAAAACTTGTATTTTGCCACTATGAACTTGACAGTTTTCCAATATTTGAATACCTTTATGAGATAGGTGGTGATATTAATGGCTTTGATTTTTGATACTGTATAATGAAACATATCAGTCAAATATTTGGATGATTGGCATAACTCAGCAAACCAATGTTTTCAAAATGACCAATGTAGTATATTACAAAATCATGCATGTAGAAAATTTCTATTCAAAGGGCAAGACACACCAATGGA